>NW_026530539.1:1625000-1925000 GCF_024509145.1 Vidua macroura
GTCTTGCCTCCCTTTTTATGGGCCTCAAGGTGGGCTGCTCAAAGTCCATCTCACATACAGTTTTCAGGTGTTCAAAAAAGATTATGATAAGCAGATATAATGACAAAGTGCTTTTAGAGGCATTTCTCTTATTACCAAGTCTTTACAACTGCATGACCTTTAAAAGTCCCTTCCAATCCAAACTATTCTATGATTTTACGAAAAATGCAGATGAGATCTATGATGTAAAGAGATTTCCAAAAAGTCCTACAAGTCTTTCATAGTAGAGTAGTCCTGCTGCAGAGACCACTGTAATGTTTAGCCTTCATTGCCTTCCACCGAGGCTGAAGTCAGATCCAAAACTAAGTGCTCAGACTTTCCTGGTCACAGAAGGTATTTGCTCTGAGCAACACACCAGAAAAGGAATATTCTGAGATAATCAGTAGGGTAACAGCTGTCTTGGGAGAAAACCAAAATCATAAGGCCATGATGAGGAAGAGAAACAGCTTCTTTGACTGGGAGGCTGTCGTGGTTTAACATAGCTTGAGTTTTAGCTAAGAAAAAATCCACAAGCTATGGAAGTGATTCCCTGTAAGGACCTTGGCAGCTTCCTTTGGACCTGACAGAACCAATCAGCTGTCTAATTTTGAATATTGACACCCTGTTAAACCACTTAAGAGAGCTGAATATGTGTCTGAGAAATCACATTTAAAGACGAACAAGCCCCAGGAAAAACTATCTTGTTTCTGGCCTTTGAACAGGTAACTGGACACTGCCCGGGCTGGGCCCCACTGCGCCATGTGGCCAGGTTGGCCCACGGCTCTGCTCGGCTGAGACTTCTGCCGTTGCCAAGTTCCAACCACAGCCAGCGAGCCAGGCCAACTCCACTTGGCTTCGGATGGAGCCGAGCCAGGCCCTGTTCCAGCCATGAGCTGCCGAGCCACCCTGCTGGCACTGCGTAAAATCATGTGGCTAATAACAGAGGTGGCCCTGCAGCCCATCCACAGGCCCAGGCAAGATATTTACTCTTTCAGTGTACAGATGAAACTTGCAGACATCAATTCTCTCTCGATTGAGAGAAAAAGGAAAGGGTGAAAGCACATAAAGAAAACATGGAGACACTAAGGTCAGTGAAGGAGTCAAATCCCAGATGGGAAGAGAATGAGGACATGCCTTAGTATTGGGCTGAAATTCTGTTATAAGGCTATGGTGAAGATATAATTGATACATCAGACTCTTTTTTTCCCCTGTAAGTCATGGAATGCATTGGGGGTGAAACAGAGTAGAAATTTAACGGAGTAGAAATCCATTTGGATTTAGGTGAAATGTGCCATGTAGTAACTTGCTAACATGGGTAAAATATGCTGTTTAGTCTGCTAACTCTGCTGTGCTTGTAAAACTGCCTTAGCTAAGGAGAAAGAATGTGAATCTCCAAGCTGAAGAGATAAGAGAGGCCCCTTAAACTCTGAAACGAAGAAGAAAAAAACCAAAGCTAAGTCTGCAAGAGATGGACAAAGGGATTAGAGAGTTCTCTGTACAAAGACTAATTGCAAATTCCAACATGAAATCAGCAGAATGAATATGCATGAACCTATTGTGAAATTCTATGCATACGTAAACTAGTAAGGGGTGATAAAAAAAGATGGGGAGTCCTCAGGGGTGTGCATGTTATTTGAAGGGGAATGATCCCCACATGTGCCCAGCGCTGTAATAAGCATACCGTCCCTACAAATATTTATAAGAATTGTGAGGTTTTGATTTTTCTCCATGTTTCATTTTGGCGAGCCAGCCAGGAGGGCCTCTGTCCTCATGGGGGCAGAGGCGGGGAGTGGACCCCTTGGTGCACCCCAGGGTAGTTTCCCTGGAGGGGCTCCACTCTGTCTCGGCTTGCCACCTGCAGAGACAGACTGTGGGTATTCTCAGCTCAGTCAGAGAGAAAGAGAAAGGTTTTCTAACCAGGCGACAGCCTGGGAAACAGTTGGGAAAGAATGTAAATAATTCTCTAATCTATCTTGTTATTCACATTGTTTATAGATATGTTCTGCTACTGTGCGTCATTCACTGCACACCAATGGTGTGACATGTTTTTACTCTAAGACCAATGAAATTAGTCTTCTCGATATTCTCTATATATAGAGCGGTGCATTTGAAATAAAGGGAGAGCTCATTTTCTTAGCCTTCTGATCTGGAGTTCTTTGTTCCCATCCTGCTCAACAGCATCAACATACAACGACCTGCTGGTGTGCGGATAAACGGTATGTATTGAAGGGCCCTGGGGGGAGAGAGAGACAGGACTGCTGAATAAGACACTCAGAGACGTCTGAGTGCGCAGCCTCGTTACTGTGCCTGTAGGCAGCTCGGCCGATAGAGCGGCTGGAGATGGGTTCATTGGCCGATAGAGCCGCTGGAGACTGGCTCGTTGTTCGATAGAGCGACCGCGAGCAGCTCTGGTAGTGAGTCAAATGACCCCGAAGTTTGTATGCTTGTAGTGTCTGGACATTGTGTGGCTAATGTGTTTGTAATTGTGTGGGTGCGTGGTGTATAAAGAGAGTGAACGAGCGAATGAGTGAGTGTACCCGTGGCGCAGGAGGGGAGAAGTTCTACTCGCATCTGAAGCGGGCGGGCTTTGCCGGCTGGGGCAGGGAGTCCCCTGCGGAGAAGTGGGACAAGTGGAAGACATTTACTGATTTACTGAGTTTAGAGGTGGTGATTTGTGTATTTTAACAGTGGCTAGATTAATTCAGACAGTTCCTCTGCCCCAGTAGTTTAGACTTGATCCCTAGGAGTTTGTGAACCCTGTGAATTATTAGATAGATAAAGGAGACCAACGAGTTCAATTAGGGGAACTTTATCGGACTTCAGCTAGTAATATAGTAAGTCTGGACTAGGAACATCTCCCCATAGAGGATTTAGAAAACCCCGAAGTAACAAATGGAATAGCTTGTCTCTGTGGGCAATTCCCAGGACCCTTTGGTGTATCGAGAGGCTGGAACCCTGTGTGGGTACTATTGCAGTGCAGAGTTTGTGAGAGGTGCTGGTATTGCTGCTCTAGTAGGCATCAGGGCATATGCCCTGAGTGTAAATTGAGGTTACCTGATCAGGCTGATTCAGAACCTAAGATCTTAAAGCTTGTGTGCAGAAGATCACATCTGATACCTGCCACCTGAGAGTGTGTATGGGAAGAAAACTGGGAAAGGACTGTGAAGCTCTGTGAATGTCGGGATCTGTGATATTTAAATGCTCCCGAGATTGTAGAAAGTCTCTGTCTTTCAGCCCCGCTGCCAAAGAAGGAGTTGTAATTTGTCTGTGCTGGTTTTCAAGGTTGCTTATTTCTTCTTATCTAAAATATTTTCTCTCTGACCTGCAGCAGGTCTGTCTTGCAGGACAGCGTGCGGGGCTCTGCCCCTCAGTGGGATGTTACAAACATTATATACTAGAAACTACGTGTGCTATATTTACAATAACGTGCCAATATCTATCACCCATGTTGAACAGTGTGTCCCCAGTCTAAAGCAATAGAAAAATGCCAACACCACAGTGAAACATGGAGGGCATGAAGAAGAAGAAAAGGGACAAGGCTCTCCCAATTTTTCTCCATCTTGCCCCCTTTGAACCCCTTATCTAGAATATTAAAATTCTACTTTTGCACCCGTGCCACACTAATTACTACTTATATCAAACACTCAGAGCTTGTAATTCATCCTGTAAGATTGAAAACTCTTTTCCATGGATAGAGATCAGAGACAGTGTCTCTCGGGGCTCTGTACAGGGGGGCTCCTGACCCCCTGCCAGGGTCCCAGACCTTCCAGGGCAGCCAGAGAGGGATGCCCTGGATTCCCACATGTGAAGAGAAATTTGGGTGGAAACGAGATAGGACAAGGAGAAGGAGGTAATGGGAACTAATCAGAGCAAAGAAGTTCCCCAGGCTAGTCCCTTGGGGTGCATCTTAGCCCACTAGAAAGAAGTTGCCAGCAGGGGCGGCTTGGAAAATAAAAACTATTTAATTCAATATTGTGCACGTTAGTAGCCACTGTACAGGTTGGAGGATGGAGCAAAGTAGCCACCTACTGGAACTTTAGATTATAATACCTTACTGCAGTTAATGCTGTTCTTAAGATGAGAAGGTAAATAGGATAAGGTTTCATATGCTGATATGTTTTTCGCTTTAAGAAATCACCCAGAATGGCAGAGGGACTGTGGGCTCAGAGTTCCCTCTGACCCACTGGTGTTAGCTCTTGAAAAGGAAAACAAAGCAAAGAGAGGGTAAATCAAACACTGTTGTTCAGCATGCAGTATAGGACAGTGATGTATAAGATCAGACAAAGTTTATCATGCTGAGGAGCAAGAACAAGATACATTTCATCTGTTAAAAGCTCCTCCTAGGAGATAGAAGGATGATGATGAAGATGAGGAGGACTTCCCAAAAAGGGAGGAGGACTCAGGTGAGGAGAGCATATCCACTCAAACCCATCCCCCTCCTGACAGTCCAATTTCATCCAGAACTTAGGAGCAAGCAGTGTTACAGGCCCCTCTGCGAGAGGCAGTGGGGCCAGAAAGAGAGAAATTAATAATTAAAGTGCCATTTACCACTCTTGATTTAAAAGCATAAGAAAGGATTGCTAGAAATTATCGTGTTAATCCAATACTTACTGCCAAACATTTACAATATGTTATCAAACAACACAATCCAGATTAGGCTGACATGCAGTTACTACTAGATGCTTTCACTGAAACAGAAAAACAGCTAATCTTAAAACCAGCAGGAACTTTAGCAGAGGATTACTGCAAGAGCAAGCAGCTAGATGTAAAAGAGTATTTTCCCCTCCAAGACCCAAAGTGGAATCCCAGTGTATCAGCAGAAGTAAAGTAATGAAACATAAAGAGATTTAGAGATTTTAGAGGAGCTAAGATTTTAGTTAGAGATAAGCCTTACTAGAGTTAATTAAAATAAAAGGATTCTGTAAGTAGGCCTTGATGAAGTTAAGAGTTAGTAGTTAACTAATAATTGATTGCTTGTCAACACAATGTTTAGTTAGCTGGGTTTATAATGAAGAATATAGAAACTGACAAATAGCTTTTAGGAACATAAGACAATTGTGGGCCTCCTCTGTTCTGAAACCAATTGAAGACAAGGAATGGGAGTTCTACCAAGGTTCATTTGTCATATTTGCATTGAAAAGGTAGAAAGGTCAGAATGAGGAAGACTTCATTTACTTCCTCATTTTGGGACCCCTCCCCATGAAAGGGACCACCGACCCATTTCAAGGAACAAACTACGCATGCTTAATAGCTTTTGAAATGATTAGTATACGAAGCGAGGAATGGGATGTACCAAAATGATGAATACGTATTTGTATTTTGGGTATTCAATTCTTGTGCGGATAAAAGGACTCTGTAATCATTTGAAAGGCGTGGTGTGTATTTGGGAGCTATCCCACATGCTGCCCGGCGTCGCAATAAATCATACACTTTCTAACTTTAAACTGTTAGAGAGTTTTTGTCCGTCATTGTTGGATATCAGTGCTAGATCAATATCCATATTTCTTTAATAAATCAGTAATTAATCGATTATCAAGAGTGGATAGTAACAGGAGTAGAAACAGCTATTCCAAAGACCATAAATTGGTCTGCTTTTTATTCCCTTAAGCAGGGGCCTTCCGAGACGCCACCCGAGTTTCTAGAGCGTTTAAGGGATGCAATGCATTGCCATGCATCACTGGACCTGGGGTCTGAGATAGGGATAAATCAGCTAGTTAATTCATTTTTAGGACAGTCTACTAGAAATATTAGGCACAAACTTCAGAAAATCCAGGGCCTTGCTAGAAGAGGCATGGAAAGTATTTAGCAACCGGGAAGAAGGATATAAACAAAGGATAAAAAAGCTAGTCGCAGTAGTACAAGAAGAAAGGCAAGAGAGATGCAAGCAGGGACCACCCAGACGAGGCCCACCTCAACTAGGCAGAAACCAGTGTACAATCTGTAAAAGAACTGGTCACTAGAAAAAACAATGCCCAGAATGAAGACGAGGTAACCAACAAGTGGTTGCATATGTACAAAACAACTGAGGAGGACCGGGGGATTCCACCCCAGTGGATCCACTGGTTATAACAATGAAGCTGGGGGAAGAAGGGAAAAGGGTAGAATTTTTAGTAGATACAGGGGCCATATATTCAGTTTTAAATAAAGAATTAGTACTTGTAGAAAAGAATTATGTTGTAGTGCAGGGAGCAACTGGCCAGTCCAAGAAGGCATATTTTTGCAAACCTCTGAAGTATAAATTAGGAAAATAATAGGGTATTCACAAGTTTCTGTATATGCCCAATTCTCCAAAGGCACTTTTAGGGAGAGACTTGTTAGAGCAGTTACAAGCAACCATTACATTCAAAAATGGGGAGGTTACTCTAGAGGTAAATGATCAAAAGTATATAGAGATGTTAAGTTTAACATTAACAGCCATTAAAAATAAGGAAGAAATTAGTGAAGAAATACTAAGTCAAGTATTACCTGGGGTATGGGCCTCTGATGTACCAGGGAGGGCAAAAAATGCCCCCCCCATAGTAATTAGACTTAAAGAAGAGACACAACCAGTAAGAATTAAGCAGTATCCCCTGAAAAAAAAAAGAAGACAAGGAAAGAATCAGCCCACTAACTGAAAATTTTCTGCAGTTAAAGTTATTGAAAAAATGCCAATTTGATTTCAATACTCACATTCTACCCGTTCGGAAACCTGATGAGTCATATCAGATAGTACAGGATTTGAGGTCTGTCAGTAAGATAACAGAAGATTTATATCCTGTAGTAGCAAATCCATATACTTTACTAATTTGTTTAACACCTGAGCTAACCTAGTTTACCGTTTTAGATCTAAAAGATGCCTTCTTTTGCCTTCCTATCCACAAAGCCAGCCAGAAAAATTTTACATTCAAATGAGAAAGCCCTAAAAGCAAGTGTAAAACCCAGCTCACATAGTCAGTGTTGCCTCAAAGCTTCAAAAATTCCCCTACTCTGTTTGGGGAACAATTTGCAAAAAATCTAGAGTCCTAGGAAGCTCCACAGGAAGAAAGAAAGCTATTGCAGTACGTAGATGACCTTCTAGCAACCACTTAGACAAGGGAAGCATATGTAGCCTAGACAGTAAGCCTTTTAAATTTTCTAAGGCTCCAAGGATACAGAGTATCAAAGAAAAAAAACACAAGTAGTAAAACAGACAGTAATTTACCTAAGATACGAGGTCAGTGCTAGGCAACAGACTTTAAGGCAAGCTCACAAGAAAGCAATATGCCAAACCCTGAAACCCTAGACAATAAAAGAACTCCGAACCTTCTTAAGTATAGCAAAGTAGTGCCGGTTATAGATTTATAATTATAGACTGCTCGTCAGACCTCTCTATGCTCGTATTTCCAATAAAAATAAAAATCTCCAGTAAACAAAAGAAGCCACATGGGCCTTTCACCAGCTAAAGAGTACCCTCATGTCAGCTCCAGCTTTAAGACTTCCAGATGTAAGTAAACCATTCTTTTTATTTTCCCACAAAAAACAAAGAATTGCCCTGAGAATATTGGCTCAGGACTTGAGTCCCTACGAGAGGGCAGTTGCTTACTTTTCCAAGCAACTAGATGCAACAACCAAAAGATAGCCAGGTTGCCTCAGAGCTGTAGCAGCAGTCATGTTGAATATTCAAGAAGCAGGCAAGTTCACCCTGAGACAAAAAATGACTGTACTAGTGTCCCACACAGTGTCCTCAGAACTAGAAGTAAAAAGCGGCCACTGGCTCTCACCACAGAAGTTCCTGAAGTACCAGGCCATCATAGTAAAACAAGATAATGTAGAGATAGTGGTAACTAACATTGTCAACCCGGCTTATTTTCTCAGTAAAAATCAAAGAGAAATAGTACACCACGATTGCCTAGAGACTATTAAAACTACCTACTCCAACTGCCCAGACTTAAAAGACACTCCTTTAAACAATGCAGAGACCTAGTTCACTAAGAAGAGTAGCTACGTTAACAGTAAAAAGCGACATACTAGATATGTAGTCACCACCTGCAGAAAAGTAGTAGAATCTAGACCCTTAACAACAGGCACCTCTGCGTAGAAAGCTAAGATAATTGCTCTAACCCGTGCCTTAGAAATAGCCAAAAGAAAGAAAATAAACATTTACACAGACTCAAAGTATGCATTCAGAGTTGTGCATGCACATAGAACCATTTGGAGAGAGAGGGGACTGCTGACTTCACAAGAGAAAAACATTAAACATGCACAAGAAATAATCCAGCTGCTAGAAGCAGTTCAGCTGCCCAAAAAAGTAACAATTATGCATATTAAGGCACAGAATTAGAAGAAAGAAATAAGCTAGCAGATAGAGAGGCAAAGGAAGCAGCAAAATGTGAAGTAACTATTGAAAGAGCTCTGATCCCAAATAGACAAATTTCCCTTGAAAGTAAGACAAAATATAATAAGAAAGACAGAAAACTAATCAAAGATCAAAAAGATAAATATAACCAAGAAGAGTAAGCAAACATTAAGAAGACGCTAGCAATCCCTTCCCACTGTTATAGTCACTAGTAAAAGAAGAGCACCAGAAAACACACTAGAAAATAAATGCCCTGAACACTTATTTTATTAAAAAGATCATTGCCAAGAATCTATATGCCACTATTATTCAAGTGACCCGACAGTGTGATCTTTGCCTTCAGACTAACCCCAAGAATACCCCCAGACCAAAACTCAATCAAATTAAGAGGGGCCATGAACCTAGACAGCAATAGCAAATTAACTTTTCAAAACTCCCAAAGAAAAGGGAGTATAAGTATTTATTAGGGTTGACATATACATTTTCAGAGTAGCCAGAAGTATTCCCCACCAGAACTGTCAAAACTCGAAAAGTGACCAGGGTATTATTATAAGAAATAACACCACACTTTGGAGTTCCAGCCACAATATCCTCAGACAAGGGATCACATTTCATTTCCAAAATAGTGCAACAGATTAGTAGCCACCTGAGCATAGATTAAGAACTTCATACTCCATACCACCCCCAATTGAGCAGCCAGGTAGAGAAAATGAATCATCTAATTAAGCAGCAAATTGTTAGGCTGGGGCAGGAAGTTAATCTACCCTAGCCCCAAGCTCTTCCACTGACACTGTTACAAATTCAAACTAAACCTAGAGCTAAAGAAAAGCTGAGTCCCTTTAAAATGCTTTATAGAAAGCCATATAGAATACAAAAGGGAACGTCCACCCCCATTAAAGAAGTAACATTAGCCACCTATATAGTGGCTTTAAGTAAACAGCTCAGAAAAATTAAAAAACATGTGGCTGGAACTCGGAGCAAGGAATTAGATAGACCAGTACATAACATACAGCCTAGAGACTACGTATATATTAAGTCTCTTACAGAAAAGACTTTGGAACCACAGTAAGAAAGACCATTACAAGTGCTTCTCACCACCTTCACCGCGATCAAAGTCAAAGAACAAAATGCCTAGATCCATCACTCTCGAGTGAAGAAAACCCCAAAAGCCCCTTAAAAAGTAACACCAAGAGACAAAAAACTAAGACTAAAACTTACTCAGGCAAAATAAGCATATTGCAGCCAACAGTAGTTTGTAATTTCATTTACAGAATTCTTTTGTATATAATTATAATTAGAGTCTTAGAATTAGAAAGTACCTCTATCCAAACTAATACTGAATAGCCTTAGTCCCAGGCTTTCAATCAGTATACTAAATCCATAAGAGAACCTTTTGAGATAAAAGATTTAAACCTATCCACTATAGTAATCCATGAGAATCAAGTATATGAAGAGCAAGAGTGGCAAGAACAAGAACTGTAGACACTTCAAGGAATCAGAGGAGAAGAAATTAGGGTAGGATGCCAAGTGATCAATGAGACCACTCATGAGAGACCAGATAGTGTCTCTGCCTCTCCTGTATACAGGCACCGAGAGGTTTGTGATAGCCCAAGTAAATTAGATTGTTAGTGTAATTTCACATTAATTCAGCCTGTAGAAATGATTTGTCTGTAGGCTCGTGATGAAGTCAGACTCTTATTTAAATTTAAAATAGATACTATACCTTTTACAACAGCAAAACTTCATACAACTCACACCAGTACTCAAGCAGTTCAGACCCAAACCAGACTTAAACCTAAAGTATATAAAATAAACCCATACGTAGTGAAGAATATGAGTCAACAACAACTGTTGTTCAATCCAGAGTAGTAACTCAAACATGTTAAATTACTAATGCAAATTAACATCTCAAAAATACAGCCTGCCTGCTCCTCTTTCCTAAGAACATCCTTTGAAAGCTAGACAATGTAGTTACAAAGACAAGTACACCTCAAGAGCAAAATAAAAAGGGATCTGAGATATTAGAAAAAAAATTTAAAGTTTTAAATAGAATTAATTCAGAAATATTAACGATCAAGCTAGGCACTGCAACAAGTAGTTTAGCAAAATTGAAACAACCTTTACAGTCATCTCTAATAGCATTAAGAACTAGCCAGTGGCAGATTTCAAAAGTACTGCCAAAGTAAGAAAAGGCCAGAAACCAAGACCACAAGTTAACAGTAAATACGCTTAGTACAGTTCAAGATAATGTGTCTTTAGCTTTCAACTCTATAGAAGCACAGTTATAGATGCAAACAACAGCAGCTTTGATCATACGGGAAGGAAGTGAAAGTGATTTTCCAGTTGAAATTCGAAAGATTGTCTAAGATAATGCAATTAATTTTAAAAGAAAGTTTCAATCCTAGTAGACTATAGTAAATTTTATGTATGATCCTGCTTCTAATGTAACCACTGCCTTTGTACTTACTATACGTAATGCCACTGTTTATGTGATCCACCCCATCATCGCACTAAGATTAAATAATAAAAAAAAACAGTGCTCTACCCCTCAGAACATAGGGTGTGGGCACGAAAGGTAAATGAAAAGTGGCAAACAGTAAACTTAGAATCTTGTGCTACTAAAGAACAACTAGGATTCATTTGTGATGGCAATACCATTAATGCTCAAGATGTGTGTCTTGACACTGGACAAAGTATTTGCCACTTTGAGATTTATCCAGTCACTGATCAGAAAACTGTGCTTGTATATAATAGTAAAAGTTGTGTATACTTAAGAACTGTTTGTGCTATTGTAAAAATCAATAACAGTGATTTTATTTTGTCTACTAGAAATCATTCTAATTTTTGTTTTTGCAATTTTGTTAAGATTATTGAGTGTGATTTTTTGTATTTAGCCCCAGTGACATCCCACCAACTAATTAAAACAAATTACACAATCTACCATAAACTATCACCCACTCCTATTAGAATAGACCTCACATTAGTAAAACAATTAACTAAACACCAAGACCTATTAGAAATTTTAAAGAAAATCCAAAAAACCAAAAAGAAAACCCTAATTACTGTCCGTCATAATGCCAAAGAAATAACCAAAATTCTACAAAGACTAAAACAGAATGCAGATCATCACTAGTAAGATATAATCTTTAAATAGTCACCAACTTGTCGCCTTCTGCTGAGAAGGCGGGCGACCTGGTATCAAGACACAGCACGGCGACCCGGCCTCCCCCGGGTCACTCGGTCCACTGACATGCACAGACACCAATGTGGTGGATGGTCAAATGGCGTTTATTATCTCATCTCGTGGGGTTAAATAGTCAAGGGGGCTTTACTACGTCAAAGGGGGGACGGTGGGTCTGGCTAGGGTTAGTAAGGAGTGGAAAACTACTGGAGTTAGGAGGGACTGCATGCTTCAGGGGTGATAGATCACTTATAGCAGGATGAGGGGGGAAGGGTCTTGCTTTCCGTCACATCCCGGGATTTTCCGTTCACCTGTCCCTATCTACCACACCAACTGCAAATGAGATTTTTAATAAGTTTTGTCATCCCATTGTAGTTTTATTGATATTAGTTAGTTTAAGATTATCCTTTATATTGCTAATTTAGAATTAGAAAATACTACACCAAGTAGCTGTGTTAAACTCCTTATCAAATGTGCATAGTAAAGCATTAAAAAACACTTATTATCGTAGTAATTTACATTAAGTAAAAAAATGCACTTATATGTAGTAAAGGGGGGATGAAACAGAGTAGAAATTTAATGGAGTAGAAATCCATTTGGATTTAGGTGAAATGTGCCATGTAGTAACTTGCTAACATGGGTAAAATATGCTGTTTAGTCTGCTAACTCTGCTGTGCTTGTAAAACTGCCTTAGCTAAGGAGAAAGAATGCGAATCTCCAAGCTGAAGAGATAAGAGAGGCCCTTTAAACTCTGAAACGAAGAAGAAAAAAACCAAAGCTAAGTCTGCAAGAGATGGACAAAGGGATTAGAGAGTTCTCTGTACAAAGACTAATTGCAAATTGCAACATGAAATCAGCAGAATGAATATGCATGAACCTATTGTGAAATTCTATGCATATGTAAAGTAGTAAGGGGTAATAAAAAAAGATGGGGAGTCCTCAGGGGTGTGCATGTTATTTGAAGGGGGAACGATCCCCACATGCGCCCAGCGCTGTAATAAACATACCATCCCTACAAATCTTTATAAGAATTGTGAAGTTTTGATTTTTCTCCACGTTTTGGGGGGGTGTAGTGTTCTAACCACAGCCATGAGCAGATGCACCCATGTTGAAGTGAACAGATGTTGCAGTAGCTGTGATACAATGAGAAGCTTGAACAGAGAGAGATGAGAAACCTTGCCCCAGGAATAGAAGAAGAAAACCTCTGTTCCCAGAGATAAAAAAGGAGAACTTCTGTTTCTATGCTAGAACAGCTCATCCTTAAAATTGCACCTCAATAAGCTGAAATGACCCATGGTGGTAGTTGTGGGAAGACTACCAAACCGTGGGAGGGACTTCATGATTGCAGATTTCTGGGTGGCTGCTATTCATGAAAATTAAAACCACAAGAGAACTGTTTCTTGTGGAAAAGTCCCCATGGCATGGCAGAAGACACTCCTCTCCCTAAGTGAACTGAAGAAAGATTATTTTAAAAGTGGTAAACTGACTGAAAATACCAAATTTGTCTCTTTACATTTTCAATAGGAAAACAAAGAAGAGTTGGGGGAAGGAGAAGTGTTCTGAAGGTTTATTTTGATTTCTTATTCATTTTTGGTTTAGTTCTGCTAATAAAGTTTTCTTTATATCCTTTAAAGTTTTGTGCCTGCTTTGGTCTCCTCCCAATCCTTATCTCGCAGAAGAAAATGAGTAAATAATTCTAGTGGTTGCACTGGCATTTGGCCAGCGCTAAACCCACTACATTAATTGGTGCATTGGCCAGGAAAGGCGAATTGGTGAACCAAAACCACTACAGCGCTTTACAAAACCTGGTTAATGAACAATTGCAAGCGGGGCATATTGTCCCCTCCACAAGCCCGTGGAACTGTCCTGTATTTGTCATTCAGACAAGAAGTGGTAAGTGGTGTTCACTTCATGATCTCAGAAAAATAAATGCAGTCATGGAAGATATGGGAGCCCTGCAGCCAGGACTCCCATCACCTACCATGATTCCTCTAAATTTGCGCTTGAAAATCATTGATTTGAAAGATTGTTTTTTCACAATTCCTCTGCACCCAGACGATGCACCAAAATTTGCCTTTTCAGTGTCCAGTTTAAATATGCAAGAACCTTTGCAAAGATTCCACTGGATGGTTTTACCCCAGGGGATGAAAAACAGTCCCACAATTTGCCAGTGGTTTGTTGCATGGGCCCTTAGCCCAGTACCACAGGTGAAGTCTCATGTGCTACTATACCACTATATGGATGATATTCTCATTGCAGCTGACAAACAAAATTACATGAAGGAAACCTTAGTCCTCACCACAAAATCTGTAAAATGTGCAGGATTGCAAATAGCTCAGGACAAGATTCAACAAATGCCTCCATGGCAGTATTTAGGTTGGCATATTAATCTCAAACTGTACAGTCACAGCAATTGCAAATTCAAAACAAAATTTCTACATTACATGAAACACAAAAGTTGCCAGGAACCATTAATTGGGTGACACCCTTACTGGGAACCACAAACTCAGATTTAACTCCTTTTTTTGCACTGTTAAAAAGAGAGTCAGATTTGTCTTCCCCAAGACATTTGAATCATGAATTGCAATTGGCTTTGCAAAAGGTGGCATATGCTATTGCTCATAGGCAAGCCTCACGATGGGCACCTGATCTTCCACTTTTACTAATCCTTTTAAATCCTTCATGACAGCTACATGCCTTGCTGTTCCAATGGGATCCTAATATAACTGACGTTTTGCTTATCATTGAATGGATTTTTTTACCTCATCAGATGACAAATACAGTTGTTGTTACTCAACATTAAATGTTTGCATAGCTCATTATTAAGGCACGACAGATTACAAATGTTGGCAGTTTGTGATTTTGAACAAATTTGTATACCTATAACTACTATCTGCCTGCAATGGCTTTTGCAAACACCAGGACCTTTTCAGATAGCACCAGCTGATTTTTCAGGTCAGATTGCTCTCCATTCACCATCTCATAAATTTTTGACTATAACTTTAATATTGTGTTAAAACCCAAGCACAGTGAAACTCCTTTACAAGCTCTTACAGTATTTACCAATGGCTCTGGACGATCCCATAAATCTGTTTTACTTTGGAGGAATAATGATACTGGTACATGGGCCTCTGATATAACTGTAGTTTCTGGGTCCCCCACAAATTGTGGAATTAGCTCCAGTTGTTTGTGCTTTCCAAAAATGGCCTACACCTTTTAATTTAATAACAGATTCTGCTTATGTCACAGGTATTGTTGAAAGAGCTGAAGCTGCTGTGTTGAGAGAAGTTTCTAATGCCGATCTTTTCCAGTGGTTGCAGCAATTAATTTTCCTTTTAGATGCCAGACGACACCCTTATTTTGTTATGCATGTTCACTCTCACACGTTACCTGGCTTTCTAGCAGAAGGAAACTGACAGGCAGATTTACTAACTTTACCTCTCCAGGTACTCCCTGATGGTTTTGCACAGGTCAAACTTAGCCATTCCTTTTTTCCCTAAAAAGCTGCAGCTCTTTGTCGCACATTTGCTTTAAAGCGCCAACAAGCAAAGGACAATATTGCTGCTTGCCCTGATTGTCAACATCATAATTTTGTGAGAGGCTCACGGGGAATTAACCCCCATGGCCTACAAAGCCTCTAAATAAGGCAAACTGATGTCACACACTACCCTGAATTTGGTGGTTTCAAATATGTTCACTCATCCATTGACACCTTTTCAGGTGCATTATTTGCATCAGGCCACACAGGTGAAACTGCTAAAGATGTTTTCCACCATTTTTTGGCTGCTTTTGCAACTTTAGGGATTCCTCAACAGATTAAAACTGATAATGGTCCTGCTTACACTTCTCAATTACTTTTCTCCTTTTTTGCCCTATGGGGAATCTCTCATATCACTGGTATCCCTCACTCCCCCACAGGACAAGGGTCACACTGCAACACGAAATAACTCACAGAAGCAGGCTAGATGTAAAAGGAAAGAAAAAGAACCCAAAAAAGCAAACTTTATTTTCTGACTCCACTATATATACAATAGCAAAAATGACAGTGGATTGGAGGGTGAAACTGCCACCTCTCCAACCACACTGGTCAATGTCGCAGCGTGCTGTCATATCGTGCTGGGCAGTGACAGCAGGGGCGCAACCTTCCCCCTGTGAGTTCTGCTATTCCCAGTTATCGCTTGGTCCGGCGCAGGAACAGATAACAATGACACAGGACTTGGGGTAGAACTGGGTGGATTTATTAGGTCCAAGATCTGGGACCCCAAGATGAAACTCAGGGGGTCTGCAGAGGTTTTTATAGGGGGAGTGGTATAGGGCAACCAACCAATGAGGGCATGGCAGGGGAGGAATCTAGGGTAGGACTAACATTCTATAAACCTATCAGGGAGAAGAGGGGAGGGGGATAATATAAAGTAACAAATGGGGTATCAAATACTACAAGATAGACAAGGAACACTCTGGGAAAAGGGGTAGGGATAGAGAGGATTGACAACTTGGGAGGGAGGAAGTTAGGGAAAGGCTTGGGGAGATTGGTAACTCAGGAGGGGAGGAGATTAGGGAGGAGAATAGCAGGCAAACACAAACTTAAAGCAAAAACCACAACACAACAGGTCAAACCAACAGTCCATCAATTCTTTCCACCCACAAAGAAGAATGCAAAACAATCATTATTTACATGAACAGTGTGTGAGAAAACTCAGCTGAAATATGTAAATATCAGAAAGCATAGGAACTTTTAGAAAAACTTTAAAACTCTCAAAATAACAGGGCGACAGACAAGCAATTGTTGAATGTGCTCATTCAATGCTTAAGCACCTTTTAGCTCAACAGAAAGGGGGAATGCAGGGATTTACTCCAATGGAATGGCTACACAAAGCACTGTATGTTTTTAATTTTTTTTAATTGCTATGCTGATAGCAAAGTTCCCCCTATAATAAAACACTTTTCTACTTCTAAAGAAACATCATTATACATAGGAGAAAAAGCACGAGTCCTTGTAAAAGACCCAGAAAGTGGAAAAATCATAGACCCATTTCCCCTCATTACATGGGGAAGAGGTTATGCTTGTGTTTCCACAGATACCGGTCCTCATTGGGTTCCAGCCAAAAACATTAGACCCTTCATTGAACAGCCAGCTGATCAAAATACAGAAAAGGATTAATGTCCTTGAAGAAGTGGTTTGAGTTTCCCAGAGACATCAAAGTAATAAAAGATAAATCTTCTGTCCTCAGAGAACCAGTCGATCATACGTCCAGAAGTGATTGGTACTCTGCTCCCTTTCCTTTTGATGACCATTTCCTTGCTTTAGACAACACCCAGACCCCGGCCAGTTTGTAATCACTTTTGAACGTGTGCTCTCAGCAGGTCTGTTAACTTCCTTTCCCTGCTTGGCCTGTCACACAGGGCATCATCAAGCGTGGACTCTGTGTAAGTGTCAAAGGTGTGAGCGCCTTTGGTATTGTGTATCTCATAAAACAAGAGCTGACTGTCAGCACTGAGACCCTTTAAGGAGCAGTCAGAATAATATACAAATTAAACAGCTGATGTGTGGGCATCAATATGGTTTGCCCGAACATCAGGAATTATCAAGCGAGTGGTGGCTTGCCGTTGTTAATAAGTTTTGTAGTGTTAGTTCTAACTCTCCCCGTAGTAGTAATGGGGAGCCTTCTATCACCATTGCCTCAAAGTAATACTCGGCTTAAGCTAGCAAAGGCTTTTTTAGTATTAGTGTTTCCTCCTGTTACTTTTACTTGGCCTGTTAATCAGCTAAAAGTAAATGAATGGATAACTTTAGACAATTTAGCAGGACAAGATACTTTATGCTTGGCTACAGCCTCTCCTGAAAACCCATTTTCTACTTGTCTCCTTGGTTTACCTTTAGATACATGGCCACATCCCCCTTCGGCTCATATCCTTCATTTTGAAAATCCTGCCGATGCTTGGAAACAATGGGTCCCATAAGTCCCTCATGCAACCCTTGAGCCCCAGGAATTAGAACTTTTGGGATCTGTAAAAATGGACCTTAGTGTTAAATTTAATTATTCTGGGGCCAACCAATCTAAAGCATGGGATGTTTCTTCAAGCTAACCCATATTCAGAAATGAAAGTGCCTGGTGTAATTACATTTCCACCAACTTCTCTCACTCTACTAATGCTCCATTATTGTTACCAGCAGGAGTGTTTTTTATTTCTGGAGACAGAGCCTGGGCTGCTATTCCATCACATATTAAGGGAGGCCCCTGCAGTTCAGGGTAAGTCTCACTGTTAACACCCAACACATTCATGATTTCACGACATAGATTTCCGCGGAGAGGGAAACGCAGTATTCATGTGTTTACCCCTGACTGCAATGATAACCTCGATTTTTGGTCACTACAACGGTGTTGGGCTGCCTCTTTCTTTGTTCCAGGAGTATCAGCCAGAAAGGCACTGGAATTGTTAAATAGACTAGGCTGCTGGTTACTTCAACAAACTAATGCTACTTCGCTTGCTTTAACAGGATAGTTAATCGATATTGATTCAATTAGACATGCTACACTGCAGAATCAAGCCACTATTGATTTTTTGTTTTTAGTACACAGACATGGATGTGAAGATTTTGATGGAATGTGTCTTATCAAACTTTCTGATCATTCACAATCTATTTGTGCAAGTATTAAAGCTTTACAAGATAATGTAGCCAAATTAGAAATAGAAGATGGAACTGATTGGTTTAACAGCCTTTTTAGAAACTGGGGGATCACTGTATGGGTCAAAGACTTAATTAAGATGGGAATGTTTGTATTGGGGATACTATTAGTTATAGTGATATGCCTGCCTTGCTTGATTCAATGTATTCAGAGATGGATTAATAAATCAATAAAGCAAATAATGACTATTGAACAGTGTCGTGGTTTGACATGGAAGTGAATTTTTTTCAGGAAGTTGGATCAAACCAATCAGTGGTCAGGTTTGGATATTGGCACCTGGAGTGACCACTGAAAGTATGGGCACGCCTCTGAGAACACAGGGGGTTAAAAGCAAGAACTCCCAGGGGAACTGTCTCTTTTGGTTCCGGTTGTCAGAGAGTGCAGACTCTCCCCTGCCCAGCCTTAGGCTGGGTGGGGGAGGGGAAGCCACGCGGCCTTGTCCAGGTAGGCCGAGGGGCTGAGGGTCTGGAACCGAGCCAGCTCCTGTGGATGGAAGGGTGGAGAGAAGCGGAGATGCCTTTGTTCCCCCCCCAACAGAGGGAAGGTGACAGAGAGCCTGGCGGCACCTGGAAATTTGCCGACAGAGGAGAAGGAGAAGGGGGGGATGATGTCCAGCGTGGGAGACGGAACGCCGGACCGAGATATCAGCCGTCCCGGGAGTCTGAACTTTTAACCCTTTCCAGGAAATGAGGGCTTTGTAAAATATTACTCCTCCTTGATTTGTAGTGGAAGAGAGACAGTCCGGGACCTGAGATGTTAGAAGAAGAAATATTTAGGTGGGAAGAGATGATGAAGTAGCTTTTGGCTGGACTTTTCTTGTTAGCCATGGACTGAACCAAAATCTCCTGCAATAGAGACTGCATTTTAGGGGGATGCAGTGGTGACCCAAGGAGACCTGCTTCAGCTTCTAACCGCACAGGAATGGCAAGAACAGAAGAAAGCTGAGGAGGGAATGGTGATGTCCTCTGTCTTCGGGAAAGAAGATGAGTTCTGTTCTTGGACCCTTGGCCCCAGGGGAAAATGGGGGGGACTGTAGTCCCAAGATGAGAAGCTGAACTGTTGTATCTTTGGGTCTGTGGCAAAGCATCCTTAAAGGAGCCCTATGAGCAGTCTGTCCATGCACGGTGGTGAGAGCACTGTGACATGGAAAGGAGAGGGTCACACTGGCAGATTTTTCTCCGGGCGGTTGCCATGTGTGACAGGGAAACACAGAAGGTGGCAACTGTGTTTCCTGGGGGGTCTGTGGTGCAAGAGAGACTTCTCTCTCCCTTGATAGTTTGAGTATTGATTATCTGAAGGGTGGTAATTTGATCAGGAATCCCGGGTGATGTTTCATGGTAGGTGTTTTTGGAAGTTGGGAGGAGGAGGGGTGTTTTAAAAGGTCTTCATCCTGGATTTAGTTTATGTGTTTTCAGTAGTAGTAGTAGTTTAATAAAGTTTTTTTTTCCCATTGTTATTAAGCTTGGGCCTGCTCTGCTCTGTTCCTGATAACATCTCACAGCATTTATTTAGGGAAGGTGCATTTTCATGGGGGCGCTGGCATTGCGCCAGTGTCAAACCATGACAAACAGAAAGGAGGAAATGTGGAAGATCAGACAGCTACAGAAGCTTAGCTGGGTAGCACCGCAGATGTCCTGGCCTTCATACATTGAAAGCCGTGGGAGAGTGTGGCAAGTCTAGTGCTGGCCAAATGCCAGTGCACCCACTAGAATATACTTACTCATTTCCTGCTGTGAGATAGGATTGGGAGGAAGGCAAAGCAGGCTCAAAACTTTAAAAGGGTATAAAGAAAACTTTATTAACAGTAACTAAAAGAAAGAATAATAAGAATCAGAATAAAACCTTTAGAACACTTCTCCTCCCCCCTACAATGTTTTCTTTCTGTCCTGGGTTGGTTATATGATGCTTGTATTCCCAGTCGTCTGTTCTCTTTATGCTGGATAATAACTTTTACACCTTTAAGACTTGTTCCGAGAGCGAAGGGGGGAGAGAAGAAGCACAGAGTTTGTTATCAGAAACTGCACTTGCTCCCACAGTCCAGGGAACTTCTCTGTCTCAGCTAGTTAAAAACTAATTAAAAACAAAGGAGAGATCTGTTCCATTGTCTGTCTGTCCATAAGACAACACAGTACAGGAGCAGGAATGTGGAGGAGTGCAGTTTCTGATAACAAACTCTGCGCTTCTCTTCCCCCTTTGCTCTCAGATCAAGTCTTAAAGGTGTAAAAGTTATTATCCAGCATAAACACAACAGACAATTGGGGATACAAGCATCATATAGCCAACCCAGGACACTCCCACTAACAACGTACAGAAACAATTCAGTCAGTTTATTACTTCTAGAATAGTCTTTCTTCAGTTCACGTAGGGAGAGGAGTCCCTCTTGTCAATTTATGGTGACTTCTCCACATGAAAACAGTTCTCTCATGTCTTTTAATTTCTACGAATGATAGCTGCCTGGGTATCTGCAATCATGAAGTCCCTCCCATCTTTCACAGCTTCTCTCACAGCTGTGTTTATGGTCCATGTCAATTTATGGGGTACTATTTTAAAGATGAGCTATTCAAGAGCAAAGGTTCTCTTAATCTATCTCTGAGATCATGTCTGGGAACAGAGATCTTCTTCTTTCCCTGGGGCACAGGGTCTTCATCACTCTCTCTCTGTTCAAACTTCCCATAGGATCACAGTTACCGTAACATCTGCGTGCTTTAGCTTTGCTCATATCCACAATTTGAACACTTCATCTCCCCATCCTTTCATGAGTTACAGGGAAAAAGAGTCTGATGTATCAATTATATTCTTCTCCATAACTTTACAAGAGGATTTCAGCCCCAAGATCAAGGCATCTCCTCATCCCTCCCATCTGGGACTTGACTCTTCCTTCACTGTCCTTAGTGTCTTCATGTTGTTCCTCTACATGTTCTCACTCTGTCCTTTTCTCTCACCCAAGGGAGGATTGATGGTCTGCAAGTCCTATCTATGCACTGAAAGAGTTAATATCTCATCTAGGCCTGAAGATGGTCATGTGATTTCTGCTGGGCAGTGGAGGAGCTGTTTACAGTTGAGGATTTCTTCAGCAGCCATGCTGGGCAGGGGGGGGAGGCTAGGATCTCAGTAGCTAGGCCAGAACACAGCAGAAGCACACTGGGGGCCAATGGCTTCTCCTCCCCGTGCCCCGTGGTTGTGGAGGAACCTCAACGGCGGCAGAGTCTTGGCCGAGCTGGCCCAGCCTGGGGCTGCTCCCGGGGGCCAGGCAGACCCTGGCTTGGCCTGGGCTGGCGGCGGGGCAGGGCTTAGTAGGGGCAAGATGTTAGCAGCCACAGTTGCGGCCTGGCCTGGCCTTGGCCCTGCGACCTCCCCTCCCCCGCCCAGCCACCATGCTGGGAGGGGAGGGGAAAACTTCTCTCTCCAAAGGTCAGAAGCAAGAGAGCGCTTCCCGGGTTTTTTTCATCTTTAACATGTATATTCACAGAGGGGTGTCCAGCTTTCTCAGTGGTTTAACAGATTGTCAATTCTCAAAGCTAATTACTGATTGTTTTTTGTCAGACACGGAGGAAACTGCTAGCAGCTTCTCTTAGAAAATTGCTTCCATGGGTGGCTCTCTAATGCAAAACCAGCACAGAGAGATAAACTCAAGGCAAGAACAAAAGTGAAGACATCACATCTGGTCACTCTGACCACTCTGATGAGAGAAGATGCAACAAGGACATTGCTGACACAAAAGAATGTAACAGGAACTTGCTAACTGAAAAGATTGTATTGCTAATGGAAGAGAGGCAAAGGGGTCCGAGTGGAAAATTTTGTACGGAAGTTAGAGAACTATAAATGCTGGTGATTAGTGTAATAAAGTGACTTTTGCTTGCATAGCATGGTCCGTGCCTTCAATCACTGCATTCCTAGGGCAATTATCACCTCCCACTGCCTGGGAATTTATTCCTGAAGAGGTAAACAACCCTAACAAACTGGCCCTTCAATTGATAGAAGGGTGTCTTGTTTACTCCCAGGAATGCGAGCAGCTTCTTGCCCTGTACTGGGGCCTGATCTGGGCCTACTGAGCCTCTGTTCAATGCTCTCAGAGGACTGTAATCGGGGCAGGAACCCAAACTGTGTTTGAGGATACTATGGCTGAGGCAGGGACACAAACCACAACAGCTATGGCTGAGACACGGACTCAAACCACAGTAACTACAGTAATTGCCCCAGCAGTGAAAACCAAAAAATGGACAAGACAAGTTTCAGGCCCATATCACTGATTAGTAAGGGAGTGTCCTAGGGTGACTTTATGATGCCGTATTGTATCCTCTCCATCTGCTTATGCTGGATATTGAATTCTATGCCTTTAAGATTGGTTCCGAGAGAGCAGGGGGGAGAAGACGCATGCAGTTTGCAGAAGCTTCACTCTACTCCCCCTCATTCCTCGCTCTTACGGACTGTGTTGCCTGCAGCACGGACAGCGAGAGAGAGCTCTCCTTTTCTTTTAGTTAGATTTTTCTAGTTAGCTGAAGCCAGAAGTTTTGTTTTTTTTAACTGTTCAGCTATTGTTTGGTCCTGGAACACCAGGACTGTCGCCCGGGGGCCCCCCAAGCTGCACTGCAGCCGGGATGCCGGACCTGAGTCCTGGAGAGAGACCTGAGCCCCTGAGAGACTAAGAGAGAGAGCCGAGCCAAGACACACTCATGAGAAGGACTCTCTCTGAACTACAGAAGGACTCTTTCTGAATTTACCATCTCTTCAGAGCAATGAGATGTTCAGTTGTTTACTATTATTCATTTTTTTCATGTTTGTGAGTACTTTGCTTCTGAAATAAACAGGGTTTTTTCCTTGAACTAGTAGGGGAAGGGGCTGCTGAAATCTGCTTTCTAGAGGAGACCCCTTTGGAGGTTTCCTCCATAAATTTGTCTCAAATCAGGACAAATATTTTTGGCTTTCAGTGCGTGGCTCACGAAAGTGGAAAACACCTGTGCTAATTGCATTTTGGTTGTACTTACTCTGTATTGGGATAAAGCAGTCAGTAGCCAGACTGCTTGAATTCATAATGTCTCTCTGGGTGGAGACCTTGATGTCTCTCTGGTCCCTAGGCTTGTTTGAGGTAATAATATCATTCTGGTCCCTAGGCTTGTTTTCTTATTCACAGATAGCTCCTGTATTGTCCCTAACACATAGCTTTTACAGTAGAGGGGCATGAGTTAGGGTTGCTATTGTGCTGGGCTTGGTGATAATGATTTATAGGGAGTTAACAAAGGTACTGGGGTTTGTTCAAGATACGTATGGT
The DNA here is from genome assembly GCF_024509145.1 of Vidua macroura. NCBI lineage: Eukaryota > Metazoa > Chordata > Aves > Passeriformes > Viduidae > Vidua > Vidua macroura. The sequence continues at coordinate 1,648,472 of NW_026530539.1, forward strand.
TTATTGTTTCTTCGTCCTACCCTGCATTCTAGTTCCAGTAGCATGTTTTGGGGGTTTATTAGTAATTGTACCCAGTTTGTTAGAGGAGGAGCAGGAGGTGAGGCTTTTCAGCCTTTCCTCCATCTCCTTTGAATGTCTCTTTTTGAGAATGTTCAGTTTCCCCTGAATGTTAAAGAGACCACTTTCCTATATTTAATCTGGTAGGCTTCCTCTATATGGTCTGCAGCGTGTCTAGAGTGAGGGCTGAGATGTCCAGAGGAGCTGATGAGACCCCTGACCCAGAAGTAGACCCAGGTGTGGAAAATCCTGAGTGATGTGGAGAATGGGAGAGAATGGGCCAAACCCTGAATTACCTGACCCTATAGCCTGGCATTTTCCCTCTGAACAAATTCAGAACCCAGACAAAGTAGAGAAATATCTGAAAGAGAACTGCAATGATGACTCTAAGGAGAAAAAGATCATTGCAATAAGCTGGACCTTGGCATATGCTTATCGCATGCTGCTAGATACTGTAGGGCATCAGATAGAGGCAGGGGGGCAGGGAGATAAATCAGCAGCTACCCCAGCCATTCAGGTTGCAGCTAAACCAGACAGTGAGCCTAAGCCACTGGCAGTCACTACTGCAAGAAAGAAGCACAAAACCAATCAACCAGTGAATGATGATTATCCGGGGGAAGCACCCTCAAGGCCAGCAACTGACTCAAAATCAGAAGTCACTGTTGAGTCCTTTTCCCTGAAAGACCTTTGTGGCCTAAGAAAGAATTGCACTCTATGACCTGATGAATCTATAATTAGCTAGTCTGCCTTTGAGATGCTGCAGGCAAGGCTACAATTCTGGATGGTACTGAAGCAAGGCATTTGGGATCCCTGTCACATAATCTGGTTATCAGCTAAAGAATAGTAAGGGAACCCAACCCTCTCAGTCTCTGGGTACAGATCTTGGGAAGTGTGAGATGAAGATATCTGTGTGCAGACAATCTCTATATGCAGCAAACCCAATGGCAGACCATAGAACAAAGGATTCAACACTTAAGAGAAATGGCAGTGGCAGAGATTGTCTTCTCAGATGACCCAACAATTAAGAATCCAGACACAGTAAAATGTACATCAGTGATGTGACAAAAATGCATATGACTTGGGCCACAAGAATACACTTCTGCTTTAGCAATGAGGAAGCAGGATGACAGGGATGACAGCATGCTTGATATGGCAAAGAAGCTCCAAGCATATGCAGATGCTGTGCATGGCCCAACACATGCCAGAATCGCAGCTATAGAAACATGTCTGTCAGAGCACACACAGAAAATAGAAGACAAGATAGAGGAGAATCACAAGAAACTCAGAGAGGAGATTAAAGAGGGCCTTCTCCAAATCTCAGCAGTACAGATAAGAGGTTCTGGTACCAGATGCAGACATCCCCCAGATAGGGAGAGAAGATACACCCCACGAGCTGAGCTGTGGTTCTTCCTGTGTGATTGTGAAGAAAACATGAGGAGGTGGGATAGAAGACCCACTGCTGCTCTGGTGCAACAGGTGAGTGAATTGAAAGAGGGCTAGACTCAGAGAGGAATTTCCACCAAAAAGGAAGCAGTTCCAGTTGCCTGTAGCCAAACTGCCAAGTATGATGATGACATGTCCAATCCCCTTGAAGGAACCTCTAAAACTCACACCCAGGGAAGCAAGGATGGCCAGGCTTAGAGGGGCCCTGCCTCTAACCAGGTAGAGGCTAGGGAAAACCGTGTTTTTTGGACTGTGTGGATTCATTGGCCTGGCACATGAGAACCACAAAAATATGAGGCCTTGGTCAACACTGGTGTGCAGTGCACACTAATTCTATCATGACATGTGGGAGCAGAATCTGTTTCTACTGCTGGCATGACAGGGAGATCGCAGAATTTAACTTTGGTGGAAGCTGAGGTGAACCTGACAGGAAATGAGTGGAAGAAACTGGCCCTGAGGCCCTATGCATTTTGGGCATAGATTACCTCCGAAGTAAGTATTTCAAAGACCCAAAGGGACTCGGGTGGTCATTTGGGATAGCTAGTGTAGAGACAGAGAGTGTTAAGGAATTAAACACCTTGCCTAGACTATCAGAGAACCCATCTGCAGTAGACCTTCTGAAGGGGGAAAAACAACAAGTACCAATTGCCACTTCAACAGTGCATCACTGACAGTACAGAACAACTCGAGATGGTGTGATTCCCATGCAAAAGATGATCCATGAGCTAAAGAGCAAAGGGGTGGTCAGCAAAACCCACTCACCCTTCAACAGCTCTATTTGGCCTGTGTGCAAATCTGAAGGACAATGGAGATTGACTGTGGACTATCGTGCCTTGAATGAAATTACTCCACTGCTGAGCCCTGCTGTGCCAAACATGTTGGAGCTCCAATACGAGCTGAAGTCCAAAGTGGTACACCACTACTGACATTGCCAATGCATTTTTCTCCGTTCCTTTAGCAGCAGAAAGCAGGCCTCAGTTTGCCTTCACTTGGAGGGGCATGCAGTACACCTGGAACCGACTGCCCCAGGGGTGGAAGCACAGTCCTACCATCTGCCATGGACTGATCCAGACTGCACTAGCAAAGAGTGAAGCTCCAAAACATCTGCAGTACATCGGTGACATCATTGTGTGGGGGAACACAGCAGCAGAAGTGTTTGAGAAAGGAAAGGAAATAATCCAGATTCTCCTAAAAGCTGGTTTTGCTATCAAAAAGAACAAAGTTAAGGGACCTGCTAGAGAGATCCAGTTCCTGAGAGTAAAGTGACGAAATGGATGGCGTCAGATTCCCACCAATGTCATCAACAAGATCACAACGTCTCCACCAACCAACAAGAAAGAAATGCAAGCTTTCCTATGTGCCATAGGCTTTTGGAGAATGTGTATTCCTAAATACAGCCAGATTGTGAGCCCTCTTTACTTGAATATCCACAAAAAGAGCACTTTCCACTGGGGCCCTGAACAGCAACAAGCCTTTGCCCAAATTAAGCAATAGATTGCTCATACAGTACCTCTTGGCCCAGTCGGGACAAGACCAGACATAAAAAACATTCTCTACTCCACAGCCGGGAGCCATGGTCTGTCCTGAAGCTTTTGGCAGAAAGTGCCTGGTCAGTCTAGAGGCCAACCAGTAAAATTTTGGAGTTGAAGCCACAGAGGGTCTGAAGACAACTGCACTCCAACAGAGAAGGAAATTTTAGCAGCCTATAAAGGAGTCCAAGCCGCCTCAAAGGTAATAGGCACTGAAGCACAATTCCTCCTAGCGCCCCAACTACCGGTGCTGGGGTGGATGTTCAAAGCAAAAGTTCCCTGTACCTACCACGTCACCAATGCCACATGGAGCAAGTGGATTGCTCTCATCACACAGTGTGCCTGTATTAGAAAATTGAATTGCCCTGGGATTTTGGACATAATTACAAATTGGCCTGAAGGTGAAAACTTTGGTCTCAGTGAAGAAAAAGAACAAGAGCAAGTGACACATGCTGAAGAAGCTCCACCGTATAACCAACTGCTAGCAGAAGAAACACACTGCGCTCTTTTTACTGATGGTTCTTGTTGCATCGTAGGGATGAAACAAAAGTGGAAAGCATCTGTATGGAGCCCAACAGGACACAGAAGCTACTGAAGGAGAAAGTGAATTGAGCCAACTTGCCAAACTCAAAGCTGTTCAACTGGCCTTGAACATTGCTAAAATAGAGAAGTGGCCAAACCTCTACCTCTGCACTGATTCATGGATGGTCGCCAGTGTTCTGTGGGGATGGCTGGAAAAGTGGAAAAAGGCTAATTGGCAGAGTAGGAGAAAAACAGTTTGGGCTGCTGAAGAGTGGAAAGACATCGCTGCCCAGGTAGAGAAGCTATCTGTAAAAGTCCATGATGTAGGTGCCCATGTCCTCAACTGTAGGGCTGATGAAGAGCACCAAAATAATAAGCAGATAGGTCAGGCTGCAAAGATAGAGGTGTCAAAGATAGTCTTAGATTGGCAACACAAGGGACAGTTGTTCCTAGCTCGATGGGCTCATGATGCCTCAGGTCATCAGGGTAGAGATGCCACCTATAAGTGAGCACAAGACCAAGGGGTGAATCTAACCATGGACAGTATTTCTCAAGTTATTCATGACTGTGAGACGTGTGCTGCTATCAAACAGGCAAAGCAAGTCAAGCCCCTATGGTTTGGTGGGTGGTGATCCAAATATAATTATAGAGTAGCCTGGCAAATTGATTATATCACACTGCCCCAGACATGCCATTGTAAACACTACGTGCTCACAATGGTAGAAGCTACCACTGGATGGTTAGAAACCTACCCTGTGCCTCATGCTACTGCCTGTAACATCATCCTAGGCCTTGAAAAGCAGGTCCTTTGGAGGCATAGTACCCCTGAGACGATTAAGTCAGACAACAGGACTCATTTCAAAAACAGCCTTATCAAGACCTGGGCTAGGGAACATGGCATTGAATGGGTGTGCCATATCCCCTACCATGCATCAGTTGCAGGCAAAATGGAGAGGTACAATGAACTGTTAAAATCTACTTTGAAAGCATTGGGTGGGGGATCTTTCAAAAACTGAGAGCAGCATTTGGCAAAGGCCACCTGGTTAGTTAACACCTGAGGTTCCACCAACCGAGCAAGCCCTGCCCAATCTGACCCCCTGCATAGAGTAGATGGAGACAAGGTCCCAGTGGTATATGAAAAAGATTTGTTAGGAAAGACTGGATCAATTCTGCCTTGAGTACAAACAAACCCATCCATGGAGTTTGGAAATTGAAAGAGGAATTGGAAAGGAAGGACCAATTTGCAGCCTTTAGAAATGGCTTCTCTCAAGCATGAGAGCGAGATATCCCTTTAAGGAAGACCTTGTGAACTCCCCAGGGAAGTGGACTACTGCAGATGAAGGTATACAGTACTTGAGAGAATTAGCAGTGCTGGAAATTGTCTATAGTTATCTAAAGAATGACAGTGTCTCCAAAGATCCAGAGGCTGTCCCTTGTATCCTCACCATGTGAACAAAGGTGGTTCAAGGTGCCCCTGCATCATATTCCAGCAGCTTGGTAGCACTGTATTATCCATAAATGAATACACCAACTAGAGAGGTGGCATCCTTCTGTCTCCGAAATGTAGAAGAAAATCTGGGTAGTCCCTCATCCCTATGAGCCAGTACCCCAGCATTTAAGGGCATTCATGAGTTTTCAATGTTTGCCTTCCAGAGGAACCGTCATATGTGCTGAAGCCCCGCTTCCCAGGAAGTCTCTGAATATCACTGCTGACAGGAATTAGAGACTGAGGTTTTTTTCCTCTTTAGCTCATGCACCCGGAGATGTCTGCTTATTTCTTTCTTTAACTGTAATAAAACTGCCTTATCTCACCCTGCTGGTTGTTCTCCATCTTATTCTCTCCCCCATCCCAGTGGGAAAGGGAGTGATCAAGTGACTTAATGGGCACCTGGCACCCAGCCAGGGTCAACCCACTACAGTCATTTTGGTCCTACTGAATGGTAACACAATTGTCTGGTCTATCAACTACTCCCAGTTTTGTATCATCTGCAAACTTGTTGAGGCTTCATTCTGTCCCATTGTCCAAGTCACTGATAAAAGATCCTGTGGGGCTTTCAATTGCTCTGAATTGCTGCATTTGATGTTCTGCTGTTGACTGTCTCATAGCCAGGGTGTTCTGGGGTGACTTTATGATGCTTGTATCCTCAATCGTCTGTTCTGTTTATGGTGGATATTAAGTTCTGCACCTTTAAGACTGGTTCCGAGAGTGAAGGGGGGGAAAAGAAGAGGGAAGTTTGTTTTCAGAAACTGCACTCACTCCTCTGCATTCCTTTTCCAGGACTGTGTTGTCTGCAGTGTGGACAGGGAGAGAGCTCTCCTTTGCTTTTAGCTAATTTTTTTTGCTAGCTGAAGCAGAGAAGTTTTCCAGACTGCAGTTTTTTTCTTTTTCTTGGAACTGTTCAAACCTGCTCTGGACTGAAAACCCAGAAAAACACTGGGAGCTCACACCTATGGCCCACTGGGGCCTGGGATGCTGCATTCCAACGCTGGAGGGACTGATAAGAGACTGAGTGAGCCAAGCTACACTCCATTGTTTAATATTACCTTTTTTTTTCATGCTTGTGAATACATTGTTTGTTAAATAAACAGTTTTTTTCCACTTTTCTTCAAGGAAATCTTTTCCCAAACCAGTTGGGGGAGGGGTCGCTTGAATTTGCTTTTCTAGAGGGACCCCATTCAGAGGTTTGCGCCCAAAATTTGCCCTAAACCAGGACAAGGGGAAACTTGCCTTCTACATTAGGTGCCAAAATTATGTGATGCAAACACTGCCCACAAAGTTCATGAAAGATGATGGAATGGGGTAAAACACCCCTTTGTTCATCAGGCAGGAAATACTGTATGGCAGAGCCATCCACAGAGCCATGAAGACTTGGGGACCCACATCTTCCTGCTTCCCTGAAGGACTCGGGCTTTTCAGCACCAACATGTTTCGAAACAGCCTAGGCTTACAGGCCACAATGGGACAGATTAAAAATATTACCTTTGAGCCTTTATTCTGAGGCACTAATATCACTTATGTGCTTAATTCTCTGCTTGTTCCCTTGGCCTTTCAGCAAGGTCTGCTAAAAAGGGGTTCAGCTGAGGAGAGGAATAAAGCCTTAACACAAACTTTGTGAGAGAACATTAGGTGGTGTGTCACAACTGAGAAAAGCATTTGCACATTACACAAAATAAAATATGCACTAGGAGTTGAGGCTTTTTTATAAGTACTCAAAAGCTAGCAGCTGTGGATACACATACCGTGTCATTCAGGCTTGGACACTCCCTAAGGCCAGCAACAGCCTGCTGATCACAGCCTAGAGCACTCCATTCACAGAGAGGCTTTTCCAACATCTCCCTATGACACAAGGTTGACAGTGTTGCCAGATGAAAAATTGTCTGCACCTGGTGAGGTAACTCAATGCTTATTCTTCAAAAACCACTGGCCTGTGGAACTGCACAATGCCCATTCTGTAAAAAAGACAACTGGAAAGCAACCAGCCCTGTTGTACCAACTTTTACCAATTCACCGAGCGGTCAGGTATGACTTTGGGGTTGATGACCACCAGGGACCACCAAAGAGACCCCCAAGACAGAAGAATGCATGCATTAAGGGGAGGGAACATATGTTAATGATTTTGGAGAAATGATTATCATATGTATGTTTATTCTGGGAAAATCAATTATATGTATGAAAAATATGGCATATAAGCAGGAACTTTTCTGCATTCAGCATGCACAGTATTTTGGATGAAATATCCCCTCATGCATCCGGCTGAATAAAGAATTGTCATGGCTTGACTTTGGCGCAATGCCAGTGCACCCATGAAAATATATTTTTCTCAAATGACTGCTGTGAGATGTGACCAGAAACAGAGCAGAGAAGGCTCAAGAACAAAAATAAAGAAAAGAACTTTATTAACCTACAACTATAATACAAGCAACACACAGAATTCAGAATGAAAACCTTCTAAAACATTCCTCTTCCCCCCACCCAATTTCCAGCAAAACACAGTGAGACAAAACCCTGGATTCCTGATCAAGTTACCACCCCTCAGATAATCAATTCTCAGTCCATCAAGGGAGAGAGGAGTCTCTCTTGTACCATAGACTCCCCCAGGAAACACAATTGCAACCCCTTGTGTTTCCATGTCACACATGGCACTGCTCGGAGAAAATCTGATCTGCCATCGTGACATCCTCCTTCCATATACAATGCTCTCACCACTGTGCATGGACCAAGACTGCTCATAGGGTTCCTTTAAGGATCCTTTGCCAAGGACCAAAGAACAACAGTTTCTCATTTTGGGACAACAGTCCCCCCCCTCCATTTTCTCCTCCCCTGGGGCCGAGGGCCTTGAGAACAGACATCTTCCCTGAAGACAGAGGGCACCACCACACCCTCCTCATCTTTCTTGTTCACTCCACTCCTGCACATGGCGTGACTCACTAAAGCTGGCCATTCTCACTCCTGTTACTCTCTTGGCTCAAGTCATTGCATCCCCTTAAAAATGCAGTCTTTGTGTTGAGGAGAATTGGTTCAGTCTATGGCTGTACAAGAAAACTCCAGCCAAAAGCCACTCCATCATCTCCTCCCACCTAGGATTCTTTCCCATCGTCTTCTGACATCTCAGGCCCCAGGCTGTCTCTCTTCTCTTTCAGATCAAAGAGGATTAATGTTTCACAAAGCTTTCTTTGTCCAATAAGGGGTTAAAAGTCTCAGGCTCCCAGGACGGCCGAAATATCGGCTGAGCAGAACTCCCACGGCTGGGCACCTCCCCCCCCCCCCTTCTCTTTCTCCTCTGTCAGCGTACTGCCGGCACATGATATCAAATTTCCAGGTGGCACAGGCTCTCTGTCTCTCTCTGTCCCTCTGGGGAGAGAACAAAGACATCTCAGTGTTTCTCTACCCTTCCTTCCGCAAGGGTCAGCCCGGTTCCGTTCCCTTCACTCCCTGGCCTACCTCTCCTAGGCCGCATGGCTTCCCCTTCCCCACCCAGCCTGTGGCTGGGCAGGGGAGGTCTGAACTCTTCACTGACTGGAACAAAAGAGAGTGTTCCCCTGGGAGTTCTCTGCTTTTAACCCCCTGTGTTCTCAGAGGCGTGTCCAATGTCTGCAGTGGTCACATCAGGTGTCAATATTCAAATCTGACCACTGATTGGTTTGACCCTAACTTCCTGAGAAAACTCACTTCCTTATCAACCCACGACAAGAATGTCTACTTTTTAATACTATATGGGTGTCAAGGAATTTTTTTATTTTTACGAATTTTTGGTAACAGTTTTGGTGACTCTGATGGAACATACTCCTGAATTTCAAGGGATGTGAGGGATCGTGGGACCTCCAGCCAGCACTGAGGGGTTCTCAGGGAGAACCTTTAATCCCCAATCTGAAGGAAATTAGAGCAAGACCCCAGTAAGATAAAGGCATTCTTTACTTTACTTTAAAGGTATTAACCTGCCTGTAAAGCACAGCAAAAGCTTCACAGGGTTGGATTTAAAGGTACCTAAGGTGGGAACAGGGAAGGGTTAGAGTCACTTCTAGGAGCTCCTAAATTGTAATTGGTTATAACAGGAAACAAAACCTTGGAAGGGGTATCACAGTGTCACCACTGGGATGTATCTTGAAACACTGGAATCAAATTTTGGGTGATCCCCTTACATGAGAAAAGCTTATAAATTATTGCAATCAGTGGTGGCCACTTTACACATTGGAAGATCAAGAGAAGTGACCCAAAAATGGACCCTTACAGTATAATACCATATTGCAATAATGTTGTTTTGTAGAAGGGAGAATAAGTGGGATGAAGTTCTTTATGTTGGCTTGGTTTTCACCCTAAGAAATCATCCAGAATGGCAAAAGGAATGTGGGAGGACCCTGCAAGATCCATTGATTTTAGCACTTGAAGGAAAAAAAAAAAGGTGAAGGGTTGAAGTGATGTCATTCTGCATGCAGCATAGGACAGAGGTGCTTAAAGTGTGGACGAGAGGAGGAGGATTTAGAAAGGATGGTTGGTCCTCGGCAAAGAATGGGGGGAAATGATGAATCACCAGGAAATATGTTTAGACATATGAGTAGATCAGGTGAAAGTGGACTGGAACAAACAGAATGCTTTAGAGGATCGGAGAATTTTAGCCCGATTGTGGGACACACTAGAAGGTGGCAAGGAAATGTTGGGAGGGATGCTGGGGATATTCTGATGGCTCCCCTCCAGCAGGCAGTCAGGATTCATGGTCTAGTAACCTTAAAAACACCATTTTTAATAGTGAATTTAATGTCATGAAGAAAGGTACCAGGAGTTTATAGGGAAGATCGAGTTAGAGTTGCTAAAGTATTTGAAACCATAATTAGGACTCAGGACTCTGACTGGAATGATATACAAGTGATGTTGTTGGATAGCACAGAAAAAAAGATGGTGTTTTCTGTGGCCAGAAAGCAGGTGGAGGGGGCACATGCTAATGGAGACTTAGAAGGAACTGTATATCACAATTTTCCTTCAACAAACCCAAGGTGAGACCCTAATTTACCTGGGCCCTGAGATTGTTTAACAAGATATCAGAGATGGATATCATTTGATGTAAAGCATGCTATACCAAAAGCCATGAGCTGGTCAAAATTGTATGAGGTAAAGCAGGACAGTACTGAATCCCCCAAGACTTTCATGGAACAATTGAAGGTGACTACCAGAAAATATACTAATCTGTATCCTGAGAATCCAGAGGAGGCTGTACAGTTAGCAACTATTTTTATAGGGCAGTCAGCTCCAGATATTAGAAGAAAACTCCAGAAACTAGAAGGAGCAGAGCTGCGCGACTTAGGAAAGTTGTTAGAAGAGCCTTGGAATGCATATTGAAACCCATAAGGAAAAAGAAATGTGACAGGTTAGAAGAAAAAACTGACGCTGTTGAGCTAGGGACGGGCTAAATGACTTGTACGATTTCAGAAGGCAAATGAGAGTTTATTCAAAAGCATGTCTTTCTTTTATAGAGAACATTAATTCCATTGGTCTTAAAGTAAAAACATTTCACCTGATTGGTAGACTGGACTTAGGTCAGTGTGGTAGAACATATCTATAAACAATAAGAACAGAAAGCAAGATAATAAATTGTTTACATTCCTCTCGGACTTTTTCCCAGGCTTAGCCTGGCAGAAATCTTTCTCTTTTTCTCCCTGACTGAACTGAGAATATCCACAAAAACAAGAGACAGGAGAACTTACTTGTGACTCTAGGGGGTGTTAAGGGACCATCCAACAGGGGAGGAGAAAGCAGGGGTCGGGGAGAACAAGGAGAAGGAGAGGCAGGAAGCTCCCACCGTTTCTCCAACAACAATTAGGGGAAGACCAGTGCGCACTTTGTAAGGGAAAGGGGCATTGGAAGAGAGAATGCCCATAGGCTGGGAAGCTAGACCTGGCCGTACAGGGTGTTACATTAGAAAATGAAGAATGAAGGGAATTGGGGCATTCTACTCTGGCTGAACCCCTGGTTACATTGAGGCTGGGGAAAGAAGTGGAATTTTTGGTAGACACAGGGGTAATTTATTCTGTATTGAATACATGTAAAGGAAAACTTAGTAAGGATATGATAAATGTAATTGATCTTACAGGGAAAAGCAAAACTTGATCCTTTTTACAACCCATGAACTTTAAATTAGGAAAGAATTGGATTACTCATCAGTTTCTATATATGCCTAAATGCCCAGTCCCCTTGATGGGGAAAGACTTATTGGGAAAATTGGATGTTCAAATAACTTCACTGGATAGGGAAATGCAAATTCAAATACCAGAATCAAAAGCTGTTGAAGCAAAGATTTTTATGGTGCAAGAATCAAATGAGGTAGAAGAAATCCCAGAGGTGGTAGAGAATGCTGTAATCCCACTGGTATGGGCAACTGAGATGCCTGGATGATCAAAGGTGGCCAAACCAGTTAGGATTACTCTCAAACCTGAAGCTAAGCTGGTAAAGCAAAAACAATATCCAATCAAGTGGGAGGCGAAAAAAGGGTTGGAGAAGCTTATAGAAAAATTCTTAGAATATGGGTTATTGATGGAGTGTGAATCAGAATACAACACACTGATATTACCAGTTGGAAAACAAAATGGGAAATATAGGTTAATACAAGATTTAAGGGCCATTAATAAAATAGTACCAGATATCCATCCAGTAGTAGCTAATCCGTACACACTTTTGACAGTACTAAAAGGGGAATATATATGGTTTACAGTGATTGCTCTTAAGGATGCCTTTTTCTGCATACCCTTAGAGGAAAATAGTCAAGTAATATTTGCTTTTGAATGGGAAAGTCCCATCTCAGGATGCAAAGTTCAATTAACCTGGACTGTCCTACTGCAAGGATTTAAGAATAGTCCAACAATATTTGGAAATCAACCAGTAAAATAATTAGAACAATGGAAGAAAGATAACACTGGAGGAGCAGTTTTACAGTATGTGAACAACATTCTGCTGGCAGCAGAGACCCAGGAACAATGCCTACAAATGGCCATAAGTCTGTTGAACTTTCTGGGACAGAATGGTTACAGTGTAACTATAAGAAAAGCTCAAACAGGAAAGACAACAGTGAACTATTTGGGCTTCAAGATCACTCAAGGGCAGAGAATTCTTGTCCTTGACAGAAAGGAAGCAATCTGCCAAACTCCAGAACCTCAGAATATCCAAGAATTACGAAGCTTTCTAGGAGTGGTGCCGGTTGTGGATATTAAATTATGGAATTTTAGTGAAGCCCCTCTATGAAGCCCTAAAAGAAACAAAGGAAGGACAATTCATGTGGACTCCTGAGTGCCAAACTGCCTTATGAGAACTGAAAAGGGCATTAATGACAGCACATTCATTAGGGCTTTCTGATTTAACCAAGCTCTTTGAACTGTTTGCACAGGAGAGACAACATTTAGCCCTGAGGGTCCTGATGCACAAGTTGGGAACCTGGAGGAGACCTGTGGGCTGTTGTCTTGGTTTAAAAGACAGATGTCTGCCAAGGAAGATACAAACCTTCCTGGAATGGAAAGAAGACCTTTCCCTCCAAATTATTGTAATTTCAAAGTTACAGAGCTTTCAAGCAAAATATGTAGAAAAAATAAATAACAGTTCTTTACTGAAAAATATATATAACAGAAATGAACAAACAACAACAACACAATAACAGAAGTTTCCCACCTCCTAAATACTATTTCCGCCCTTTGGCGTAGTTATGATCACAACTGGCAGGGGGCGCTCGTGGTCCTGCTGAGGCAAAGGGTGCAGTGACTCACTTGCAGCCAGGATAGGGCACTCCAATGTGATCTTGGAACCTCCCTGGAGGTGATGGCGGCCTTGGATGAGAGGTAGGAAGGGGGCGATTCCCTTGAACACTCATGCGAGCAGCGCCAGTCTCTCGGCACCGGCAATTGCCAAAGTCTCAGTCGGGGGGGGCAGCTGGGACCCTCTCTCTCATAAACAGTGGGCACAGGCAGGCAGCAGGGGAACTCTGCAGCAGTGCTGACCTGCTGCGCAGGAAAGTCCGTAACGAAACTGCAAGACACTCAGTGGCACCATATGACTGTCCCTGCTCCCAGCACATTTTCTGTGCTGCCCACACCCAGCTAAAAACTATCAAACCCTCATTCCCCTTCTGTCCCCCAAACGATTGCAGTCCCACAGCAGTTATTTCTCCAAACAACTGGACAAGGTGAGACAAGTATGGCCAGGATGCTACCATCCTACTGATCCAAGAGGTCAGGAAGCTCATGACAGGAGAGCACATAACTGGTTTTGTCCCTCACATGATGATATCTATATTAGAACAAAAAGGGGAGCATTTGCTATCCCCCAGCAGCATGCTCAAATACCAAGTTGTGCTTCTGAAAAAGGATGACGTGAAAATAAAGACAACAGCAACCACAAATCCAACCATGTTTCTCGATCAAAACAGTGCATGCGGGAGTCCTTACATGTGATTGTCTCCATCTGTGGTGGTTTTAATTTGAAACTGGGTGGAAACACTAATTTTTGTGTAGTGGTTTTAGTTTGTTAATTTTAGATTTTTTTAATTTTGAGGTTTTCTAATCAATGTGCTGATGAGTGTGGTGGGTTTTAGTGTTGGTTAATTACTAAGGTACTTATTTCCTGCTGTGAGATAGGATTAGGAGAAAGGCAAAGTAGGTTTAAAACTTTAAAAGGGTATAAAGAAAATTTTATTAAAAGTAATTTAAAAAAATTAGTAAGAATTAAGACAAATTTTTTAGAATACTTTTCCTCCTCCCACAACTTTTTCATTGATAATGTAAAGAAATTAAATTTAAAATTTCTAGTCAGTTTATTACTTCTAAAATAGTTTTTTTTTTTAAATTTACTTAGGGAGAGAAGTTACTCTTGTTAAGGTTATGGAGATTTTTCTGTAAGAGGAAAGAAAATAGTTTTCTTGTGGTTCTTAATTTTGTTATGAATAATAGTTGCTTGAGGAATCCTGTTGTTCTGAAGTTTTTTTCATCTCCACAAGCCTTCCCACAGTTTGTTGATGGGTTATGTTGATTTATGGGGTATTGTTTTAAAGATAAGTTGTTCAAAGGTAAAAGTTCTTATTATTTATTTCTAAAATTATTTTTATTCTTGGGAACAGAGATATTTTTCTTTTTTTCTTGGAAGTATAGGATTTTTTTTCTCTGTTTAAACTTTTCATGGGATTACAGTTATTTTAATATTTGTTTATTTTAGTATGGAGGTTTTTGTTCGATATCAATTTGAATACTTTTATTTCCTTATATTTTCATGTGTTATAGGAAAAAAGAGTCCTTTTTCCATAGTTTACAAGAGAACTTCAGTTTTAAAATTAAGGTATCTTCTCCTTTTTTTATTTGGGGACTTAACTTCTTCCTCACTGATCTTGATGTATTCATGTTGGTTTTTTATATGTTTGAATTTTGTTCTTTTCTCTCACTCGAGGGAGGATTGCAGTATTGAAAGGGTTAACATCTTGCCTAGAGTCTACTTGATTTGCTGTTAACGTGGTGGGGAGCTGCAGCTGGGTTGTGTTAGGATCAGTTTCATGGTTGGTCTTTGTGGGTTCTCTGCTTGCTTTTTTACCTCTGTCGGGGTCAGGATTGAAGGCTCTTGAGAGGATAGTTCATGTTCAGATTCAGGTGTTTATTGTTTCTTATCAATGTTACAGCCTCACAGACGTGAGTTCTGCAGTCTTTCATTAGCAAGGCACAAAATGGCTAACTATCTCTTGTTACAAGGTCTTTTAAGGCTAAACTATCCAATTAAGAAATGACACCTAAATTATTTTCCCTTTTAACCCAATAACTGATCACTGGAAGCCCGCAATGCAGACTTTTCTGTCCAATTACAAAATACCACCCAAACCCATGAAGAAGAAGGAAGAAGAAGGTAAAGAAGAACAACCTGTCTCTGCCCTAAAACATCCATCTTGCTTAATATATATTTCTATATTCTAAACCCCAAACTCTAAGTTTTCTACCCTATGATATTACAGACTTGTAACCAACTACACACCCATAATTCCAGTGCTATTAATCAATTTTGGAAGCCTTCTCCACAGCCTCAGGTCACATACTGTGTTCTCTTGTGGGTCTGTGCCTTTCAGCAGAGAAAGTTTAAAATTCTCAGCATCCAGGGCTCCAACATCTCCCCCTCTTGTCTGAACCATGAACACTGCATTGACAACTTTGTCAACCATCTGTCGGACACACATTTGACCGAAGACCATGTTTCGCTTAAGCTATCATCTAACAAAAATTTTACAACATTACTGATTCCCACACCCATGAAGAAACCCAAAGTCCACAATCTACTGTGGGCAAAACACAAGGGTTGGAATCTCTGTGCAGTCCACATCTGTGTGTCTTCTTCTCTGCTTGTGGAGTGGTCAGTGTTTTCTTGCACTTGATAGAGATTCACATTCTTCACTGAAATCCACCTGGACTTTGCACCTGCTAAAACACAAACAAACCCATATCCCTGCAGGAGGATTTTCTCAAAATCCTGGAAGTGAAGAATGGGCCCTGATGTGAAAATAAAACATTGATCAGTTCTGTTTTGCAAAACTGCATAGAGAAATGTAAGATAACAGTAATTAAGAATCATTCAGATAATACACATAATCAATAACACATGCGAAATCATAACATTACCAAGCACTACAATTCTGAACTGTCATCCCAGAGTCTTCAGCAGCTGATAAACCTCAAAACAGCAGAGAATTGGAGATCATGTCTGGATTCATGTTTCTCCAAATTCCCTTTGAAAGTAGGTTCAGTTGTCACATATGGTCAAATTGCCAAGCCAAAAGGACTTGAATACTTTTTGATGCAGAAAACATCTGGGTTTATTATCAATCATCCTATCCAAGTAGAGCTAGAGCTTGGCCAGAGCCCGAACTTTAATCAGTGGGTATCACCTACATTTTAAAACAAAACTCTTAAAAATAGCAGTTATGAGTAAAAAACCTTAGGGTTAAATCCAATCAAACCATCAAGTAATTGAATCCCTCCGAAGTTTCCTTCAGGACAGAGATTCTTCAAACACAGCAAACCTCTTCTTCAAAGATCTGAAAGTGGTCACAGGCAGGATTGTGCACCTGGATCTGGACACTGAGAATGTGAAGGTGGAGAAAATGCAGCTGAATGAGAGCTGATTACCTAGTATGAAACTGAACCCCCCAAAAAAAAAGTTAATGTTACGGCTGGACTCTCTGCTGGAGTACTTCTGTAATAATAACTGAAGAAAGTCATGAGACTAGCAGTCTGGATAAAGAAAACATTTGAGTAGTTAGGAAACAAAAAGCAGGATCCTGAAGAGACACGTCTTGTAGGTGATCACACAAAGATAGTAAAACACATGAAAGATGGCTGTAAATACTACAATCCATTAATAATAATTCTTATCACAAAAATCAGAGAATTCACATTATATAATCAATTTATTAACAAGAAGTGTTTGAGGAAGTTAAGACAACACTTTTTTAAGCATTCATGTAATATTAACAACAATCACTATTTATCAGTATTACCTATAGAAAACAGAAATAACAAAGGTTACAAACTCACTACCAGCAATCCCCAAAACTCTGAATCATTGGAGAATCAGCTGATGACCCTGCAGAGAGAATCTGATTGACGTTTCACAGAGACATTTTGGGTACTTAAATCATTACTAATACTTGTATCTTTACATGGTGGTTTCCCTCCCTGGGAAGCATTTTTCACGGTAAAAGATTTCCATCTTTGTCATATTTGGAATAACACTGATTTGCATTGTGTTCCCCTTTTCTGCATCTTGGGCAATAACTCAGTGCTGCTGCATTTTATGTGGAGTTGCCCTGTTGAAAAAATGGAGAGTTCTTGAAAGTCTTTCGTCCTGCGCTTGAAGGAGTTTCCTGACCTGTTCTCCCCAAATGCCTGCTTGAATTGCTGTGATGTGCTGAGGTGTGCCCACCTTACTGCATGCCTCTCTCATTTCAGTCATGGTTGGTTGACCAGGCATGGCACTAATTATACATTTGCACTCTGCATTGGCATTTGCAAAAGTGAGGCTTCAAAGCAGATGTGGCTTCACTGCTTCATCATTTACTTGTCTGTCAACTGCTTGCGTGAGACGATCAATGAATGAAGTGAAGGGCTCAGAAAGACCTTGCTTTATTTCTGTGTAAATGCCTTCTGGAGTTCCAACTGGTGGAATTTGCAGAATTGCCTTTCGTGCTGCCTCTTTGATGTCTGCAATCATGTCTCAAGGCAACTCTGCTGACTGATCTTCAGGTTTGTCATGGGGTTCATCTCCTGCTAATTGAGCCAGTGTGAGAGCTGCATGCGGCCCTCCCGCATAACCATTTCTCAGTTGAGTGAGGGCTCTCCGCCATCTTGCATCCCACAGCAGGAGTTGTGAATCTGTAAAAATTGTTGAGGCAATGTACCTACAGTCAAAAGGCACCAAGTCATAATTGTTGAATGTGCCTCTCAAAAGCTGTTTGAAATATGGGGATCTGAGACCATTATTTTTCATGGCTTCCATTAAACTTTTCATGATGTCATGATCCAGAGGTTCCCATCTAGGATTTTTATTTCATCTCCCATATCTCACCGGCAATGCGATGCTATCTGTGTCTGCTATATCAAAGTCTCTTTCTTTCAGTGCTTTCTTCCTGATGTCTGCCCAGTTTGTTGAATCGGACATGTCTCTTGAGACATTTCTGTTAAATGGAGCCAAATCCATGCCCGTATCCTGTGGATTTGCAGTCTGCCAGGATGCACCTTCTTCTGGCCTGAAGGTTGCATGCATCCCATGCACCCCTCCCCCTCTTGTTTGAGGCATGGGGAGGAACATCTGTGGTTGTGCACACAGGGGAAATGAGAGTGCAATGGCTGAACCCGCCACTGGTGGCACTGTAGATGGCATCGAAGTGGACATGTAGGGAGTATTTACAGAAGATGCAGAAAGGGTGTTGGCATCTTGCCCTGGAAAGGCAGTTTGAGGAAAGTGTACACTACGTCATGGTAGGAATTCCTGAGCGCATTCCCTGAGTTGGAAGAAGAGCTGCCGTAGAAAGTCTTTTGAAAATGGGAAAACATGGGTGAATCATGGAGCTGGACTGTTGCCCTGGAAACCAAGCTCTTGGGGCAGGCAGGTGAGGTGCTGGAGCTCTGCCTGTTGTGGGTCAAAAGTAGGGTGGGATCTGTGATGGCATAGGAATGCCTTGTCCGGCTGTGATGGTTATAATATTTTTGCCACTGATATCTTGAACTGATATCTTGGTGGGTATTGTGCTCCTAAATCACCCATGGGTTAAGATATGTTCTCCTGACCAGTCTTTGGAATATGTGCTGCAGCTGCTGTGTCTTGTTCCAGCACTCCCCATTTACCTGGGAATATATTCATTGTATTCTGTTCATCTGAAAAGGAAACTGGAAAAGATGCTTTATAATGTGGTTGAGCTGGCTGCGGTGGTGCTGTTGATCCACTTGGTGGCGCTGTTGCTGCAGGAGTTGATCGCGAGGATCCCAATCCAGGTCCAGGGTCCTCTCCATGGATTGCAGCTGCTGCAGTTGCCGCCGGTGCCGCTGAGCCCTGTGGTCGGGCTGCAGCAGGCACTGCTGCCTCTGTGACCATGGGCAGTGCTGAGTCCAGGGGTACACCTGTAGTTGTGGGTCCCGGCAGCCCGCGTGGTGCGGCTGGGGCTTGGATTTCGGAAGGGGGGGGGGGGGGGCTGGGTTGACTCAGAGCCTGCGCAGTTTGGAGGGGAGGGGCTGCCCTTGATAGTGGAGTGAGGTCGGACCGACTCGATCTGGGTTCCTCTCACTGTACCGTGGGTTTGTGATAAATTAGAAAAGACTCTTTGTTCATCAAGACAAAAAGGGGAGGCCTTGTGTAGATAACAGAAAACCAAAGGGGAAGCCTTGTGTAAATAACAGGAAACCAAAGGAGAAGCCTTGTGTAGATAACCGGACTTGAGCTTAGGCGCATATAACATATAACCTTATATGGAAAAGACCATTACAGGGCCGTGGACTTCCACCGAGGAAGAAGAGAGGAGCCTTCCTCAAACGACCACCAGAGAGTAAAAGAAGACCCCCTAGCAACAGAGGGCGCAAGCGCAGAGTACACCCAGAGATACCGCTGACACGAAAGAAAAAGAGAGTATAAAAAGACTGTGGGAAGGGGGAAACGGTGTGAGCCGTTGGCAGAGCGGGGACTCCCCGGCTGCACCCAGCGCTGTTTGCTTGCCATTGCTTGCTGTAACCAATAAGTTTCTGATTGACTCTCGAAAGGCTGAACAAATTATTCGCCTCAATTTATAACAGGTTGAGTCTCTGAAGCGAGAGGGGATGGAACAAAGCTGACGTCAGCCCGCCCCGACACTGCCCCTGTAACAAGGCTGACGTCGGTTGGGGCAGGGCCCGCCCCTGCCGATCGGGGGGGGTGCTGGAAAGACGCTTCCGACGTCATTTTCGGGCCATGGGCAGGGGCAGGAGCTGTGGGTGGACCGCCAAGTGGCAGAGGCGTTGCCACCGAAGCTCCGGAGGCTGGCTCAGCCGCTTGGAACGTCCCCCAAGGTGGGGAGAGGGGTGGAGAAAGCGGCGGCTTCCTGAACCCCCCCCCTCCCTGCTCCTGTCTCCTAGACATGCGCAGTTGTAAAGAATTTGAAAAATGCCATGTCTGCTTCGTCTGCCTCCCCCACCAGCAATTTCATCTTTGGAAATGCCCCTGGGTCCCTCCCGGACTGTGCCTGGGCAGCCTCAACCCGACCACCCAGTTCCCCCGGCCCAGGGCACGACCTCCCGCCTGCATTCACGCGGTTAACACCTTCCTCTTGTGATTTGGGGGGAAGGGTGGCTTCCCTCGGGGATGGGGGGGCGAACGTGGGGGATCACGAGCGTGGCGGAGAGTTTCTGCCCCTTCAGCAGGAGGGGCCGCGGGCCCCAGCCCTTCTGCTTGTGAAGAAAAGCCCTGCAGTCTCTGAGGCTCAGCAGGAGGTTTTTTGCATTTTTCCTCATGCATGACTTCAAACAAAATCTTGCAAGTTGATAAGAGGGCTGCCACCCTTTGATCTTTCCTCGTTGCAGCATTATACAATTTCATATTAGGATCTTCCCATAGATATGGGTCAAATAAATCCTTAAAATAAACATTTGGGAATACCTCCTGTGGCAGCACATTTCTCTCTCTCTCAGGGTTTTTCATAAAGGTGCACAGAGAGAAAGAAAGAGAAAGCAATTTCTATTTCTGCTCCTTGCTTTTCTCATGCTTGGAGAATTGTTTACCTGGGGTGATTGCTTGACTGGATTCTGCTGAGAATTGTTTGAGTCTGGTGGCCAATCGGATCTACCTGTGTCTGGACTCTGGCGAACAGGGTCACGAGTTGTGAGTAGTTAGATATGATAGTTAGAGAAAGTAGCATGTAGTTTTAGCATCCTCCTTTATATAGTATATTAATGTATTATAGCATAGTTATAATAAAGAAATCATTCAGCCTTCTGAACTGAGTTGGACATCATCATTCCTTCCCATTGGGTTCACCTGCATTTTTCAATAAGTTCCCTCTCCCTGAGGACCTGATGGTAAGATTTTAATAGTTGTGGTCAGCCCTTCTCCGGCCAAGGTTCCGTAGATTTTCTTGGTTTTTTGTTTGGAAGTTGTTGGGGCCCGGCCCGGCTAGAACAGGGCCGATGGGGGGACCAGCGGGTGGCCCGGGGATGGGGAAAGGGGCTCGGCCCACAGCAGGGCCGGCCGGTCTGGCCTGGTCCAGATGGGGACCGGGGCCAGGGTTTGTTACCTCCTCGCCGACTGGGAAAAAAAAATAAGAGGAGGTTCCTGTGTTTTTTCATCTTTAACAAGTGTATTTCACAGAGGTGTGTCCAGCTTCTCAGTGGTTCAATAGACTGTTAGTTATACAAAAAGTTTTGTATTACTTTCCTAAATTTTCCTCCCATTCCAAACCACAACACCATCAAACAGGTATATTCCAGCAGAAGTGATTTGTGGGATGAACCAATACAGACTCTTGATTTAGAATTATTTACAGATGGCAGCAGTTTCATAAAAGATGGAAGACAGATGGCAGGATACACAGTGGTGACTGCTACTGAGATATTAGAAGTTTGATCATTACCAGTTAACACATCAGCCCAAAAAGCAGAGATAATAGCACTAAAACAAGTATTGAACTTGGCAGTGGGCAAAAGAGTAAATATTTGGACTGATTCTAGGTATGCATTTGGTGTGATTCATGCCCATGGAGCTATATGGAAGGAAAAATGCCTGCTATAAGCTCAAGGATAATCTATTAAACACAAAGAAGAAATTGTATAACTTTTGGAAGAAATTCAAAAACCAAAGGACGTGGCAGTGATGCATTGCAAAACACATCAATCTGGAAAAACTAATGTTATAGAGGGATACCGATTGGCAGACAAAGCAGCTCGAGGAGTAGATGAAAAAGACATCCTGGCGTTAGTGCCACAAAACCAAATTGACATATCTGAATTTAAGCCTAATTATGACGGTGAGGATCAATGCTTAGAAAATATATTTGTTATGGATCAAACGGGAGCTTCAGACAAGCCCTGCCTTAGCTTCAGATTTTTGGCAGCAACTTAAATTTACGTAGCCCAGACCTAAAATTGCTCCAGCCTGCAAGTTCTTAGGAATGACAGATCAGGTCTATTATAAAATGAGTTATTTATTTGTGAAAAATGCCAATTACTTGTTTAAAAATTTTAAAAGTTTAATAGTAATAAAATAGTTATAAAAAACAGTAATAAAAATTAGAGCAATAAGAATTTGGACAATCAGAGTTAGGACAATAAAGGACAATAAAAAGCAAAGAATTATGGATGTCTGGATGCTTTCCTCAAGAAAAGCATGTCCGCTAACAAAGGATTAACCCTTAAAAGCCATAGCCTGTTGCATATTCATATATCTCATACGTGATGCAAATATTCCTTTCAAACTAGGAATTATTCTGTTTTTTGTCAACTCCCCCCTTCATCTTGTAAATCAATCCTTTTGGCTCCGGGGTGTCTGGAAGGAGTCTATACAGTCCGATAAAGAGGCAATAAATCTTGTCTTGAGATTTTTTTTGTTTTCTTGTTGCTGTTATCTCTGTGTGAAAAATTTATTGGTTATCTTATCCATTCCTTGTGCTGGTCACAAAAAGGTATCTTACATCACATAGCTTCTATTTTAATATTATGCTATAGCCTAAAACTTTATTTACCACACTACTTTAAAAATATTAATACAACATTACTAAAAATGGATTAATACAATATTGCTTTCAAACATAACATATATAGTATTCATTTTAATATCTGCGAAGAGCCAATCATATAATATGCATTTTTCACATATTGAATAGACAGGAGATAACAGACAAAAGGCCTTAAACGGTTACTTACTACACAGTATAAACCAGAAAGAACTACTAGTAGATTACATAAAACAGTGCACACTATCAAGGTATCTATATTAAAGCTAGCAAAGAAATAGTATAGATTAGGAGCCAATGTAACTTACCACTAAATTGACAATAGCGTACACAGAGTCCTTTCCCTCAACTCCAAGGAGAGTAACCACAAAGTAGGCATCCCAACTCTGGGGAGAAATCTCCACACATTTCCAGGGAACATGCAGAAGATTTTTGCTTTGTGAAAGTTTGGCGTAGCTTTTACAGTTTGTAAAGTGAAGTATCTTTCCAGATCTCACTTCCACAGCAGGATGTCTATTGTCAGCTGAAAGAATGACTCCCATGTTGCCAAAATAACTCACTACAAAACAAGTGGTCCTGAATGAGTTATTTCACCAATTAGCAAGCTCATGTGTGGGGCAAGATACCCTGAGTTATTTCACCAGCTAACAAGCAACAAATAAGCTCTTCTGGGGCAAATGCCCTTCTACAATATTAAAAGCCACTAAGAATCAGGAGGGATGGTGGGTAACAGACAGCCAACAGGTTATAGTTCTGCCTCCTGTAATGAGAAAAATAATGGAAAAAGAACATAACAAAACCCACTGGGGAATTGAGTCCATGATATCTAGTCTCCAAAACTCTGTATTTAGTGTGGGAATGACTAAAATAGCAAAATCAATAGTAAAATGTGCAATTTATTTAAAAAACAATCTCATAAATAGGAAAAGGCCACCTCCTGGAACAGTTAAACAGGGAAATTCACCTGGAGATTATTGGCAAATAGATTTCTCTGAATTACCCAGACAAAACATGTATAGGTAGATACCTTTTCCAGATGGCTAGAGGCTTTTCCCTGTCTCACCAATAAAGCTAGGGAAGTGGTAAAAATTAATGCCTAGAGAAACTATACCAAGATTTGGAGTGCCACTTGAGATGTCTTCAGATAGAGGCCCACATTTTATAGCAGATGTGGTATAACAGCTGAGCAAAACCCTGGGTATAAAATAGGACTTACGCACTCCTTGGTGACCACAGTCAAGTGGGAAAGTGGAAAGGATGAATCAGACTTTGAAGTGACAAATTGGTAAAATGGGCCAAGAAACCTCTTTAAAATGGCCACAGGCCTCTAGCTTTTTTGTGAGTCAGAATTCAGCCAAGGTCAAAAACTAAAGTCTGTATGAATTACTGTATGGATGGCCATATCAAACACAATCAGTTCCAGGAGAAATACATTCAAATGGAGAAACAGATTTAAATCTATACTGGATTTCTTTAGGAAAAACTTTTGCTGGACTCCATCAATTTATAACCCTCTTGGGACCAGTTGCTTTGAATGCACTCATTTATCTATATCAACCTGGGGATTCTGTATATGTAAACACCTGGAACTCTGAACCCTTGAAGGAAACGTGGAAAGGACCTTTCCAAGTCCTCCTGGTAACCTACACTGTACTTAAGGTGGAAGGAATTGAACCCTGAATTCATCTCACACAGGTAAAATCAGCAACCACACATTAAACACAGCAGAAACAAGACTGACTAAAACTGGGAATTTGGGGTTTTTTACATAAATCCTATTGTTTTAGGTATAGAATATTATTTTCTAGGGGGATACTATTTAATGTATCTAGATGAAGATGATGAATAAATGCATATTTATAATAATAATAGAATTTATGTTAACCTCTGGGAAGGGGAATAAGGCCTTAAAGTTAGTGCAAGACTTTGGCAGATTACAGTGTAGCCTATATAACAGCTTGTTTGCCAACACCAACCTCTGCAGAAAATCTAGTTCTGTAGGGAGCTTTAGTCAGCAATTTGACAAAAGTTTGGGAACATATGTGGGAAGGAAATAGTACCCATGCCAACTGGACAGGGATGGAAGGAGAATATTCCTTACAATGGACACGTAAGAACAATACTGTTGAGGATTGTAATATCTCAAAACCAGATCTGGAAGTAACCTCAGGAAATATTTATCATCCAACAGATTGCACTAATACCCCTTGGGGAGGTCAAATACCAGAAATATGGAATAGCCCTCAAACAGGACAATGGGAACATAGCCAGCCAGTTCAGTGGTGTCTAGATTGGGAAGGGAGTCCAGGCCTCCCAGAGGACCCCTTACAGGTCAGTATAAAATATCCTGATTTAATAAGGTCAAGGCAAAAGGATCCAAGGACAGAGGAAAAATGGAATTGCACTCAAATATGCACTTGTACTAGTAGGAATCCTGAGGTACAGCAGCTCATGACTGTCCCAGGATCTAAGATTGGGATGTGTTTGTAGAAATTATTTTCCCTGCCTAGTCCCTCCTTTCAAACAAGTACATTAGTTAAAAAAGCAAAGTGAGGCATATGAAAGCTTGAGGGGAAGACAAGCTTCACAAGCCTCAAAGGGGGGCAAAGTTGCCAGATGAAAAATCATCTGCACCTGGTGAGCTACCACAATGCTTATTCTTCCAAAACCATTGGTCTATGGAACTGCACAGTGCCCATTCTGTAAGAAGGACAACTGGAAAGCAACCAGCCCTGTTATGCCAACTTTTACCAGTTCACGGAGCAGTCAGGTATGACTTTGAGGTCACTGACCACCAGAGACCACCAAAGTGACCCCCCAAAGACAGAAGAATGCATGCATTAAGGGGAGGGAACATATGTTAATGATTTTGGGGAAATGATTACTATATGTATGTTAATTCTGGGAAAATCAATTATATATATGCAAAATACTGTATATAAACAGGTGCTTTTCTGTATTCAGCATGCACAATATTTTGGAGGAGATATCCCCTCATGCATCTGGCTGAATAAAGATTGTCTGCTTTTTAGTACTACATGGGTGTCAAGGTTTTGTTTTTTTTTTTTTACCAATTTTTGGTAACAATTCCAGGGAACACCCCCTCATTGGTCTCCACAAAATGTTTCCCAGACCGCAGTTTGAACTTCCCTGGAAAGCAGACTGCTGTCTTTTCAGACACTTAGCTTGAACTCCTCTACAAGTGAGAGGTGAATAGGCTCACTTAGGTTTGCATGCCAGGGCTATGGATATCAAGAAAGACCTCAGTGTTATGATGATCAGCAGACTGCAAAACCATTAGCCATACTGGACTCTCCCAAGCCTCCACAGTTCTTACAAATGTTACCTTGTTACTTCATTCTCTCCTGTCTTTTTTGTTCTCAATACATGTCCTGCCCAGTTTGAGAAGAAACATGATGAAATGCCCTAGTTCCAATGTTAAATAATTTATTCTTCTACTCTAAAATATGTTGAAGAAACTGAAGAATTGTGTCCCTCAACTTTTCAATGTCACATTTGACAACAGTAAAATCCAACATTCCTATGTATGGGGTATCTTCCTAAGCACTAGATGTTTTAAGCACCTTATAGTTCCAGGCCGAAACCCTTCTTAGCTTAAACATAGTCAATAACTTGCCTACAAAGTAAAATACTCCATTTTAAATATTACCTGTGGAGACCCTGAGAGGCATTCCCTGGGTTAGAGAGACACAAGAACCTTCCCTCAAAAGCTGTTAAGATCCCATTGGCTCCTTCCCTTGTTCCTATGTCCCTCAGCCACTCCTTCCCTATTTCCATTGGCTCTCATCTTTGTACTGCCCCAATACCACTGTTCAGCCCGGACCTCTCAAGACACAGAAACCTGGACTCTCCCCATGAGTCTGGCCCTTGGACCCTGAACATCTTACCGCACGGCTGAATTAAACATCTGTGGATATTATGCAAAGGCCCTTTTTTGCTTCCTTACCCTGGATTTTACTAGCAGCAATTCCGGCTTCAACAATTACCAGGTAGTAAGACCAGAATATGTTGACTTTATTATGTATTATTCTTATGTGACACTATCTTGGGGTGATTTTATGATGGTACTTTATTCCCTGATCATCTGCTTTATGCCCAGAAATGTCTGCGGTATCTTTAAAATTAACCAGGGGGCAGGGCTGGAGCCTGGTAACTCCGGGTGTGGGCTCCTTTCAGTCTCTCTCTTCGGTGTGCTCCGGACAGGGTGGACCGGGGATGCTGCACTGTTTGTTTTGTCGGATTGGTTTTTTGCTAGCTTGAAGCCAGAAGTTTTTTTTCCCATCCTTTCCCCTAGCCTGGAGGCTGCACCGGGAATCCTCTCGGCAGCTTTTTGGGTTTTTTTTTCCCCTTGAACTATTTTCAGCTTGGCTTGTTTTTCTTTTCAGCCCTTCCAGGGAGGTGGCAGGGGAGCATCCCGAACCCAAGACCTCAGAGGAGCTGAACCAAGATGAGAAAGGACATTAAAATCCACCAACTTCAACTGCTGCAAGGAGAAGACCCACGCCAGAAATCCAACAGTTTCCCAGATGCTGCATGGACTCTTTGCTCCCCGCTTCCCAGGGACAAAGAAGGGCAGCTGCCATTTTTGCCTCTCGGCCACGCGGCAAGATGGGGGTAGGGTGTAAGGTTCAATTTTTTTTTTTTTTTTTTTTCTGTGCTTTGAAGGTATCTTGCTTTGTTAATAAACAGTTTTTCTTTTTTTCACATCCATCCCCTGATATCCATTTCTCTCATTGGCAGAAGAAAAGGGAGTTATTGAAGCCCTTTCTCCTTAGAGGAAACGCTCATTCTAGGGTGTTTCCTCCTGAAATTTGTCTCCAAACCAAGACAGGCAGAAATAGTAAAAATTGTAGTTTAAAGTAAAAGTTCCAAATTATTCTTTAAATGCTTTAACCAAATATCCAGGCTTTTTCTGAAAAATTCTAAATAAAATCTTTATCTGTGCTTAGAAGTTCATGCAAATTTATTCAAAATGTACTCTCTTCATCTTTTGCTATAGCAGATTGGAAGCTGCTAAAACAAATACAAGATCAGGCCAAGACATCCATATGCACCAGTAATTTCTCTTTTCAATTAAGTATTGTACATTTTCTGTAGCAATAAGAACAAAGGGAAAAGAGACTACAATCTCATAGGCACAGCATTATTAGATTACATGTTCCCCATTAGAAAGGAATGGTCTTTATTACTTCTTCCCATTGTATATCAGAAAGAAACATCATTATATGCAAAGAAATTACTTGTTGGGAGTCACATGAAAAGAAAAATAGCTTGCACATTCAAGAATAAGCACTATCAAAAAGAAACAAATGGCATTCTCAGATGACAAAGATAACCAAGGTCTCTGATTACAACCACTGCAAGTTCTCTCATCTCACCAGTCATGCCAATAAAAGCATTAAGGGGTTTCAATAATCATTCCTAAAAAAGAAAACTATAAGTTCTTGCCAGAATTCAATTATTTTTCTATAAACAAACTATTAAATAGTTTCAAAAAAGCTGATACATTATAGTGATGTGAAAAACAGAGTTCACTCTTTAGAATTTTTTAAAGTTTAATATAGGATAAAAGAAGGACAAATATCCGGTGCTGGAGTGCTTTTGGCAAACAGCCAAAGAGCACACAGGTAGCTTAAAACCATGTTCTCTATATATGGTTACATTGCTGGGGTTACATGCATATTCATTAGTTTATACATTATTCAAACATAATTTTGAGTTCTCGATGTTCCAGGAACCCTTTTGTTTTCAACCTCTGACTTGTCTGCATAACATTCTGTAGATTAGGTCTATATATTTTATTTCTTTCTGAGGTTCTATCCTGTTGTTTCACACTCCCTGATAATAAGTAGTCAATAAATCCTCTCTGGTGTTCTGGTTTCTGTTACTGTTATCACTTGGAGAGGCTGGTCCGCAGATGTGACAAACAGCATAATTGTTTTACACCATTCTCTGAGTTACATTACATAGTCTCTATTTTAACATTTTGCTAAAATCTATAATATAATATTTTTATCACACTACTATTTATATAATCTATATGGTGCATACATAAACTAACAGATTATACTATACCCAAAAACAGTTAAAAAGTAAGTGTAAATTGTACCATATCAAAAATACTTGTAACTTGTAATAGCATCATGCAAAAGCTAGTACATGAATGAGAAAGCCAATATTATATTGTCATTTACAACAGTGATATCAACTTATAAAGCTGTAGAAGGATGGATAATAATAAACATTTATAAATAAATCTCTTTTTCATGCAGATAATCACAGAATCATTTAGGTTCCCTAATGTCCAATCTAAATTTGTATCCTTCAAACTCTTCATAACTGGTTCTTATGGAAGCCATAAAAACAACTGTATAAGTGTCTTGATTTAAGACAATTTAAGGGGCAGACACTCCAAAATGAGTCACCGCCTCTTTAGTTTTAACCAATCCCAGTAGATATAAGTGAAAAATAACAGTTTGCTAAAATAAGGAAAATAGCAACAGGCAGGAAAAATAACAGTAATAATCACTAGTTACAAAATTGCCAAAATCTTGTGGACTCCTCAGGAACAAAGAGAAACTAAAAATGGCAGAGAAACTCCTCCCCCAAGAAGGCACCCTCCACACATGACTGCATGGCTTCACTCATATCTACTCATATTTCATTTCTCTTTATTGGTAGAAAGGGATTGGGTGAAACTAAGGGGAAGTAACTCATTTTATAGTGCACACCTCTTCAAATTGTCTTAGAACAAGACGATGTATTACCCTGGTATGTTAGGATAGGCAAGCAAAACTAAGTAACATGTATTGCATCATCAAAACTGTTTAGAATATAAAAAAAATAAAGAAGAATAAATTAGGTTACTAATTTGCATTTTTTGCTAAACATTAATATATCTACTGAGTCTGACATTGCTGTGTCTTGATATAACAGATTATATCCTATCCAAGCACTGTTTTGTCAGTTGCACAGAAAGTATAGATACAAAGCATCCACATGAATTTTTTCTTTCCAAGAAAGTATCTGTCGCTGTTGAGCAGGACGGGAACAGAGAACTCCAGATCAGAAGGCAAAGAAAAGAGCTCTGATTTATTTCAAATATACCGCTCTATATATAGAGGACATCGAGAAGACTAATTTCATTGGTCTTAGAGTAAAAACATGTCACACCATTGGTGTACAGTGAATGACGCACAGTGGCAGAGCATATCTATAAACAATGTGAATAACAAGATAGATCAGAGAATTATTTACATTCTTTCCCAACTGTTTCCCAGGCTCTTGCCTGGTTAGAAAACCTTTCTCTTTCTCTCTGACTGAGCTGAGAATATCCACATTTCCCCCTTTTTGTTTAAAGAAGGAGGCAGTGCCCGTCATCTTCCTGCGGGGCCCCTTGCAGGAAAGAGGACAAACACAGCTCTGAGGTTTATCAGTTGACAATCGAAACCCCCATCAAACATCAGCTCAGTTCAGTCAAAGAGATTTCCACTTATTCTTACATTATAACTTGCTATCAACTTAACTACTAATTTCAAGAAACCCATCACCAACTCCAAAGCATTGTTAGTCTGCGTGTTACACAGGCAGCCTAACTCGTCAACAGTCTGTTTCCGGAAACTAAACAAATGTTCACTCTCCGCTTGTGGAGGGACCAGCTGGCTGATGGTCGATGTCTTGGTCTTCGTCTGAAGATTGTGACGGGTGGTCAGCGCCATGGTCACTGTCTGAAGACCGTCTCCTGACCACCTTCTGTTTCTGCTGTCGCAGGTCAGGGCGCACACACTTCGCAGGTATCCATCGTACCCCGGTACCTGTGGAGACACATGCATACCCGCGGCCCCAAGTGATGAGGTCGCACGGGCCTTCCCACTTGTTTGTGGCAAGGTCCCGCACCCAGACCTTTGCTCGGGGCAAATGCGCCTCACCCGCTGGATGCAATGAAAGAAAATGATTCAGGATAACAGGAATCTCTGAATTTTTCGGCACTGTCAAATGGTTGATTGTATATAAAGCTTTCTCCAACCTACTGTGTGGGGTCTCTCCGGGCATTCCCCCTTTTTGTTTTTCCAGAACACGCTTTAGAGTACCATGAGCGCGTTCAAGGATGGCTTGACCAGTTGATGAATGTGGAATGCCAAACTTGTGAGAGATTCCCCACAAGCGTAAAAACTGACGCGTCTTCTGTGAGGCATAGGCAGGGCCATTGTCAGTCTTCACACTTGAAGGTATTCCCAAAACTGCAAAAGCCATTCTCCAATGGGCAATCACATCACGACCCTTCTCCCCGGTGTGAGCAGATGCCCACATGGCGGAGGAGAAGGTGTCAATAGACACGTGCACATACTTGAGTCGACCAAACTCGGCAATGTGAGTGACATCCGTTTGCCAAAGCTGCAAGGCCTTTAGGCCTCTGGGGTTCACCCCTGCCGGTAAAGGCGCAGCAAACCCATGACAGTCAGCACAAGAACTGACAATGTCACGAGCTTCGGTTGACGTCAGATCGAATTGCTTCTGCAGAGTATGTGCACTTCGATGAAAGAAATCATGTGATGCCTTGGCTTGCGCAGTTCTGTCAGGCTGAGGCGCCACCCATGCCGGGTTGGCTAACCTGTCAGCCCTGGCGTTACCCTCTGTGATAAAACCTGGTAAAGTGGTGTGACTCCGAATGTGCAGGATGTAGTACGGATGAACTCGGGCCTGAATTGCGCACCACAAAGCTCTCGACAATTGAAACAAAACTGCATTGTTGACCTCTTTCAGCAGTGAGCAGTCCAACTGCTGGGTTATGTCTGCAACATAAGCAGAGTCAGTGACCAAGTTCAAAGGCATCTGAGAGAATCTCTGAAACACCACTGCAACAGCTTTCAGTTCAACCAATTGAGCTGAACCAGACACGTGGCCTTCCAACACTTGCCATCCAGACTCATCCTTCCAGGTCACAATGGCCTTTCCCGTTTTCCCCGAACCGTCGGTAAAGACGGTGGGTCCCCGCACTGGCACTCGACTGTTTTTTGGTCTTAAGGACAGATTGGTTGTTTTCGCCAGTTGCAGTAATTTATGACTGGGCAGATGGTAAACAATTTGCCCTGGAAAATTTTTCAGCGCACTTTGCAAGGAAGCACTGTTAATGAAATACCATTCAAAAGTGTTCCGCTCCACTGGAAGAACGATCCTCGCGGGATCAGCTGCCATCAGCTGCAAACACCGATAACGGCATTTGATTATCAACTGGGCAAATAAATCAAGCAGCAAAGACGCCGTCTTTTTCAATTGATGGGGTAAAAAGACCCATTCCAAGATGTGCAAAGGATCAGGCCATTTGTCATTCCATTGGCCAATGACACCTGTGGGATGACTGTCTGGACAGGTAATGAAAACAGTGATATCAATGGAAGGGTCTACCCTATAAACTTGACGAGCAGACAAAGCCTGTTGGACCTCCTCCAACGCTTGTCGCGCTTCAGGAGTCAATTTCCGAGGTGAATTCAAATCTGGGTCCCCCTTTAAAAGGTTGAACAGAGGGGACATCCGCTCTGTGGTCAGTCCCAAATAGGGACGTAACCAATTGATGACCCCAAGCAATTTCTGAGCATCATTCAGGGTCGTGATAGACTTTGGGAGTTGCACCTCTTGATGCTGAATAGTTCGTTCAAGAATTTTGACTCCTAGGTACTTCCAAGGAGGATGGCTTTGAACCTTTTCCGGAGCCACTTGCAGTCCATATGAATGCAAGGCGGCGAACAACTGAGGCTTTACCTTCAGCAGTTCCTCCTGAGTGGGTGCCGCCACCAGGATGTCATCCATATAATGATAACAATACACGTCAGGGAACTACTCGCGGACTCCAGACAAGGCCTGAGCCACATACCATTGACAAATAGTCGGACTGTTCTTGCAGCCCTGTGGCAAAACTTTCCATTGATATCTCCGTACAGACTCAGCATTGTTGATGGCAGGCACGGTAAAGGCAAACTTTGGCCTGTCATCAGGATGCAACGGGATGGTAAAGAAACAATCCTTCAGATCAACAATTAAGATTTTCCATCCCGCGGGGAGCATGGTAGGTGAGGGCATACCAGGCTGCAATGCCCCCATACTCTCCATGACTGCATTAACCTTCCGGAGGTCCTGTAACAGCCTCCACTTCCCCGACTTTTTCTTAATAACAAAAACAGGAGTGTTCCAGGGACTGGTAGAAGGTTCAATGTGTCCCTGGCGAAGCTGATCTTGAACTAAATCATGAAGGGCGACTAACTTTTCATGTGGTAGGGGCCACTGGTTCTCCCAGACAGGTCTGGTCACCAGCCACCGTAAAGGCAGCATAGGATATTCTGCGCCCTTCTGCGCAGTGGCCCCTAGCAAAAACCCGTCCCGATCCGTACCCCCCAGGCTGCCAGCACATCCCGCCCCCAAAGAGTGATTGGAGCTGCAGTAACATAGGGCCGAACCTTAGCGGTCTGCCCTTCTGGATTTTTGATCAACACGGCCTGCCGACTCAGAAATGTCTGCGCCGCACCCCCCAACCCTTCAAGGGCTGCTCCCACAGAGTCCAAAGGCCACTTAGGAGGCCACACAGAAGAGGAGATGACTGTCACGTCGGCTCCGGTGTCGATCAAACCTTGCAGCTGAATCGAAGGCGGACTGGCACCCGGTAGAATCACGGAGCACGTCATTTGTGGACGGTCGGCAGAAATGACAGCAGACCAGAAGATCTGCAGTGGTCCAGTGGATCCAAAACCACCATTCCCGCGCGTCCGTTGATCTGCCCTGGGAACACATGACTGGAAAGGCACAAGTTGAGCAATGCGGGTCCCTGCCGGAATAACGACAGGGGGGGAGGGCGTGGAAACCATGGCAGAAATTTGGCCCGTAAAATCAGAATCAATGACACCCGGGTGCACAAAGATTCCCAAAAGGGTAGCACTAGATCATCCCACCAACAATGCACTCAATCCATGGCCTAAAGGCCCGAATGCATTCAGAGGAACCTTATGCACCTTACTAGAATTTAAGATGACTGCTGCTGCGGTGTGTACATCCACCCCGGCAGAACCACGGGTGCTGGCACTGAGTTGGCTGAGACACCCTGTACTGGTGCTGTGCCCTGGGGGACCACTTGTGTCAGCGCGCAGTTCCCCTGTGCACTCTTGCCCCCGTTTCCCGAGCCCGTCAAACACTTACCATTAGCATGGTAAGTGGACTTGCATTTGCTTGAGAAATGGCCTGGTTTCCCACACCTGGAACACAAAAGGTTAGAATCTGTCCGTTTCCCCACTTTTGCCCCCTGTACCTGCTTGCCCTTCTTTTTCCCCTTCTTGCGTCGACCAGTCCCAGAGGATGGCCTGCCTGCCTGCAAGGTCGCTGCCAAGACAGACATCTTATGGTCCACCGTACCAACTTTGGAACAAGCTTCGACCATGTCTGTCAACGATGGGTCACCTGGCAACGCATTTATAATTTTCCTGCAGTCTTCATTTGCATTCTCCCTTGCCAAAGTCTTGCACAAGACCTGCCTTAAATTTTCATCCTCGATATGCTTTTCCAAAGCAGCTGCAAGCCTTTCAACAAATGGCAAGAACAATTCCTTGGCTCCCTGTACTATTTTCACATATCGTTGCTTGGGAGCGGCCGTCTCCATAGTTTTCATCAATGCAGCAAAGCCCACCTTCTGGGCCTGCTCAAGGATGATGGGGTGCCAAGTAGCCTGAACATCAGGATTGGCAAAGGCATTCTGCCCCATGAGCGCATCCACCCCCACACAGTATCTAGGGTCTGTCTGAGGGTAATGCGCGTTCTCAATTGCAACCCTCTCAGCCAACCTCCTCCAGTTGTTCATAAAGACGTCAAACTGCACCGGTTGAAACAACACAGAGGCCAGATGTTTAATATCATAGGGAGCCCGCAGGTCAGTGTTTATCACTCTTAGAACCTGCATCAATGGAGCAGAGCCCAACCCATATTTTGCCACCTTATCCTGCAAATCCTGAACAACCTTCCAGGCCATCACCTCGTGCCTATCCTGCTGCCCTGAATTCGGGACTGCTTTGTGCACGGGAAGGACCTGAAGCTTAGATTGTGATGATGCCTCTTCGCCCTCATCGCTTTGTGCCACCTCCGGAGAGGCCAGAGGAACCAACTGACCAGTAGCTACGGTCTCTTCCCCCTGGAGCTGCGGGTTCAAGACCCACCCCCCCAGGCTTCCCCACCCGCTCTATCAGATCCCAGTCACCAGCCTCCAAAGCCCGTTGTCTGACCGCCTCCCAGAAGCGGCGGGGGTTTATCGGCCGCACAGACACTCGACAGGGGGGCAGCGTCCACAGCTCTCTCTGAGACGCCTGTTCCCCCCGGCGGTGCCGACGTTCCGACATTCGGTCACGCCCCCTCGGCGGAGTGGGGCAGGAGAGATCCTCACTGTCACTGCCAGCCCCCTGGGAGGGGGGCAAGCAGGACAGCCTGCGATCCGCACGGGCAGGCGGGCTGACGGGAGGCAGTGAGGCCGGCGAAGCGGCTGTTGACCGCAAGACAGAAGAACTGGACGCAGCTTCCGAGCCCGCAGCCCCCGAGAAGGAGGGGGCAGCCGCCGGTGGCGGGGCGGGGACCGGAGCCGCGACCGGCACCTCGGTGAATCGTCTAATCGCAGGCGGCAGCACGAAGGGATCAGCCAGAGCCCGCGACACTGCAGCTGGAGCGGCGGGCGAAACGAGGGACAGAGGCGATGCTGTCGCCGCCACAGCGGGCGGGGCAGCGGGCGAAGCGACGAGCCCCGCGGCCGATCGGGGTGGCGCCCTGGCAGATGGGGCGGGGGCTGATCCCTCCCCCGACACAGAAGTCCGTCCCCCAGAGGGCCGACCCGAAGACGTCATGGAGGTGCCACCCAGCACATGCTGCTGCCCGACTGACGCCGGCACCGCGAAAGAAATCAAGTCAGCCAGTGTATCCGGCGCGCCATGGGGCAGGCCAGGAGGCAACTGCGCTCGCCCCGTCGGCAGAACCGGGGCCCCCCAGGCGGCGGGGGGCGTGCCAGGGGGTGGGTCAAAGAGGCCATCCCCGATCTCGGCGATGCTTGGGGGCGGGACCCATACATCTGCGCAGGCGCCATAGTCAACAGAGGAGGAGCCGGGGGGCTGCACCCCCCGCTGCGTCACGTGCCGCGGGCTGCACCGCCCCTCCCCCCACCTGCAGTCCGGAAAGGGGGGTCAGCAATGGCTGAACCAACGGAGCCGTCTGCTCCAACCCCGGACGGGCTCCAGGCTGTCGCGGCGAAGGCGGGACAGCCCCCAACAAGCTCTGCAGTGTCGGATGTACTGAAACCGATGGTTGGGGCAAAGGCACCCCCGCCTCTGCCTGAAAGGTGGCCGAAGCCATCGGCACCGCGCCCACAGTAGAACGCGCTTGCGCAGTCGGCTGTGGCACAGACTGCTGCGCAATCAGTGGTCGATCTGTCGGCAAAGATCTCGGCTGAACGTAGTCACGGGGACGGGAATACTCGGGCTTAGCAGGAGTTCCCGGCGACATGTAAAGTCCGCGGGGCGTCCCATCGTCTCTCACAGACCCACTCTGCGCCGTGCCGGGCCTGGGCACCGCCCCGCCCGCCTGCCGCCCACTGATTCCCGAGACACCGCTGCATATCGAAACGGTATCTTCAGTTCCCGAGAACCCCCATTCAGAGTCACTGCTCCTGGGGGACTTACGAGGCAAGGCCGTATAAATGCATCCCCAGATCGCAAACAGAGCAGACGCTGTAGCGTCCCCCTTCCTCACTTTCTTCATGAGGCACCGGCCCAACTCATTCCAGACCTTACGATCAAAGGCGAAACTAAGGTCTGCAGGGAATCCATGGTCCCGAGCCCAACTCAGGAGCCTGATGAAGTCATCATCCGAGACCCGGATACCCAATTGTGGGGCCCAGCCTTGCCAAGCGGTCAAGACCATCCGTTCAGCTGTAGATGGCTGGTTCCCCATTGTTAGGAAACCGTCCCTTAGCAGACGTCCACTTCAAGAGACAGACAGTCCACTAGTTCAGGGAAAACCGTCCCACTCAGTTCTCGGCTTCTAAGAGCCGACCCGCGGTCCAGACAGGACCAAGCCTTCTCCGGAAGGCACACGGTTTCAGCGTTACCTCTCTCATGAGGCCAAAGGTGTCCGGCCAGAGCCTCCAGGCTACTGGCGTGGAGCTGCGCAGCAAAGCCCCCCCCGCAAGACGCTGTGGTTCGGGGCTTCGGCCGACGCTGCAATTCCACGAGGGGTCACCAGATGTCGCTGTCGAGCAGGACGGGAACAGAGAACTCCAGATCAGAAGGCAAAGAAAAGAGCTCTGATTTATTTCAAATATACCGCTCTATATATAGAGGACATCGAGAAGACTAATTTCATTGGTCTTAGAGTAAAAACATGTCACACCATTGGTGTACAGTGAATGACGCACAGTGGCAGAGCATATCTATAAACAATGTGAATAACAAGATAGATTAGAGAATTATTTACATTCTTTCCCAACTGTTTCCCAGGCTCTTGCCTGGTTAGAAAACCTTTCTCTTTCTCTCTGACTGAGCTGAGAATATCCACAAGTATCCAACTAGGAGTATCTTGTTTTGTAATCAAAGCCCATATTTTCATCTGCAGCAGAACAATTAACGGGGTCTGTGAGCCTCTCTTCTTTGACAGCTCTAGACCTCACATGAGAGATGTGGGCACTGAGCACCACCCCAATACATTTTTGCCATCCACTTTTAGTGTTAAATTAAAAAGTAAATGGCTATGGGATAGGAGAGACAATGGAAAAGTTCTTTCCTTTAGACATAGTGTGAGAGGCTAAAATGGTAATGCTAAAATCATCAAAGGACTTTTGCCCACTGGAGCAAACTGCAAAGAAGCAGCTCTTCATCTGCAACCACCAAATCTCACCCCTCCCCACATATGCCTACTAACTGGAATATGGACTGACTGGAACCTGAGATAAGATAAAGGGGGTACTATTGTCCAATCATCCCAAATGTGAGAAGAATGTACCCACAAGTCATACTGTAAAAGAGACTGGAATGCTGATGGATCAAACATTCAGGGGGTAAGCTGCAGATGCGCAAAGTAACCACCCCAGTGCAGAGGGTGAGCACAGCTGCCGCCTCAGGCTACAAATTGGGTATTGAGCAGGATAAGGAAAGAGACAGACCCTGTGAGGTGGAGTACTATCTCTTTGTCCTTATTCAAGTGAATTCAGCTGTGATAACTCGCCTGTTGGGGAAATATCAGGGACATTCACATATAGCCTGAAGGCATTCATCTCTGCTGATGGGCCATAATGGGCCATAATTGACTCAAATGCTTGACAGTATTAGAAGCTGTCTTAGAAGGTGTCAAAGACTCCAGAAGCATCTTGTGTTCCAAGTCCCTCACCAGCCTTGTTGCCCTCCTCTGGACGCGCTCAAGTGGTTCAACATCCTTCCTAAACTGGGGGCCCAGAACTGGACACAGTACTCAAGGTGCAGCCTCACCAGTGCCAAGTACAGGGGAAGAATGACCTCCCTGCTCCTGCTGGCCACACTATTCCTGATACAGGCCAGGATGCCACTGGCATTTTTAGCCACCAGGGCACACTGCTGGCTCATGTTCAGTTGGCTGTCAACCAGTACACCCAGGTCCGTTTCCGCCTGGGCACTGCCCAGCCACACCGTCCTTGTCGGGATCACCCCCAGATTGGCGTGACCCCAGGTGGTGGTAAAGTCTCTCCTCCAACCCGTGCCTTCAAAGAAAGACTTAGTAGTCTTCAGTCGTCTGGTCTCAAGGCAGTTTATTGCATGTTATCTCCAGGCACACAGACTCCCTGGCATTCTCTCTGACTCCTTCTCCCTCTGCGTCTCTCTCCATCTCTCTTGCCCAAGGGGCTGGTGCCATCTTTTATATCACACATTACATACTAAATGTTTATAGTTTTTCCCCATGCCTATCACCTATATTGAACAGTGACTTTCTACTCTAAACCAATCTGTGAGTGTCAACATCACCAAGAACATGAAGGATAGGAAGGAGAAAGAAGGAGGACAGGGCACGCCCAAATCCCTCCATCTTAGAACTTCTGACCCCCATGTACAAAACTCAGACCCCTCTGTACAAGGCCTAAAACCCCCCTGTACAGCACTCAAAAAAAAACTTCCTTTCACTTTGTGACTACTTCTATTATAATATCTAAACTTTTGTGATTTGTTGTTCTTCCTGCAAAGTTGGTAAATTGTTCCATGGGTCAAATTCAAAACCACAGGGGTTTCCAGCTGCCTGCCAGGGTCTCAGAGGCTTCTGACCTGGACCTGGAACATCCAAGAGTGTCTGAGGGACACCTTGGGTTCTGACACGTCCTCAGCCTATAATGTTGCAGGGGATTATGGTGGCCAAAATGCAGGACTCGACATTCGGACTTATTAAACTTCCTCTTATTGGAATCTGCACATCCATCCAACTGTTCCAGGTCTCTCTGCAGAACCCTTCTTCCTTCCAACATATTGACACACGCTGTCCCAGATTGAAAGGCAAGATGTATTCCATTTGCCATCTGTATGGCACTTGTCTTCTGTTAAGTGCACAGTTTTCCTTATCTCTTTCACAACCAATCCTCCCTCCAGGGAGACATCTGCTGATAATGGGCTATTGAATGTCACTGCATGACTGATAAGAACTATAACATCCCATTGTGAGATACCCTGCCCAGAGGGAGGAGCCAAGCATTCCTAACTGGATATAATCTGGGTTTTGGGGACACCAGACTCAGTCTTTCCACTGGTTCCTAAGAGGAACTGCTGGGGTTTTGCACTGGACCTTCAGAGGAAGACTACACCCTTCTACAGGATCACTGCTCCGACAGAGCCACATCTTCCAGTCCAGGAGGACTGCAGCCATTCCAATTTGGACTGCTACCAACACGCTGTGCTGGCCAAAAGGGTGTCAGGTTGTATTCTGACTCTCAGTTGTTTTTCTAATCTAGGCTGCTACATCTGGGGTCTCAACAATCGCACCCAGCCCCTGGGGGGAGGGGTAAAGAATTATTTTTTCCAACCTTTCAAGCTTGACATAGCAGTTTTTGAAAATGTTGAATTCCCTCTAGATGCCAAGGACAGCATAATGTTGTTTTTAGTTCTGCTTTGTCTTCTCTGCACAGTCCGCAACATGCTTATAAGCAAAACAC
This sequence comes from Vidua macroura, assembly GCF_024509145.1. NCBI lineage: Eukaryota > Metazoa > Chordata > Aves > Passeriformes > Viduidae > Vidua > Vidua macroura. Next base: position 1,687,912 of record NW_026530539.1, read on the forward strand.
TACATAGTGTGATGCAGCGTCTTCTTGAGGAAGAGGAAATGAGAAGCAAAGCAACAGCGCCCGTGTCCGCACAGAATGCCACAGAGGAGAAAAGAACCAAATGCTGTCATTGTTGAGGCGGTCACGACACAAAGCAGAGACATTAAGCAGTCTTCTGATGGCAAGTCTTTATTATGGAAATGGCTGACCTTTTATACACTTTCTAATTGTTTATACTTCTTCTACCCTAAGTATTGGCCACAATAATTCAACATAACACCATTGGTGAAAAGTAACAGTGACTTCAGCTAACTTTCGTGTCCAGCTGCAAAGTTCCCTCCTTATCTTTCTTCAATTCCTCTCTTCTCTTGGTCTCCTTGGTAACAGCCTTGAAGGGAGCTCCTTATCAGCTTCTTCTTGCTTCTCAGATTCTTCTCGCTCCTTTAGCTAACAGACCCGCTGTTAGCCCCTTCCACAAAATGCAATACAACAACATCCATGTCCACACAGACTGTCACAGAGGAGGAATGAACCAAAAACAAAACAACAGCATCCATGTCTACACAGACTGTCACGGAGGAAGAATCCAAAAGCAAAGCAACAGTGTCTGTGTCTACACAGACTGTCATAAAGGAGGAAGGAACCAAAAGCGCCATCATCATCTCCACACAAACCATCACCGAACCAGAACAGCCTGAACCAGTAGCAGTTGTCCCCGTTCAGAAGAAGAAATCAAAGAGCAAATCAGTCCGCATAGTGACTGACGAGGATGTGGCAGGATCTTCATACCCAGCGGAAGAGACAGAGCCAGAAATCATCACTCGCTCTCTATCCCTGGGTGAGCTGCGTGACCTGCGGAAAGAATTCACCTGCCAGACGAACAACTGCATCCTGACCTGGCAGCTCTGCATCTGGGATGCTGCAGCCAATGACACCATTCTGGATGGAAGTGAGGCCAGGCAACTGGAATCGCTGTCCTGGGATGTGGTCATCGACCAGGGGATCGGGAGAACCCAAGGAACTCTCAGCCTCTGGTGGCTTCTGCTGACAAGTGTGAGAGACAGATACCTTTGTAAAGAAGACCTCCAGGTGCACCAAGGAAAATGGAACACAATGGAACAAGGTATCTGATGCCTGAGTGAATTGGCTGTGCTGAAGATAATTTTCTCAGAAGACGAGAGATTTCCTAAGAGTCCAGATTCTGTCCAGTGCACATTGCAAATGTCGTTGAGATTTGCATGGCTTGGACCAGAGATGTACTCCTGTTACTTGGCAACACTGCAATGGAGGGAAGGCGAGGACAGGGTGGGCATCTTGGTCAATAAACTAAGAATTTATGAGTACACTGTCACCGCCCCATTTTGTACGCATGTCTTGCCTGTGGAAACAAGGTTGGCTGAGCAAGTCTGGAGCTTGATTGAAGAGAGCCATCAGAAGCTAAAAAAGGAACTTAAGGAAGAAGTCTACCACATCTCACCAGAACCAACAAGAGTCTCTGCCATTAAGAGCCGTCGTTCCCCAGCCAAGGAGAGAGGATACACTCCACGAGGTAACCTCTGTTTTTTTCTTCAGGAGCATGGAGAAGACATGAGGAAGTGGGATGGAAAACCCGCCTCCTCCTTAGCAGCCTGAGTACATGAACTAAAAAGAGGAACACCTAACACAAGAAGCTCATCTAGAGTCAGTGCTGCTCCAGTCTCTCACACAGAATTCCAGACCATATAGGAATGATGATATGACTGATCCTCTTGAAGGAACCTCAGGAACCTATTTACAGGAAGAGAGCAACGTGTACCATGACCAGGAATAGAGGGGCCCTGCCTCTAGCCAGGTAGAGGACAGGGACAATCGGATCTATTGGACTGTGTGGATTCCATGGCCTGGCACATCTGACCCACAAAAATATATGGCTTTGGTTGACACCGGTGCCCAATGTACCCTGATGCCATCAAGGTATGTAGGAGCATTTCTATTTCTGGGGTAACAGGAGGATCCCAGCAGCTTACTGTATTGGAGGCCGGAGTGAGTTTAACTGGGAACGGGTGGCAGAAACACCCCATCGTGACTGGCCCAGAGGCCCCATGCATCCTTGGCATAGACTATCTCAGAAATGGATATTTCAAAGACCCAAAAGGACATCATTGGGCTTTTGCGATAGCTGCTGTAGAGACAGAAGACATCAGAAAACTGAATACCTTACCTGGTCTCTCAGACGACCCCTCTGCTGTGGGACTGCTGAGAGTTGAAGAACAACAGGTACCAATTGCCACAGAAACAGTACACCATCGGCAATATCGTACCAACAGAGACTCTGTGACTCCTATCCATGAGATGATTTGTAAACTGGAGAGCCAAGGGGTGATCAGCAAGGCTCGTTCACCTTTCAACAGCCCTATATGGCCAGTGTGCAAGTCCAGTGGAGAATGGAGACTGATGGTGGATTATCGTGGCCTCAATGAGGTTACACCACCACTGAGCGCTGCTGTGCCAGACATGTTAGAGCTTCAGTATGAGCTGGAGTCCAAGGCAGCAAAGTGGTACGCGACCACTGATATTGCCAGCGCCTTCTTCTCCATTCCTTTGGCAGCGGAATGCAGGCCTTAGTTTGCCTTCACCTGGAAAGGAGTGCAGCACACCTGGAACCGACTGCCCCAGGGGTGGAAGCACAGTCCCAGCATCTGCCATGGACTGATCCAGACCGCACTGGAAAAGAGCGAGGCTCCCAAACATCTACAGTACATCAATGACATCATAGTATGGGGGAGCACAGCAGGGAAAGTCTTCAAAAAAGGAGAGAAGATTATCCAGATTCTGCTGAAAGCTGGTTTTGCCATTAAGTGAAGCAAGGTTAAGGGACCAGCTCAAGAAATTCAGTTTCTAGGAGTCAAGTGGCAAGATGGATGTCGTCAGATCCTGACAGAAGTAATCAACAAGATCACCACTGTAGCAGAATTTCTGAGAGAAAGAGGACACGATTTATATTTAGAAGGTTGAGCTACCCCAGCCTAGGCCTCAGATGCAGGACTTGGTGAAGCCTTGAAGCCTATGACGCAGTTGGAAATTCAGTCTGTGGCGCAGTTAGAAATTATGTTAAGGTAACCACAGTGTAATTGAGCTTTCTGGGTGTGAATTAGTATAGGTCTGCAGTGTGAAACTTTAACCACCTTAAGAAAAAGACAAACAATGTTTGCTTGCCAATGAGATTGTATTCACAATTGTAAACTATATTGAAGTGTATATAAACTGCCATCTTACAAACAATAAACGGAGAATGTACATTTCACCACATTGGTGCGGATCTGCGTTTGTCCTGCCCAGCCTCCCGGAATTTATGAGTCCTTGATTCATGTGGCGCCTGTGAACAGGGACTGGAAGACTCCGATGAGCCGTCAAAACGCCTCTGTGATGGCGTCGGACAGCGGCCCCTGGTCTGCGTGAGGGAGGGTGCAAAGAGGGGCTTGCGATCCCGAATTGTTCTTATCGCGGCAGGGATCTAAATTCTTTGGGACCCCACAGCGCTGGATGACGACGGGGATTGGGATGCCGGAGCTCTGAAGCCTCCTCAGTTTCTAAATCTATTGTTTCGACGGGAAACGGGAAAGTCTCCATGGTTCACAAATTGAGTGCAAGCGGAAGCGTGGCGGAGGTGAACGAGACAGAGCAGGAAGCTGGAGCGAGTGTCGTCGCTGTGTCGTGGGAGGATACGGGGCACCTTGCAGTGGTTGGAAGGTAAGCCACATGCAAAATGAGTGAACAGAAAATGGATGGTGATTTACAGGCAGCTACGCGGCTCCTTTTGCATATTCTTTCTAAGAGAGGGGAAAAAGTAAAAGACACTGATTTAGAACAATTGGTCCTATGGGCCAGAAATAAGGGCAAGTTACAGAAGCCCTCACTCGTTTTTAGCGAGACTGAGTGGCAAGAACTGGGGCAGTTGCTTTCGGATTCGGCCGTGGAATGTGGAAAAGATAAGAAAACAGTATTAGAATTCGGAGCGATTTGGAAGAAAGTTATATGTACCTTGCAAAGTATGTCCGCAGAGAGGAAGGCAGCAGAGGCTGCGATTCAAGGTTTTGAACAGTCGGTGGTGGAAAAGACAGAAGGGCAGGAGCCATCTCAGTTTGAAAGGTTTTTTAGTGTTAATAATACATGTCCGATGCGGGGACAAAAAGCCCCGGTCAGCACTTCAGTCCAAGAAGTAGTTGCTCGCATTAAGACTCGTGCGCACACAGCGGAAGTGCCCCCTTCAGTTCCCCAGCAGAATGAGAGGCAACAGGAAGTGAGCCAGCTGCTCCACTCTGGGGGCGGGGTGAAACCCGAGGAGACAGGCGGAGATGATGACGAAAGGGGGCTGGCTCAGGGGACAGAAGACGGGGGCGGAGATCTAGGCGGAGATCAAGGCAGGGATGAGAGCGAGGTGGCTCCGCCCCCCCAACCCCCGCAGCGAGCGGTGACAGCAGCTGCGCATGCGCAAAGGGCCACCCTGTGTTGCCCGGAGACGACAGCAGAGACCCATGCTGGGGTGGGGAGCGGCAGAGGCAACAACACAGACTATGGCTCTGCAGCCTGCAGCAGTCCATCCACGTCACACTGCTGCACAGCAATGTCCCCTTCCCTCAAACTCTGTTTCGGATGAATCAGAATCTGATCTTTCTGATTTCAATGGTCGCAAAAAGAAGCAATCACGGAAGAAGATACTGAAAACAAGTACGTTACAGCAAAGAATAGCCAGACTCTCTGACCTTTCAAATCAACAGGTTCAATTAGAAGAATCTGAGCAGCAATTGACAATGCCAGTTGTTTTAAAAAATCCAATTCAGTCCCGGTGGGCTTCAGTGGTGAAGAATGCTATTTTAGATGGGGACTGGGAAGCTGCCAAATCTTTTGCCTGCTCTGTCATCATAAGAAATAATAAGGCAGTCTGGGAACCTCATGAATGGAAAATTCTCCAATCAGCCAAACAGACAGTCACAGATTATGGGATCAGACCAGAGGCACCCAGGAACATTATTCAGTATATATTTACAGCTTATGTGCTTTGTCCCTCTGATTCATCTAGCATTGCATCCTTGTTGCTGACACCTTCACAGTTTCTCATGTTTGAAAGGACATGGAAACGTCTCGTAGTTGAAGAAGCTAACAAACATGCAGTGGTGGGAGATCCTTTTTATGGTGTCCAGCCAGATATGCTGACTGGGCATGGACCTTATGCAACAACCAGAGTGCAACTCACCTACACAATTGAAGTACATCAATTGTCTCAATAGTTGGCTCATCAGGCTTTGATTTCAGTACCAGATAAAAAGAAACCAGCACCTTATACAACCATAAAACCGGGAACTACAGAACCCTATGGACAGTTCATTAACAGGTTGTCAGCCACGTTGAAAGATGCTCCTGATGTGCCAGCTGACGTGCAGGACCACTTGTTTCGCTCACTTGCATTTGAAAATGCTAATTCACACACAAGAACTATCCTGGCCACCCTTCCTCAAGGCTGTCCAGTCGACGAGATGCTTGTCAGAGACACACGAGCAGAACAGAGCAATCAAACTGCAGCATTCACAGCAGCCATCCAGGACGCAATCTGACAGCAAGGACACATCATTGCAGCTGCTTTGTCAGGCAACAACGTCAATAACCCTATCCGATGCCAACAGCCCTCGAGTTTGGACCCTTGAACAACAAAGAGTTCTGATTCGAGTTTTGGGGAAAAAAAAAAAAAAAAAAAAAAGAGAGAAACATATAACAACAGGGTTAGAGTGCTCGTCGCATGGAACATGTGCCATTGTCACTGTTCCTTTCCAATGCTGATGCCTGTCCACTTGCCATTGTCTTTCAATGGCAAAAGAAAAAGGGGGAGTCCCAACCTGGTTCAGCAGTGATTCTGCTTGAATGAGTGTTTTTATTTTAATTTTTACCTGTAGAAATTAAGACTGACAATGCTCCTTCTTATGTTGGTCAACAAATTGCTACATTTATGCAGAAGTGGGGGGTGAAGCATACCACAGGGATCCCTCACTCATCTACAGGTCAAGCTATTGTAGAAAGAGCCAATTGTACCCTGAAAGAATATCTACCCAAACAAAAGCAAAATGATGAAACTGATGTTTTTAATCGATTGTCAAAAGTACTGTTTACCTTGAATTATTTGTGTTTAGCAGAAGGTAGAGAAGAACCTGCAGTTGTGACACATCACCAATCAGTGAAGGAGGGAAGACCGCAAGCAATTCCAGTACTCTATCACAAGGACATGCGAACCGGTGAATGGCAAGGGCCAAGTCCTGTTTTGTTTGCTGGTAGAAGTTATATGTGTGTTTCAACAGGTACTGGTCCAGTTTGGGTGCCAACCAGATTTGCATGTGCATGTCCACAGGCAGAGATACCCGCCAACAGTGGTAACAACGTTGACGATGACGATTTACCTGAAACATCCCGTGACAAATCGAATTCTGATGAAAATTAATTTAGTAGAATAGCAGAAAATAAGTTAAATAATCATAAGCATACCCTTAAGTTTATCATAAGTTATAGTTTGTATTTAGAATTAAGTTTGTTTTTTGGGGCAATCAAGAACATGGGAAAGATGTGGTGAGTCAAAGTGTTTTTATTAAGTAGTGTTTTAGTAACCAAAGTATTTGGAATCCTTGACATTGATAAGAGACAAAATATGTGGATCACTTGGGCCCAGCAAACTAAGCAGCATTGGTTCTGCCTGTCGTTGACCACACCGTCCAATCCTTTTCGTACTTGTTTAATTGGAGTTCCACTGAGTTCCATGGCAGAGTTCAAAGCCTGGACTCTGGTCAAAATAAATCCAAAAAGTAGTCTGGGAACGCAAGCTGTTGCTGTTGTGCAAAATCTTATATTTATTAATGTTAAACCTCAAGAATTCGATCTTTTGGGTTCTGTCCCAGGAAATTACTGTTTGATATTTGGACCTCATGCTACTACACCAACACAAAAAGGAAAACAGCCAACAGATGACAACACTGGGTTGTCTCCCAGATCTCCATTGTATTATAATTATTTTGAATATTGTAGTAATTGGACTCAAGTCACGATACCATCAAAAAGTGCTCCAAGAAAGCTGCCGCCAGGAATCTTCCTCATTTGTGGGGATCAAGCCTGGTCTGCAGTGCCTCAAAAAGCTATGGGAGGCCCATGTTATGTTGGTAAACTAACCCTGTTTGCTCCCACCATTCATCAGGTTCTAGGATTGCCTCAGAAGCCTCAACGAGTCAAATGGAGTGCTCTCCAACTAGACGCCAATTGTCCAAACGAAGTATCATTATGGGGGCGCACATCTGTAATACTAGCCTCCATCTTCTCCCCAGGAGTTGCTGCAGCGCAAGCTCTCACACAATTGAAAACCCTGGCCTGCTGGACAGGAAAACAAATTAATATAACATCTAAAATGTTAAGTGAGCTTGCCACAGATGTAGATAGCATTCGTCGTGCGGTTCTGCAGAACAGAGCCGCCATTGACTTCCCTTTTTCAGCACAAGGACATGGGTGTGAAGAATTTGAAGGCAGCTGGGAACCATGGTCTGTCCTGGAGCCTTTGGCAGAAGGTGCCTGGGGAGACTCAGGGTCGACCACTGAGATTCTGGAGCTGGAGCTACCAAGGCTCTGAAGCAAACTACACTCCCACAGAGAAGCAAATCTTGGCCGCCTATGAAGGAGTTCAATCTGCCTCAGAAGTAATTGGCACCGAAACGCAGCTGCTTCTGGCACCCCGGTTACCAGTGCTGGGGTGGATGTTTAAAGGAAAGGTTCCTTCCACACATCATGCCACTGACACCACATGGAGTAAATGGATTGCCCTCATCACCCAGCACGCCCGTATTGGAAATCGCCCTGGGATTCTGGAAATTATAACAAAGTGGCCTGAAGGGGAGACTTTTGGATTATCTTCTGAAGAAGCGGAGCAAGTGGCACGTGCCAAGGAAGCCCCACCATATAATGAGCTACTGGAGACTGAAAGACAATATGCCCTTTTCACTGGTGGTTCCTGCCGAATTGTAGGCACTAACCGGAAATGGAAAGCTGCAGTATGGAGCCCCACACAACAAGTTGCACAAGCTACCGAGGGACAAGGTGGATTGAGTCAGGTTGCAGAGCTTAAAGCAGTCCAGCTGGCTTTGGATATTGCTGAACGAGAGAAGTGGCCGAGGCTCTATCTCTACACCGACTCATGGATGGTAGCTAATGCTCCGTGGGGATGGCTGGGTCGCTGGAAAAAGGCCAACTGGCAGCGCAGAGGGAAACCCATCTGGGCCACCGAGATTTGGCAGGGCATTGCCACCTGAGTAGAGGCTGACCATGAAGATTGGACACGTGGATGCACACGTACCCAAGAGTCGGGCTAATGAAGAGCATCAAAACAATGAGCAGGTGGACCGAGTTGCCAAGGTGAAAGTATCACAGGTGGATCTAGACTGGCAGCATAAGGAAGAATTATTCCCAGCTCATTGGGACCATGATGCCTTTGGTCATCAAAGGAGAGACGCAACATACCGATGGGCCCGTGACCGAGGGGTGGACCTTACTATGAACAACCTCTCACAGGTCATCCACAACTGCGAGACCTGTGCTGCAATCAAACAGGCCAAGTGGGTGAAGCCTCTGTGGTACGGTGGGCGATGGTTGAAGTACAGGTATGGGGAAGCCTGGCAAATTGACTACATCACGCTTCCCCAAACCCACCAAGGCAAGCGCTACGTACTGACCATGGTGGAAGCAACCACAGGATGGTTGGAAAACTGCCCTGTGCCTCATGCAACTGCCCGGAACACCATCTTGGGCCTAGAAAAGTAAGTCCCGTGGAGACATGGCACCCCTGAGAGAATTGAGTCAGACAACGGAACCCATTTCAAGAACGGCCTTATAAACACCTGGGCCAGAGAACATGGCATTGAGTGGATATATCATATCCCCTATCATGCAGCAGCTGCCAGGAAAGTTGAAAGATGCAATGGACTACTTAAGACTACCCTGAAGGCACTTGGTGGAGGAACCTTCAGGAATTGGGAAGTGAACTTAGCAAAAGCCACCTGGATGATCAAGATCCAAGGATCCATCAATCGAGCTGGTCCTGCCCAGTCTGCACGCTTGCACACAGTGGATGGAGATAAAGTCCCTGTGGTACATATGAAAGGTGTTTTAGGAAAGACTGTTTGGATTAATCCCACCTCAGGCAAAGACAAACCCATCCATGGGATTGTTTTTGCTCAAGGACCTGGTTACACTTGGTGGGTAATGCAGAAGGACGGGGAAACCCATTGTGTACCACAGGGAAACCAAGTCTTAAATGAGAACTATGTGTAAGGTTTCATCGTGATCCAGATGGAAATAGAATAAGGGGTGGATAATGTCCCAGATTGGAAGGCAAGATGTATTCCATTTGCCATCTGTATGGCAGTTGTCTTCTGTTAAGTGGGCAGTTTTCCTTATCTCTTTCACAACCAGTTCTCCCTCCGGGGAGACATCTGCTGATAATGGGCTATTGAATGTCACTGCATGACTGATAAGAACTATAACATCCCATTGTGAGATGCCCTGCCCAGAGGGAGAAGCCAAGCATTCCTAACTGGATATAATCTGGGGTTTTGGGACACCAGACTCAGTTTTTCCACTGGTTCCCAAGAGGAACAGCTGGGGTTTTGCACTGGACCTTCAGAGGAAGACTACACCCTTCTACAGGATCACTGCTCCGACAGAGCCACATCTTCCAGTCCAGGAGGACTGCAGCCATTCCAATTTGGACTGCTACCAACATGCTGGCCAAAAGGGTGTCAGGTTGTATTCTGACTCTGTCAGTGGTTTTTCTTTTGTATTATTGCATGTATTTTGTTTCTTTGCCCTTTTCCTAATAAATTGTATTTATGACTTGGAGTCTCTCACTGGTTTTGCTTTCAGACTAGAACACACGCTCATAGCTTAGTGTCATCTCCAAATTTATTAATGAAAGACTCAATGCACTCATCCATGTCATAAATAAAAATATTGAACAGAACTGGCCCCAGCACAGACCCCTGAGGAACACCACTAGTGACTGGCCACCAGCTGGGTGCAGCAGTGTTCACCACTGCTCTCTGGGCCCAGCCATCCAGCCATTTCTTAACCCAGCAAAGAATGCTCCTGTCCAAGTTGTGGGCTGCCAGCTTTTCCAGGAGTATGCTGTGGGAGACAGTGTCAAAGGCCTTGCTGAAGTCCAAATAGACAACATCCACAGCCTTTCCTGCATCCAACAGGCGGGTCACCTGGTCATAAAAGGAGACCAGGTTGGTCAAACATGACCTACCCCTCCTAAACCCATGCTGGCTAGGTCTGATACCCTGGCCATCCTGCAGGTGCTGCGTGATGACACTTAATATAATCTGTTCCATAACCTTACCGTGGAGCGAGGTCAGATTAACTGGCCTATAATTACCAGGATCCTCCTTCCTACCCTTTTTATGTGTGGGCGTCACATTGGCCAGCTTCCAGTCATCTGGAACCTCACCAGTGAGTCAGGACTGTTGGTAAATGACGGAGAGCAGCTTCTCAAGTTCATCTGCCAGCTCCTTCATCACCCTGGTAAGGATCCCATCTGGTCCCATAGATTTATGAACCTCCAAGTGGCTCAGCAGTTTTCTGACTGCCTCCTCCTAGATAACAGGGGGACCATTCTGCTTCCTGACACCTGCCTGCTACCAGGCCAGGAGGACAGTTGTCCTGAGGGCAAGCCGTCTTCCCACTAAAGACCAAGGCAAAGAAGGCGTTAAGCACTTTTGCCTTTTCCCCATCTGCAGTTACTAAGTTCCCTCCCGCACCCAGTAGAGAACAAAGGTTGGTCATACCCTTCCTTTTGCCGTTAATATGTTTGTAAAAACATTTTTTATTATCCTTTAGAAAAGTTGCCAAATTAAGTTGGAACAGAGCTTTGGTCTCCCTAATTTTTTTTTCCTACATGCCCTAGCAACCCCCTTAGATACTTCCTGAGAGACCCTCCTTCCAAAGATGATACATCATCCTCTTTTTATTCCTAAGTTCCTTCAAAACCTCCTTGCCCATCCAGGCTGGACGTTTGCCTTGTCGACTCATCTTTCACCACACAGGGACAGTCTGTTCCTGTGCCCTCAAGATCTCTGTTTTGAAGCACGCCCACCTTTCCTGGACTCCTTTGTTTTTAAGGGCCGCTTTCCATGGAACTCTCCAAATAAGTCTCCTAAATAGGCCCAAATCTGCCCTCTGGAAGTCCTATGTAAAAGTCTTATTGATGTTCCTCCTGATTTCACCAAATATCGAGAACTCTATAATTTCATGGTCACTATGCCCCTAGTGGCCTCCAACCACCACATCTCCCACCCTCCCATCTCTATTTGCAAACAACAGGTCTAACATAGTCCCTCCCCTGGTTGGCTCACTCACCAGCTGCAACAAAACGTTGTCCTCCACAAACTCTAAAATCTTCCTGGACTGCCTCTTTTCTGCTGTATTAAGTTCACAGCAGATATCTGGTAGGTTAAAGTCACCTACAAGAACAAGGGCTGGTGATCCTGAAACATTCTCCAGCTGCTTATAGAATAAGCTGTCCACCTCTTCTTCCTGGTTGGGTGGACGATAACAGATTCCCAGTAGGATGTCAGCCTTGTTGGCCTTCCCTTTAATTCTTACCCATAGGCATTTGTCTTGGTTTGAGAAGACAGGGGTCTGCTAAGGAAGGCAGGATCCTCCCCTAAAATGGAAAATGCAAACCCCCTCCCTCCATATTGTTATAATTTTGAAATTAAGGGGGTCTCAAGCAAAGATATGGGAGTAAGAATAACAGTTCTTTATTAGGGAAGAAAATAAAAAATAATAATAATAAAAAAACAACGCTGTAATACAAAACAACACTGACAGAGTCAGAATATGACCTGACACCCTGTTGGTCAGGGTGTTGGTAGCAGTCCAATTGAACTGGTGGCTGCAGTCCTCCTGGAGTGATAGATATGGTTCTGTTGAAGCAGTGATGCTGTAGAAGGGTGTAGTCTTTCTCTGAAGATCCAGAGGTGGTGTAGATGGGCTTGGTCTTCTTCTATGAATCCAGTGGGAAAGGGCTTCTCCTCTGGGAATCCAGCAGAGAAGGCTGCCCTGGCATCCCAAAATCTCAGATTATATCTGTGGCAAGCACATTTCTCTCTCTCTCAGGATTTTTTATTGAGGTGCACAGAGAGAAATGAAAGAGAAAACAATTTATATTTCTGCTCCATGTTTTTCTCTTGTGGAATGTGTTTGGAGAATTGTTTACCTGGAGTGAGCTCTTGGTTGGATCATGGTGGATTGTTTGGGCCTGAGAGCCAATCGGATCCACCTGTGTCTGGGCTCTGGAGAACAGGGTCACGAGTTGTGAGTTAGTGAGATATGATAGTTAGAGAAAATAGCATGTAGTATTTAGTATCCTCTTTTATATAGCATATTAATGTATTATAACATAATTATAATAAAGCAATCATTCAGCCTTCTGAAATGGAATTAGACATCATCATTCTTCCCATTGGGTTCGCCGACATCTACAACAAATATCCAGAAAGGAATGCTTGGCTCTTCCTCCTGGGTGGAGCATCTCACAATGGGATTATTTAATTTTTATCAGTCATGCAGTGAGATTCAATGACCCATTAACAGAAGATATTTCCTGGAGGGAGGATTGGTTTGTGGAAAAGATAGAGAAAACTGACCAATTAACAGAAGATAACTGCCACACCTCTAACAGATGGCAAATAGAATACATACTTATCTTGTAATCCAGGACAGTATTCAACTTCATCATCATTAGTTTCAATACCCATGGCATCAAAAGCCTCCCTAATATAAAGGGTCACCCTTCCACCTCTACCCCATTTCCTGTCTCTTCTAAAGAGCTTGTAGCCATGAAGTGCAGCACTCCAGCTATGTGAGTCGTCCAATCACGTTTCCATGATGGCGATTACATCATAGCTTTGTTGCTGCACCATGGCCTCCAGCTCTTCTTGTTTGTTACCCATGCTGCGTGCATTGGTATACGTGCACTTCAGCTGGGCTACTGATTTCACCCGTAACTCAGGCTTACCATCCTTGGGCCTGCTTCCAGAGAGCCCAGCTGCATCCCCTTCCCCCTTCAAACCTAATTTAAAGCCCTCTCAGCAAGTTTTGCCAGTTCATGGGCTAAAATCCTTCTGCTCTTAACAGGGAGATGGAGCCCATCCTAGTTCCAGCAGGCCAGGTGCTGTAAAAGTTGCTCCATGATCAAAGAACCCAAAATTCTGCTGATGACACCAACCCTTGAGCCACTTGTTGATAATCTGGGCTTTGCTATTCCTTTCATTTTTCTCTGCTACCAAAGGAACTGAGCAGAACACTGCCTGTTCTCCTGCCCTATCAACCACTTGACCCAGTGCCCTGAAGTCCCTTTTAATTGCCCTCGTGCTCTTCTTTTCAGTCTCATCACTGCCAGCCTGGATTATCGGCAGTGGGTAATAATCAGAGGGCTGAATCAGCCCAGGGAGTCTCTCGGCAATATCTGTCTTGGTTTACAAGACAGGTGTCTGCTAGGGAAGGCAGAAAAGCCTCCCTTAGAATGGAGAATGTAAACCCTCTCCCTCCAAATTATTAGAATTTTGAAATTAAAGGGCTCTTAGTCAAAGATATGGGAATAGGAATAACAGTTCTTTATTAGTATGTATAATAAAGCAAACAAACAACTACAGCATTAACAACAAACAGAACCAGGAACCCAGTGACAGCCTTTTCGGCTGCGGCACTTTCCCCTTTGGTGTAGTTATGGTCAAAGCCGGCAGGGGTGCTGGCAAGCTCCCGGTGGACAGGGCAGGTGTGGTGATCCCCACGTGGCTGCAGGAGGTGCTCCGGCATGGGCCCGGGGAACACGTGGCAATGGCGGCATGGCTGAGACAGGAAGGGATGGAAGAAGAGGTTTTGCTTCACAAACCCCAGGGGCAGCTGATCCCAGTGCCCCTAGCAGGACCCTCGGAAGCAGCAGGCTGGAACAGCAGGGATGAGCAGAAATCCCAGGGTGGTGGATGAGAATGTGTCAAAACTCCACGGCAATAGCTAGAACCTGCGGGATGTCCTGTTAGGGCAGGGGGATGCGGAGCCCAGCAGAAGAAGAAAGGTTCCCCACTGTGTTATGGTGTTGGCAGCGAACTACTTTCCCCAAGGCGCGGGTCCGATTGTCCTCCTATGAAGTCCAGAAGCAAGAGAGCCGCTGGCCTCAACCCTGTCTCTTTTTACCTGCCCCCATTGTCACTGTATCTCTCCCCCACTCAATAATAAGGAAAGAACAGAAAACATCCAACCCCCAACATATCCCATACCCGGGCCCCAGGGAGGCAGCAGACCCCCCTGTGGGATGGGTCCGGTCGACATATGGGGCCCTCTGTTCCCCTCAGAAGGGAGTGACCCACTACAACTACCTTTCTTTTCTTTTTAATGTTAGAGGTGGTGATCCGTCTGGCAGATGAAGCATAATTGGGACGCTCACTGGGCAGATAATTTTCTTCTACTTCATCTGGCTGACCCTCATCATCCAGGGCCTCATACCTATTCTGAAGCGGCACCTGGGTAGGTGATGGGGGTCAGGAGGAATTTTTATTACCTCCCTGAGTAGGAACCCATTTCTACTCCCCTTCATCCACCAGGTGTTCGCCTATTGCCTGACGGTGGGCGGCATCAGAGTCCTCTGACTCCTGGGTGGGCCTCCCTCAAGGATGGAAGGCCAGAACTCCACCAATTTATTTCCTTTTCACTTTCCCTAGTACTCCTTAGTCTTTCTACTTCCTCCCTAAGCTCGGCCACTAGCAAAAGACGATCATTCACTTGTTCACACCGCAGACAGGCTTCTTCTGCAAGTCCCCCTGGTAGCACTGATAAGCTCAAACACTCCTCACAGGAAGAGGTCTGGACAGACGCATCCTTTTTGAAGGGTTCTATTTGGCTGCATACACTTTTACTAACTGCAGTTTTCGATTGTGTAAAAACCATTACTAAGAAAAGAAAACAAAAAACCAACCAACAAAACCACAACAAACAACAAACTAAAAACCCCACTAACAGGAGGAAACCTGCAACCCTGTCTGCTTGTCCTGCCTATGCAAACTGCCATGCAAACTGCTGTGCCATGCCCTCAGAGACATGCCACGCCCCTGTTTTCCCACTCTGGGTCACCACGCTCCCTAGAGCCCCTTTTTAATCACCTCACCACTTGCTGGAAGAAAGTCCCACCCTGTGCTAGCGTGGATAACAAGAACACATAATGTGGCTTATGATCCCCTCAGCTGCCTCTCACATTAATGTCTCGTGGATGTGGCCTTTCTGGGTTTGGGGGTTTCACAGCCGGGCTGGTATGTCTAAGGGAGGATGGGTGTTCACTGCCTCTGACCAGAGGTTATGCCACACATCCAAAACCTCTTCTTTCCCCCCTCGGTTGTGGGGGACTCTGTGTAAACCTGGCCTCTGTGGGCTGTGGTGTCCCCCATCCCAAATCTGGCCAGTGCAGGATATTCCTTTTTGTCCCCTCTGATCACAGGGTGAGAATCCTACAGGGACACAGATAAAAGACGAAAGGCGCTCTTCTCCTCGGGACTAAATCCTGTTTATTATCAGGAGCCACTTCAGATCTAGGCAGCACCTCAGGGGGTAACAGAGGCTGAGGTGCTTGATGGTATGAGAGTGAGAGTGAGAGAGGGAGTCCTCCCAGGGGGTTTTGAGCCCAGGGAAAAATGGGTGGGGCAGGGCCAAGGGGCCATATCCAATGGGACACAGGTGAGGAGAAGGGGAGGGGGGAGCAGGTCAGGGAGAGCCCATCACACCTGAGGCTTGGAGGGGGGGGGGGGGGAAAGGTGTGTGGAGTAGACCAATGTGACATAGTGCAATAGAAAAACTACTCAGTGCAAATTCCCAATCACCCAGTGCAAAACAACAACTAAATAACTATTTAGTGCATCACAATATCTCCCCCTTTTCTATTAAATAAAATTAAAAGTGTTGGCTTATTCTGATACAGATTATGAATCTGTCCACCACTCATGATTTGCAGGCCTGTCAGTTTGCTTTAGGCCCACAAACTCTGTGCGGTTGACTTCTGAGGTAGTGGAGATTAAACCGTGGATAGCTTTGAAAAGTATGTGACATAGAATTCAGAATGCTAACGTGATTAGAAAAAGAACAACAAAAAACAACAGAATTGTCTTAACTATTGAAGCCCACCATCCCGAGAGTCCCCAGTCCTTGAACAGTCTGCTGAACCAGTCTTCAGATTCCTGCTTGACTTGTCCAATTAGGCTTTTCACTTTTCAGAAAGCTGTGTGGATGTTTGATGCTTTCAATGTTAAGTTCAAGCAGCAAAGTCCTTCAAACTCCTGGCACTCGTGTCCATGCAGCAGCAGCAGGAGAAAGTCTATGGCCGCACGATTTTGGACTGTGGCTTGCCTGGTAATCTCCTCATCCTCTAAGAGGGAACTGATGGCCGTGGATGTCAAATTTGCCTGTTTGACCACCCAGCACTCTAGGTGGCCCAATTCACCTAGAGCTTTGGCTGCTGCAACCCATGGATAAAAGAGGGATATAGCGATTTGCTTTGATTTGGCCCAATGAAAAATTTCAGAATCACAATTTGGGTCCAAATTGTCAATGCTTCTCTTTTGAATTTTGCTGACCAAATTGTTCTTTCGAGTCCATTCGCCAATCATGGTTTGGTTGGGTGTTAACAGGGACAACCACCCGATGGTACATGGCCCTCCTAAAAGCCGAGAAGGGATTCCTGCCCATGCCCGATCCCCACAGATTAAAAACAAACTTTTAGGGAGACTTTTGGGATGTGAATGGTATAGGTTATCTGCTGTGACATGGCTTAAAACATGACACCACCTTTTGGCAGTGAACTCTTCTCGGTATTGTAGTATGTTGTTAAATGGTTTATTGTTGGAACATGGGGTAAAGACAAAGTGTATGCAGTATGGTGCTGGGGAGGAGCCCAGCTGGGGAGGAGCCCAACAGCTCTAACTCTTGGGGCTCCTGAGCTGCTCTGGGTAACTTTGGCAGCCACTCCTCTATGGGGTTCTTAATCATTACAGCCTGCCGCTGGCAGGTTTTGTGTGGTTGTGATATGATTTGGGACTTGGTTCAGGCATAGGTGTGTCAAACCTGACTGGAAACTCTCCAGCTTGCAATGGAATCCCCACCAGGCAGGTAGACATGGGGTCTCTCACTGCTGCAGTGGACAGGTACGTATTTTCTTGTTGGAGCTTCTGTGCCAGGGTCACCCAGATGTTCTGACATGGTTGAGGGACGATCCACGCAGCTGTCAGACTGCTCAGTCCTAACAGGATGACAACTCGGACAGGGCTCATCGTGAGGTTAGTGGGAGGTAATTTTCTTTTCTAAAAGGAAAAAACAAACATTTTAAAGCACATTAAAGGTTAGGGTTCTGTTGGAACTTAACTAGTTTTCTTGAGAAGATTCGTCTTCCTCTTCACGGTGTTGTCTTCTTTTTGAAGTGATGGCTGCTTGCTTCTCATCCCCATCTGCTGGAGCTGGATTTTTGGGGACAAAAGGTTTTACCCACTTTTGGGGTATCCATCGCGGGCCTGTGGGGGTGGACATGCATACGTAGCCACGCCCCCAGGTAATGAGCTCATAAGGACCCGTGGTTTCCCAAGTTTCTGGGTCTCTAATGAGGACTGGTGGACGCTGTGACAATTTGAACTGATTATTGCTGTTAAAGTGACACACTACTGAAGGACTCTTATTTTCAAATGAACAATTTAGAAAGTTAATGGTGAACAAGGCTTTGCAGAACTTTTGCTGTGGTGACATCCACGCTGTTGAACTGCTCTGCCTAGCCAGGACTTTTTTGAGAGTATGGTGGGCACGCTCAATCACAGCTTGACTCATGGGGGAGTGGGGAATGCCTGTCTTATGCTCCACTCCCCACTGCTGGACAAACTCTAGGAACTCCTTGGAGGGATACGCAGGGCCATTGTTGGTCTTAATTTCCCCAGGGATCCCCAACACTGAAAAGGCTTGCACCAGGTGTTGTTTGGCATGCACAGCCCTTTCTCCTGCGTGGGCAGAGGCATAAACTGTGCTCGAATATGTGTCTATGCTTACATGCACATATTTCAGGTGACCAAAACTGGGAATGTGTGTTATGTCTGTTTGCCACACTTCACAGCTCCCAAGGCCTCAGGGGTTAACCCCAACACCCAGTGATGGCACTGCCTGGAGCTGGCAATTGGGACAGGTGGCCACAATGGCTCGAGCCTGACTCCGTGTGAGTTGGAACTGATGGATTAGACCTGGCACATTTTGATAGTATTGCTGGTGACTCAGCTTTGCCTGTTGGAAGATGTCCGGAAGGCGTGCCATTTCTGCTGGGGCGGCAAGGGAATCCGCTTTGCGATTACCTTCTGTGATATCGCCTGGCAAATCGGTATGTGACCTCACGTGCATCACATAGAACGGATGCTCTCGCTGTGAAACTAAATAAATTAGTTTTGAGAGCAACCTGAAGAGATGCTCACTCTCAATGTCTTTGAGAACTGCCTGCTCCGCCCTGGACACTACTCCCACCACGTAGGCTGAATTGGTGACCAAATTAATTGGCTCCGAAAACTTCTCAAAATCTCTCACGACTGCGGCCAGTTTGGTGACCTGGGGCGACCCCTCCACAAATTCAACATCAGCTTCCCAGTGCTGAGTCTGGGGATTTCTCCAAGTCATCACTGACTTGTGGGATGCCCCGGACGCATCAGTGAACACTGTAAGTGCCTTGAGTGGCCTACGGCTCCTTTTCCCATGAGGAATGAGGTAGAATTCCTCATGAAACAGCTTGTGTGATGGGGCGTGGACAGATACCTGTCCCCTATAGCTGTCCAGAGATAGCTGGAGGCTGGCATTGCTCTGGAGCAGGTGCTCCAACATCTCTTTGGTCAACCTCTCGGGAGAGTTCCTTCCCTCCTTAGAAAATTTGACGGGGAGGTGAATATACTGAAAGTCACAACCAGCCAGCTCACACAGTCTCACCCTGGCCTTCCAGATCAGCTGAGCTATCAGCTCCTGTGGCTGTGTATTGGTTTTGGATCGCTGGTGGGAGAGGAAAACCCACTCTATGATTGTCATGGTTTGACATGGAAGTGAATTTTTTTTTCAGGAAGTTGTGTCAAACCAATCAGTGGTCAGGTTTGGATATTGGCACCTGGAGTGACCACTGAAAGTATGGACACGCCTCTGAGAACACAGGGGGTTAAAAGCAAGAACTCCCAGGGGAGCTGTCTCTTTGGTTCCGGTCTTCAGAGAGTGCAGACTCTCCCCCGCCCAGCCACGGGCTGGGTGGGGGAGGGGAAGCCATGCGGCCTTGTCCAGGTAGGCCGAGGGGGCTGAAGGTCTGGAACCGAGCCAGCTCCTGCGGACAGAAGGGTGGAGAGAAGCGGAGATGCCTTTGTCCCCCCCTCAGAGAGAAAGAGACAGAGAGCCTGACAGCACCTGGAGATTTGCCGGCAGAGGAGAAGGAGAAAGTGGGGGGGGATGATGCCCAGCGTGGGAGTCGAGAATGCTGAGCAGAGATTTCAGCTGTCCAGGGAGTCTGAACTTTTAACCCTTTCCGGGAAATGAGGGCTTTGTAAAATATTACTCCTCCTCGATTTGTAGTGGAAGAGAGACAGTCCGGGACCTGAGATGTTAGAAGAAGAAATATTTAGGTGGGAGGAGATGATGAAGTAGCTTTTGGCTGGACTTTTCTTGTTAGCCATGGACTGAACCAAATTCTCCTGCAATAGAGACTGCGTTTTAGGGGGATGCAGTGGTGACCCAAGGAGACCTGCTTCAGCAACTAACAGCACAGGAATGGCAAGAACAGAGGAAAGCTGAGGAGGGAATGGTGATGCCCTCTGTCTTCAGGAGGAAGATGATCTCTGTTCTTGGACCCTTGGCCCCAGGGGAAAATGGGGGGGACTGTAGTCCCAAGATGAGAAGCTGAACTGTTGTATCTTTGGGTCCGTGGCAAAGCATCCTTAAAGGAGCCCTATGAGCAGTCTGTCCATGCACGGTGGTGAGAGCACTGTGACATGGAAAGGAGAGTGTCACACTGGCAGATTTTCTCCGGGCGGTTGCCATGTGTGACGTGGAAACACAGGAGGGGGCAACTGTGTTTCCTGGGGGTCTATGGCACAAGAGAGACTTCTCTCTCCCTTGATAGACTGAGTACTGATTATCTGAAGGGTGGTAATTTGATCAGGAATCCCAGGTGACGTTTCATGGTGGTTGTCTTGGAAATTGGGAGGAGGAGGGGTGTTTTAGAGGGTCTTCATCCTGGATTTAGTGCCTGTGTCTTTTGTAGTAGTAGTTTAATAAAGTTTTTTTTCCCCATTGTTATTAAGCTTGGGCCTGCTCTGCTCTGTTCCTGATAGCATCTCACAGCATTTATTTGGGAAGGTGTATTTTCATGGGGGCACTGGCATTGCGCCAGTGTCATACCATGACAATGATGAAAAGTGGATCCTTCTGCCCTTCGATCCATTGGAATATTAACCCATGTAAGTATGGTAATTTTCCCAAAACAATGAATTTGAAAGACAGCTCGGGCTGGTAACGATGAGCCTGCCTCTCAGCCAATGCCTTTTGCACCTTTTGGATTGCAGTTTTTGCCTCAGGGGTCAGCTCCCAGGGAGAAGCCAGCTCTCTCTCCCCTTTCAATAAATGGAGAAGGGGACCTAGGTCCTCATTAGTGAGGTCTAGCCAGGGCCTGACCCAGTTTAAAGACCCACACAGGGAATGGAGATCTGCTAGGGTTTTGGGATCACTCTTGATTTCCAATTTTTGAGGAACAACGGTCCGCGCAGTGATCTCCAAGCCCAGGTATTTCCAAGGTGGCATCCTCTGAACATTGTCTTCCTGCAGTTGGAATCCAGCAGATGTTAAAACTTTAACCACTAGGTCAAGTGTGTCTTGGAGTATTGTGTCATCGGGGGCACACACAAGAACATCATCCATGTAGTGTAGGATGATTGCCTCCCTTTTCTGGGCGCGCACTGGGGACGGCAATGAAACCACGTACCACTGGCAGATGGAAGGACTGCATTTCATGCCCTAGGACAATACTCTTCAGTGGTAGCGCTTCATTGGGGCTTCTCGATTGATGGTAGGAACCGAGAAGGCAAATCGTGGTGCATCTTCCGGGTATAGGGGAATATAGAAAGATCAGTCCTTGATGTCCAGGACAGCCAATTGCCAGTTTTGGGGAAGCATCGTTGGGGAGGGCATCCCTGGTTGGAGTGACCCCATAACCTCAATTACCTTATTTATTTATCTTAAATCATGGAGGAGCCGCCACTTATCCTTCCCTGGCTTTTTTATTACAAAGACCAGGGAATTCCAGGGGCTGGTGGTCTCTTCAATGTGACCTTTTGCCAATTGGTCCTCTATGAGCTCCTCGAGCACCTTCAGCATTTCTTTGCTGAGTGGCCACTGATTTACCCAGACTGGATTATCATCCAGCCATGTTAACTTGTGGGCAGGGCGCTCCACAGTGGCCGCTTCTAAAAAATCCTGGGGTGTTTTAGGGATGACCAATTTGACCCTCCACTGGGACATGGTGTCTTTCCCCCACAAGGGAACTTTGTAATTAGTGACAAACGGATGGACACTGGCCAATTTTCCATCTGGCCCCTCTATTTGCATGACGCTTTTTGATATCTTTGCCAATGTAACTCCTCCTACACCTTGGCTTTTGCCAGCCACAGGTTGCAAATCCCAATGTGACGGCCACAACCTTTCAGGTATGATTGTCACATCTGCTCCCGTGTCAAGCAACCCTTCCACATGGAGATGGTCTGCCCCACACATTAGGGTGCATCCCATAATGGGTTTGTCCTCGCCAACCACTTCTGCCCAGTAGACACCTGGTGATTTGTCATCTACTGGCATTTCTGCTGGAACTGGGATGGCCTGGGCGATGATTTACCCCTTGGCCAAATAGAAGGGTGGCTGTGGACAGCGCGCCAGGAGAATGAGGTTGGCTATG
The DNA here is from genome assembly GCF_024509145.1 of Vidua macroura. Taxonomy (NCBI): domain Eukaryota; kingdom Metazoa; phylum Chordata; class Aves; order Passeriformes; family Viduidae; genus Vidua; species Vidua macroura. The sequence continues at coordinate 1,709,933 of NW_026530539.1, forward strand.
TCCCCCTTGATGGTCATGGGAGCCACCTCAATCTCTACGGGTGTGTGTGCAGTGTCCCCAATAACAAAGTACTCACTGTCCAGTCCCGTGGGATTTTTTGTCAAGTCCTGTGAGTCCTCTGGCAGGTCTACTACAATGACTGTCCACCGGGTAGACCTGAAAACAAAGGCTTTGGTGGTTACAAGCTTGAAACGCTTGTGAGGCCACCAAATTTTGCCATGCCAACATTTCTCTTGTTGTCCTGCACTCTGCCTCCCTTCCTCCCCCTTTTCTGTTTTGAGAGAGGTTTTCTTCATGGGGAAACCCGCTGCATTTATGTCATGGTGTGGGGCGGGCTCGCGCTCATGTCCCAGTTTTTTTGTTTGATGGTCTTCTTCTGTGGCTGGTTGTGGGGGCAGTTTTGGGTAAAATGTCCTGGCTTCCTGCAGTGGAATCAGATGACATGTTTGGGCTGCTCTAGTGACATCTGTTGTCTCGTCACTCTTGGAGATACAGCTGCCACAGTCTCTGAGTTTGTCGACCTTGCCCACGCCGCCTGTGCAGCAAACAGTTCCGCCTTCTTAGCACACGCTTCGATCATCTCTGCCAGTGTAGGTGAAGGGTTGAGAGGCAGTCCCAGGAGCACCCTGCTGCAGACCTCATTGGCATTTTTCTGCACCATCTCTTTAACTATCTCCATCTGTGCCACGGGGTCCTGCACTTGTCTCTCAACTTGTGCACGGAGCTGGTCGACAAACTGCAAGAAACTCTCCGAAGGGGACTGTTTAATGTTAAGGTAACTACCCCTAACTTCAACAGTCGGCAACTGGTAAAAAGCCTTTTCCGCAGCCTTTGAGATCTTATCTAGGACAAATTTTGATAACACCCGAGCTTGGTCCTCAGGCTTAGCCCATTCCCCCTCACCACATAGATGTTCATAAGTAATATCATTATCTTCTAAATCTTTGGCACCTTGTGTGCCTTGCTTAAGTTCCCCTAGGAGTCCCCTCTAAGATCTCTTCCAGGAGCTTTCCCATAGATCAAACTCTGTCAGAGTAAGCAGGCACCGGAAGAGATCTTGGAGGTCAGTTAGGACAAATTCAAGGGATGTGAAAGCAGATCTTAGCATGCCTCTAAACATTTCACTATATCTTCCAAAATCTAATTGGGCTTTGCACATTTCTCATTTCATTTGGTAGGAGAAGGGCTGATAATTTCTGGGGCCGCTTCTACTACCATTGTATTGGACAGGAGCTACTAAGGGTATTGCTTCCTCCCTCCGGTTTTGATCCCTGGGGTTTTGCCTTACGACCCCACCCCCATGGGACCCGGTGGGGGGGGCACACCCCCTTGGGGACTAGCAGGGGAACCACCCCCCACCCTGGCCCCACCCTCTTGGGGACCAGGCAAGGGTCCACCGCCCACCCCACCCCCTTGGTAACTGGGTGGGGGCACACCCCCTCCCCCAGGCTCACTTTCTCGGGACCCGGGCGGGGGGGGGGGGTGGGGGCGTGGAAAATAACGACAGGCGGGGGCGGAGCAACCATGGGAACCAGGGGCGGGGTTGGAGGATGACATCATGGAGGGCAGAGACATGGAGGGAGGAGGGGGATTGTCTGATGGAAGGAAGGGGTTGTGGGACTGGAAGAGGCTGGGGGAGGAGACAGGTGGGCGAAAGGGATTGTGGAAAGAAGAAAGGTAGTCAGGAGGGGTCGCCACGTGGCAGGTGCCGTTTTGGCCCCCGAGCACGTGGTCGGAGGGGGGATCAGAACGTGAGATTGGGGAAGCCACAACTGGGTTAAAGGGGGGCAGGAAAGGTGCTCTGTCAGCCTGCGCACAACTGCCAGAGCCAGGGTACTGAGTGGGAGGTGGGAGGCCAGGAAAACAGTGGCTGTGCCAGGAACCCTGCGATTCTTGGGGTGCCTCGCATGTCCCTCTCAGTTCAGGGGCAGAGGGTTTGGTAGACAAGGTAGGGGAAGCCTCATGAAAGGAGGCTTTTTGTGGTTGTCCTTTCACTTCCCTCTTTAGCACTTCTTTCCGAATAAAAAGGAACACGGGGAAAAATTGAGACATTGTCCTGTCTCCCTGTTCTGCCTTAGCTGTTAACAATGTTCTGATTTTGTCCCAGGTTAAGACAGAATTCACATTTTCCTGGGTAAACTGAGGGAAATGAAAAGATATCCACTGAACAAACTGTTTCAGAACTCCTTTGGAAATTCTAACATTTCCACTACTTAGGGTATCTCTAACTTGGATATAAATGCCTCTCTGTGTTGCAGAAAAGTTTGTACCCATTTCTGATGTTAAATCCTTTCTGCACACTTCTCTACGTTCCTTACACAAGCAGAAAGAGAAACTGAAGGTGCAACAATGTCCACAGCCAAACTAGAGAAGTGTCTGCAGTTTCCCCTCCCCCAGCTTTGAGGCAAGAGCGAAACCGTGTGTGTGCAAAACCACACGGTTTTTAAAGTGGCCACCGGCAGCTGCCGCGCTGTCCCAAGCCATGTGGCTGCCGCGCCGGGCTGACCTGTGGACCAGTGCCAGTCTCCGCCGCTTGCGGGAGGAAAAAGCACAAGCTGTGGCTTTTCTGCTGCTGCCCGGGCTCCCGCCATGCCACGGAAAACCGATGCTCAGAGCTGTGCACCGCCCGAAGCCTGGGAACTGCTCTGCCGCGCCGACCCACAAAAAATCACATGCACACACAAAGCCCTCCACCCGGGGCTAGCACCCTTCCCTCACGCCGGGATGAACCCCTACCTCCTGGAAGTCACTCCCGGGTCCCCGCAGGTATACTCACCCCTCCTTGGGACCTGGGTTTGACTGGAACTGCAGGGAAGTCCTCTGCCTGGGACCGACCCGTTCCTGGGCTAGAACAGGCTGCCGGTCCTGCCCTCAAGAGTCCGTGTTGTCCAAAAAGCGACAAAAACTCTTGAGGAAGCTGACTTCTCCAAAAGCTAATGAAATCCATGTGTAGGTGGAATTCTAGCTGCTATGCGTGAGTCCCTGAGGCCCCACGCTGGAGGGCCAGCTGTAGGAATCCCTTTTTGTCCCCTCTGATCACGGGGTGGGAATCCTACATGGACACAGATAAAAGACGAAAAGCGCTCTTCTCCTCGGGACTAAATCCTGTTTAATATCAGGAGCTGACGAGCCTACCCTCTCAGCCCCCCAAATCACCAGGCCAGCCCAGATATACAGGACCTTGAGGGAAGGCATGTCAGGAGATGGGCACAGGTACAAAAGAGGCTCCAATTCCCGATGTGGTTCTCCAAGCTTGTTTAATCCATGAGATGGCGGGGAAAAGAGACCGACCAGGAAGGGTCATGGCCTTATCTAGGCTCTGGACAGGGAGGGCTTTCTGGCTCTCTGCCAACCCCAGGGGAGCAGGAAGGAAGGGACCCTGTTTATCTGATTCCAGTCACAGGGGTCCCTGAAAGGGAGGAAAGTATAGCCCAAGTGCACTGTAACACCTCCCCCTTTTCTGTTTAACAAGGTTACAGGAATTCACTGGGCTCAATTTAACCCTGAGTATGGGTTTCCCACCACCTACGGTTGGCGGCATAGTCAGACCTCCTCAGGTTTGCCAACTCTATGTGGTTGACTTCTGAGGTAGAAGGTATGAGACCCTTGATAGCTTTGAAAATCAAGTGACGCAGGATCCCGAACGCCAAGGTTACAAGGAACAGAATAACAAGAAGTAACAAAATTGATCTAACAATAGATGTCCACCACCCCGCGAATCCCCAGCCCCTGAACATTTCTTTGATGACAACTTGGATGGGGTTCATCACAGGGTTGAGTGGGAGGTAGGTTTTCTCTAGAAGGGAAAAACAAACATTTTGAGAACATGTTAAAGTCTCTGTTTCTGCCGGAAGGAATGCACACTTAAGAAAATTCTCCTTCTTCCATTCGGCGGCGTCTTCTCTTTGAAGCATCAGCTACTTGCTTCTCATCCCCTTCTGTCTGACCTGGATTCTTGGGGACAAAAGGTTTCACCCACTTCTGGGGAACCCACCGAGGGCCTGAGGGAGTAGCTACACATGCATAGCCATGACCCCAGGTCACGAGCTCATAGGGACCCTTGGTTTCCCAAGTTTCTGGATCCCTAATCAAGACCGGTGGACGCTGAGACAATTTGAACTGATTGCCACTGTTAAAGTGATGTACAACTGGTGGACTCATGTTTTCAAATGAACAGTTCAGAAAATTGATGGTAAACATGGCTTTGCAGAGCTTCTCCCGTGAAGACATCCACGGAGCTGAACTGCTCTGTCTTTTCAATACCTGCTTGAGCGTCTGGTGTGCACGCTCGACCACGGCTTGACCTGTGGGGGAGTGGGCGATGCCAGTCTTATGTTCCACTCCCCACTGCAGGAGAAATTCCAGAAACTCCTTGGATGCATACACTGGGCCATTATCTGTTTTAATCGTTTTTGGAACCCCCAATACTGAAAATGCCTGCACTAGGTGCTGTTTGGCATGTGCAGCCTTTTGTCCTATATGAGCAGAGGCATACACTGCACCTGAGAATGTGTCCACGCTTACATGAATGCATTCAAGGCGACCAAAACTTTGAATGTGTGTGATGTCTGTTTGCCACACCTCACAGGGGGTTTACCCCCATGCCCATTGATGGCACAGCCTGGAGCTGGCAACTGGGACAGCTGGCCACAATGGCTCGAGCCTGACTCCGTGTTAGCTGGAACTGTCGGATCAGACCTGGCACATTCCGATGGTAATGCTGGTGACTCAGCTTTGCCTGTTGGAAGACGTCAGGGAGACGTGCTTTTTCGACTGGAGCAGCAAGGGAGTCTGCTTTGCGATTCCCCTCTGCAATCTCACCTGGCAAATCAGTGTGTGACCTCACATGCATCACAAAGAATGGGTGGTCTCGGTGAGAGATTAAATAAATCAGCCTTGAGAGCAGTCTGAAGAAATGTTCATTCTCTATTTCTTTGAGCACGGCCTGCTCCGCCCTGGACACTACTTCTGCCACATAGGCAGAGTCTGTCACCAAGTTGATTGGCTCAGAGAACCTCTCAAAAGCTCTCACCACTGCAGCTAGTTCAGCCACCTGGGGGGGTCCCTCCACAAACTCGACATCAGCTTCCCAATGCTGAGTCTGTGGATTTCTTCAAGTCATCACCAGCTTGTGGGAAGCCCCAGATGCATTCATGAACACTGTGAGAGCATTGAGTGGTCTCCGACTCCTTTTCTCTCGAGGAATAAGGTGGAATTCCTCGTTGAACAACTTGTGAGACGGGGCATGGACTGATATTTGTCCCCTATAGCTGTCCAGAGATAACTGGAGACTGGCGCTGCTCTGGAGCAAACGCTCAAACATCCCTTTGGTCAGTCTCTCAGGAGAGTTCCTTCCCTCCTCAGAAAGCCTGACTGGGAGGTGAATACATGTAAAGTCACACCCTGCTTATTCGCACAATCTCACCCTGGCCTTCCAAATCAGCTTTGCTATCATCTCCTGACATGCCTTCCCTCAAGGCCCCGTATGTCTGGGCCGGCCGGGTGATTCGGGGGGCTGAGAGGGTAGGCTCGTCAGTTGGCCCCCAACGTGGGTTTGCTAAAAGCTCACACAGGAGCTGGAGCCCTTAATTTAGGGGTCTCAAAAGCTCTTTGGGAAAGTCAACTACCCTGTTCATAATCAGCTGCTTCTGAGTGGCTTTCAGTGACAGGGATAGGTCGGGACCTTGCCTGAGCGCCCCAGGCGAGCCAGATGGAGCTGGGACCCCAGACCCTTCCACGCACGACCCCACGGTTCCAAAGGATTGGTAAGAACCCCTTCGATTCGTGTTTCCTGGGTACGGGCCTAGCTGGGAGAGGATTACCACAGTCACCGTAGGACGCTGCGAGCATGGGTAAGCTAGGACCCCGCACACAGCTTGGAACGGGCGGGATTGTGAAAAAAGCCCACGTTCCCGAGGTGGGGAAGCCACGGGAGGGGTATCTAACCCTGGGAGGGCGGCGGGGAAACCCCCATGCCCCAGGGGAGCCAAGAAAAGAAGCAGGAGCCGCCCCGGCGGTGCGGCGCCCCTCCCCGTCCCCCCCCCCCCCCGCCATTTCCCATGCTTTACGAGTGGGGAATTCAAAATTCGTGCTGTGCGAAGTCTCTGGTGGTGGATAAGTGCACCGATACGAGAAAAAAAATGGGTGCAGAATTATCGGTGGACCAAAAGACCACACTAAAACACCTTAACAATATTTTAAACAATGTTACATTCCCAAATAAGCTTCTACTGTGTTTTGTATGCTGGCTAACAAAGGAAATACCAAATTTTGCTGTGCAAGATATGAATTCACTCTCATTTTGGGACCAAATTGGACAGATATTGTGATAAGTTGGAAAGGACTCTTTGTTCATCATTAAGGAAACCGCAAGACAGAAAGGAGAAGACTTGTGCAGATAACAGAAAACCACAAGACAGAAACTAGATAGTATGTTGATTACTTAAGCTGACTGTGCAACTAGAACTTAGGTGCATATAACATATAACCTTATATGGAAAAGATAATTACAGGGCCGTGAACTTACACCAAGGAGGGAGAGAGAAGCCTTCCTCAAACGACCACCAGAGAGTAGAAGAAGACCCCCTAGCAACAGAGGGCACAAGCGCAGAGTACACCCAAAATACCGCGGACACAGAAGAAGAAAGAGTATAAAGGACTGTGGGAAGGGGGAAACGGTGTGAGCCGTTGGCAGAGCGCTGACTCCCCGGCTGCACCCAGCGCTGTTTGCTTGCCATTGCTTGCTGTAACCAATAAATTTCTGATTGACTCTCGAAAGGCTGAACAAATTATTCGCCTCAATTTATAACAATCTGGTGCCGTGACTCGGATAAGGGCTATCCGTTGGAAGCTCCTCATGGGGAGGCACCCTCACTGCCTTGGCAGCGAGCCCTGCTCAGGAGTCTTCCCTCTGGGACCCTTACCGACAAACCCAAATTCAGTGGCAAGCAAAGAATAGCCGGCAACCCCTTAATCTTTGTGCACGAAGCCCCGGGCGAAGACACAGGATTGTGTAAGTACCTTTCAGTAGTCCTTTGGGGCTACTGCGGTTGCCCCGTTTAAAGGGAACGGGGGCCGCTCGGTTGGGGTTGGGATCCCGGAGTGTGATGAGTGAGATGTCTCTGTGAGACTACGTGAGTGTGGACCTCATAGTAGTGCGTTTCCCACACCCGGCAACAGGCTGGGCCATGAATTGAGGGAAGCGTGGAGGTGTGTGTAAGAAGGCACTCCGGAAGATGGGACAGAGGAAAAGCAAGCCCTCTGGTCCCATGGGTGGGGGAACCCCTGTAAAGCTTCCCCAAATATAGCCCATTAGGACTAATGATTAAAAGTTGGGATGCCTTCCCCTCCAGGAAAGGCAAGGACAAGGTGAAAATGGTGCACTACTGCATAGAGGTTTGGGGAGGGAAACAAATAAGAGGAAACCATTTGTATTGGCCAGTATTTGGCTCACTTGAGGATTGGATATGTCAGGCTTTAAATATTTATGTGAATTCTAAAGAGCCCTTTAACTTAGAGGAAAGTGAGTATGCCTCCCTCTGGATAGTGGGGGAAACTCGCACTAAGTTGTTTGCACTTAGTACTAGGGAGAAGAAGAAAAGATCGAAAGAGGATACAGACTTATCCGATTCCACCCCTCCACCCTACATACCTCTTCCCCCTCCACCACTTCCCCCCCGCCCCCTCCCCCCCGTTCTCCTCCCCAGAACCTTTACCCACCCCTACCTCCACATTCATCACAACATCCTGAACCCTCTGCCCCGGTACAAGATGACTCGGAGGGGGATGAGTTGAATGTTGAGCTCCAGGGGAATAACCAGCGGGTAACTAGAAGCCAGACTAGGAAAAGGCAGGAGGAGGGGTCATATGAAGCGGGAATGTCAACAAAAGATGGCTGATGAAAAACAGTTTCATGAAGACTAGGGGTGTCAGGGGCTTTATTGGCTGGGGACACGGGAGAGGACGGAGCCCCTGGTAAAGGTTAAATTAGGTCCCCAGCAACAAGAGTATGAGTTCCTTGTGGACTCGGGGGCAGAAAGGCCGACTGGAACAGATCCCAAGAGATTATACACTGGGGGAAGAGACAACTCTAATACAATATGTAGATGATTTATTAATTGCAGGAAAGGAAGAAGAAGCAGTAAGGCAAGAAAGTATAAAATTGCTAAATTTCCTTAGCCTAAGAAGACTAAAAGTATCAAAATCTAAATTACAATTTGTAGAAGAGGAGGTGAAATATCTAGGACACAGATTGACTAAGGGAACAAAAAAAAATTGGATCCTGAAAGAGTCCAGGGAATACTTTCACTTCAGGCTCCCCGGACAAAAAGACAAGTAAGGCAATTATTGGGACTTTTGGGATACTGTAGACAATGGATAGAGAATTTCAGTGGAAAGGTTAAATTTCTTTATGACAAACTAACCAAAGACGGATTATTAAAGTGGTCCTCAGAGGATGAGGAACGACTGAAGGTCCTTAAGATAGAAAGAAAACTCTTTAACACCTCGTTGGGAAGGTCCGTATGTTGTCTTGCATACTGCAGAAACTGCGATATGAACTGCCGAGAAAGGGTGGACTCACGCAAGCCGAGTAAAAAGACCAATCACTTTGGATGATCACTAGAAAATCACAAGTCAGCCGGGAGATACAAAGGTCACTCTGAAGAGGAACTAATGGACTCAGTACCGGTAGTACAGACTAACCATATAGGAGACCAAAAAGGATATACCTACCCCCTTGTTAGTGATTATACGGTTGTTTGCGAAAGAACAGACTGTGAATGCTACCCTTTTGTATGCTTTATTTGTAAAATTTGCCAAGAACGGTGGTGGGTCCATTGCCAGAACAGGAGACCACCTACCGGAATCTGTAAAGGGTGTTATCAAACCGAGAGGGAACTAACGGAGGTAGTGCTAAAATTAGGGGAATTGGCAGGGGAGTGGGTACAATTTGAGACTGGGATGTGGTGGGAGGTTTATTCCAGAGGAGTACATCCAGAAAATTTCTGTTTCCACCCTAGCGAGCCCACTCCCTTCGTTGCCCAGATTACAAAGAGTTGCTGCCGGACAGAAATAAAGAGGGTTCCGTGCGACTCAACCCCAGTAAAGGATAAAAACTGGGAGAAGTATAAAGTTAGGCGGGGGCAAGGGGTTGGGTGCACTGGCGAGTACCGCTGCTGCCAAGAAGATGGTCTACCCCGCGGCTCGAAGCACCCGAGTTGGCGGGTGAGGCAGAGGGGAAAGTACCAGGCCCCCCCCGAGTGGAATAATGCTGAAATGCTCCAATTACTGCCAACTGAATACTGATCTCCCTCCGCAGGATGGCTCAGTCGTCCCTAAAGCACCTAGAGGGCAACGAATCCAGAAAAGGGAAATGACACATAATAAATTTGGTTTAGTACGCCCAAGACCCTACCCTTGTTGGCAAATTGTGGGAATAATCGTACTCTGTGCCTTGAATCAAGGGAAAGGTTCCCAAATTTCACATCAACCCTTTAGATGAACACTGACCCAAGTAGATGGTACTGAAATTCAGGAAAAGGTAACATCTGGGTCTCTGAGTTTCACCCCTCAGTTATGTGAGCTAGCCCCCATAGACCCTTGCTTAGACAAAAAAGGATTCTATATGTGTCCAGCATCAAACCCCGGAAAGGGGTACTGTAATTACCCTGGGGAATTTTTTTGTGGATATTGGGGTTGCGAAACGGTAGCACTGGACTGGAAAGTAAAAAATGATATGTTCCTTAAAGTATCCTGAGGGCCCTATGGCTGTGACCCTCCAAAACGGGATTCAAGTGGGGGGGTGACAAACCCAGGAAACTGTGAGTTCATATATCTGAATATAACTGAACCAACAGATCCCGGATGGATTGTGGGACGAACCTGGGGGATTAGATACTGGGAGCCAGGTAGGGACAGAGGTAACATGTTTGCTGTAAAGAAAGGCTACATGCCCCAAGACCCACAAGCTTTAGGCCCAAATCCTGTGATAGCTGAAGAGAGAAAAGAGATTTACTTCGGGGAAGATGGTAATTCAGCCCACTCAGGGGCCGAGGATACTAACCAAACCCTTAGTAATCAAACGAGGATATTACCAACGAGTAATCCTCAACCTGGTACTCTCTGAAAACTGATAGAAGGGGCCTATCAAGTCCTTAATAAGACTAACCCTTTACTCACAGAGCATTGTTGGCTTTGCTTTGATATTCAACCTCCATATTATGAAGCTATAGGGATATCTAAAAGAGCCAGATGACTGAACGGTAGTAATCCCCCACAATGTAATTGGAAGGAAAGACAGACACAGGGAATAACTCTTACTTCAGTAACAGGAAGGGGACAATGTATTGGAAGAGTCCCAATGAACATGGAACACCTATGTGAAACAATTACTAAGACTAAAAGGGAAGATAATCCAGCTAGGTGGTTAATTCCAGCTAAAAACACTAAATGGATATGTTCAAAGGGAGGGTTAACCCCGTGCATCTCTCTGGAAATATTTGATGAAACCTCCGACTACTGTATACAGGGGGCAATAATTCCTAAGATCGTATATCATTCTAATGAATATGTATACGATGCACAAACTACTCCAACACACCACTTACAGAAATGAGAACCACTAACTGTACTTACAGTAGCTACCCTAATGATTATGGGAACTGCCGGTGTAGGCACTGGGGTAGCCTCTCTAGTGAAACAGGCTAAAGAATTTAATAACCTAAGAATTGCCGTGGATGAAGATTTGACCCGAATAGAGCAATCCATCTCAGCATTAGAGAAATCCGTAAGGTCATTGTCTGAGGTAGTTTTACAAAATAGACGGGGCTTAGACTTACTGTTCTTACAGCAAGGAGGTTTATGCGCTGCCCTCAGAGAAGAATGTTGTACTTATGCTGATCACACAGGGGTGGTCAGGGATACAATAGCAAAACTGAGGGAAAGATTAGAGAAACAAAAAAGGGAAAGAGAAGCCCAACAAAGTTGGTATGAAGCCTGGTTCAACAGTTCCCCGTGGCGGACTACCCTATTGTCCACAATTGCAGGGCCCCTAATTTTGTTGATTTTGGGACTAACCTTTGGCCCATGTATTTTTAATAGGATCATAGACATAGTAAAGGAGAGATTGGAGGCCACTCACCTCATGTTGATAAGGGCCAAATATGAACCCATACCGGAGGATCCTGAGACTAATGAAACCTTAGCCCTTAGCTTACAAGAACTAAAAAGGTTTGATGAACAAAATAAAGAAAAAGAAAAGGGGGGACTGTGATAAGTTTGAAAGGACTCTTTATTCATCATTAAGGAAACCGCAAGACAGAAAGGAAAAGACTTGTGTAGATAACAGAAAACCACAAGACAGAAACTAGATAGTATGCTGATTACTAAAGCTGACTGTGCAACTAGAACTTAGGTGCATATAACATATAACCTTATATGGAAAAGATCATTACAGGGCCGTGAACTTACACCAAGGAGGGAGAGAGGAGCCTTCCTCAAACGACCACCAGAGAGCAGAAGAAGACCCCCTAGCAACAGAGGGTGCAAACGCAGAGTACACCCAGAAATACCATGGACACGGAAGAAGAAAGAGTATAAAGGACTGTGGGAAGGGGGAAACTGTGTGAGCCGTTGGCGGAGCGCTGACTCCCCAGCTGCACCCAGCGCTGTTTGCTTGCCATTGCTTGCTGCAACCAATAAATTTCTGATTGACTCTCGAAAGGCTGAACAAAATATTCACCTCAATTTATAGCAGTGTGAGTTCATGGTTTACCCCCAAACCCTGGGTTTCCCCCCTTGAAGATTTCCTCCCAGGTGTGTCAATCACCCCTCCTTTCCCCACCCTGACCCCTGCCAAGCACTGTCTGTCACTCCTGGAATTCCAGAAGGGCGTCGAGTGATTGGGCAGATTCAAAAGATGCCTTCTACCCCCGGGGAGCATTGGGCCATCCAGGTGTCCTTTGTCCCTGGAGACCTCCTCTCCCGTACCTGGTTGGTGGGCTCCCTATCCCTTCCCTCCTTCCCTCCCCCAGGTAAAAGGGAGAGCAACCACACGGTCAGGGAGTTCTGTTGAAGCAGTTGCTAGATTCAGAAGCCTGCGGGCCAGAATAAAAGCTCTGGATTAAAACCCTCCATCAGAACCAGCTCCTTTCCTTCACCATCGCCTTAAAATCTTCTCTGACAGAGGGAAACCTGAGGGAGCGGACCCTCTAAGAGAGGAAGCTCCATCCTGCCACCACCGGAGCTCCGGCATGTCTGGACTTGTCTCCACATGCCCAGCTGCAGCATCCAGCTAGCCAAAGGTGTCTCTGGGGCGAAACACCACAGTTGCTGCTATTTGGTTCAGCAGCAGGGGCCAGAGAAGCCAAGGCACGTCCCGTCCTCGATATTGGTAATACCAATAACTTGCTTTGTTAATCTAAAAATCTAAATACCCATAGTTCCTTAAAAAAATGATCACACAAAGCCTGAGTACTCCAATGGGTTTTCTGATGCATGTCTTTTAATATTTTACTAGTAAGTGGTTTATTAAGTACTTGTCTTCCATCAGGAAGTTTCCATTTCCCAGACTCATCTTGCTCTCCTCCTATCTTGCTTAATTGTTTTTCCTCTGCTTCACTAAACTTTGGAAATTCCAATTTCTCCTTCTTTGGAGTTAAAATTAACATAGATCTTTTGGCCCCGTTTTCTGCTGCATCTTTAGCTTCTTGATCTGCCAAATTATTTCCTCTTTTTTCTGGGCTCATTCCCTTTTGGTATCCCTTAATATGTCCTATAGTGATCTCTTCAGGTAATTTTAGTGCCTCTAAAACCTCTAAAATGAGTCCCTCATGTACTAATCCCTTTCCTCTTAAATTAAGTAATCCCCTTTCTTCTCAATTTTTTTTAAAGGTATGTACTACTCCAAAGGCATACCTTGAATCAGTATATATAGTTCCTTTCTTGTGTGCTAAATATTCCAGTGCTCTTTTTAGAGTATATAATTCACAAGTTTGAGCTGACCAGTTTAAGGTTAATTTCTCTTTTTCAATAGTTTGTATGCTTTTCCCATCAACTACTGCATGTTGCATGCTCATGCAAGTTGCGCCGGGCACAGCGGCTGCTCCAGATCCGGGAGACACAGCAGAACACCGCACTGTATACCCTGTATTTTCTCCTTGTACAAGGATTTGTATCCCTGTTAGCTACCATAACTCCCAAAGGGCTATCTTGGGGTATATCTTCTGGTACCCTTTTATTCAGTTTTCTTTTCTTTCCTATATCAAACTTATTGGTTTTCTGTCCCATTTTTCAAGATCTTACCTATTCGTCCCCTGCCTCTGATTCCCACTTTCTCTAACAACCTGAATACCACCTTCTTTCAACTACCCACACAAAAAATCCTTTTCCTCACAATATTATTCAATATAATACACCTCCCTCCAAGGAGATAAAGTGAAGCTTAAACAATCTACATTACATATACTTTCATTAATCTACATTTACTCACCTTTATTTCTCACTCACTCTCACACACATTCACACCCTCAGGCCTGTTCATTCATACTTCTCGACTCCTACTTAGCCACGTTTTTGGTTCTTGTGTCTCGCCTACCCAGACTATGTAAAGTTTTATTCGACACCCCAGAACCTTAAGTACTGACACCCCTAAGTTTTCCCCACTGACCTAGGTTCAGCACTCCATACATTTCCCTTTTCTTTTATTGAATAGAGGAAGGAAACGTTAGCAAGCCTCTTAGACTTACACGAAGGGATTCCTGTTGCCTAAGAATCACGGATCCGTGTAGGCTCCCCACCCTAACCCCTTCCACCTCCCCGAGGTTTAGCTATCCCTCTTCCCTAGAGTCAGGGGTTCGGACCTTCACACCTTGCCCGATCTGGACTCCCCACCCCCACTACCTTGAAGAATGGGTCACACGACTATCCCTCACAGCTGCAGTGCTAAAAAGGTCCTATGATACTTTAGCCCCCCTTGCCTTGGGGTCAGCCTCTCTGGGCTTCAGTACCGCTGGGCCTCCAGGAAGTGCCCTGAATTTGGTTGCCTCTGGTGTCAGTTCACCTGTGAGGCTGTCTATGTTTCACTCACACTCTTTAACCCTGGCCCCCTCCACACACCTGGGAGAACAATGGTTTGTTTGCAGGTCACCTATACCCTTTTGCCACAGCCCCACCGGCCTGGAAAGCTGAGGGTGATTTTGTGTGTGACTCACTCTCCCACACAACAAGACAGCAATAAGGTACCTTTTACTTTCAAATCTCCTGTTACAATTTCAGATGATACTGGCCAGTCCTGGTACTCTTGGATATCCCTCAATCCAGCTGTGTTGCCCAACCCCAGATTCTCTTGGGCATTATCCTCAATCCGGCAGAATTTTGCTCAACCCTGGATATTCTTGGGAATACCAATCCCTCAACCCAGCAGGTTTAATCCTGGATGCTCTTGGGCATTCTCATCCCTCAACCCAGCAGAATTTTTAGGGGCCCCTTCTACACTTTCTGCTTTATTTTATTCCGCTTTCCCAGTGGATTGTGCCAGGAAAACCCTCGGCTTCCTCTCTCCAAGGGTTCCCACCCCTTCCCTGAGACCCAGTCCCAGTTTCCCCAGGTGTGATTCTCTCACTCTTTTTATCACTCGCTTCATCTCTTTACTGGCCACTTTTCTCACGAAAAGACGAAACCGCAGCATGGGAAACTCATCACTCACTTGGCAGGTCTGGGATAACCAGCCTGCCTCTCATTCACACACATTCATCCCCCCCTTATCCACCCCATCCAAACAAATAATTACCTATCCTTTATCCTCGGGTCTTTGTAGTCATGCACACTTTAGTCTTAGGGGCCAATTACCACGGTTTTAGGGAATCTTTTCCCTTTTCTTTGTTTTATTGTCTCTTTTTGTCCACTGGTTTCAACCTGTGTCTCTCGGTCACCCAGAAGAAGCAGAGTGGGGCTGCCAAATGGGCAGGGCGCGCCTCCCCCACTCGGAATCTCCTAGGGCCCCAGCAACGAGGTGTTACTTCCCGGGTTTCAGCACCAAAATTGTGAAAAACGCCAATCACTTGTTTTAAAATTTTAAAAGTTTAATAGTAATAAAATGGTTATAAAAATAGAGTAATAAGAATTTAGACAGAGTTAGGACAATAAAGGACAATAAAAAGCAAAGAATTACGAATGTTCGGATGCTTTCCTCTTGAAAGCATGGCCCACTAACAAAGGATTAACCCTTAAAAGCAGTAGCCTGTTGCATATTCATATATCTCATACATGATGCATAAATTCTTTTCAAACAAAGGGTGTTTTCTGGTTATCATCAACTTCTTCCCCTTAATCCTGGTGGCTCCTTAAAGATGGCGAGGAGGTGGAAGGTTGTTTGTCTTTTCCGATGAGGAGGCAATAACTCTTAGGTGTCTTGTTGCTGTTATCTCTGTGCAAAGAATTTCTTGATTTTCTCATCCCTTTCTTAAGCTGGTCACAAAAAGGTATCTTACATCACATAGTTTCTATTATAACATTATGTTATAACCTAAAACTATATCTACCACACTACTTAAAAAGGATTAATACAGTACTACAAAATAACTTTCCAACATAACACATATAGTATTCAATTTAATATTTGCGAAGAGCCAATAATTTAATATGCATTTTTCACACACCTTCCTTTTGGAGTTTCTATATGTATGCTTTTCTATATTTGTTCTGTCTCTCTTTTTTCTTCTTCCTCTTCAAAATCTTAATTAGTTGTGTTTAGGTCAATGAGTTAAGTGAAAGTGATCCTAAAGGAAATTGGGATCACCTCCAAAGGGGGAACTGTTGGAAGTATATAATTTTTAATTTTTTTTTTTCAGTTTTAAGTAATTTTTGCCATGGGTTTGTTTGCCTTTGCCGAGGGGGGGAACAAGTGAGGTTTCTCTTCAAAAGACTCTGTTCATTGGGGGTTTGTGTTTTGCTGGGTGAGACCTGATGGACTTCAAGAAACAAAAAGAAGATTCCTAGACTCTAAAAGTTTAACACCTACATGTTGGGAGTAGCCAGAAGATACAGAGGAGATAAACGGACATTAACAGACATTACCCTCCCCCACCAGATCAGAGACACTCAGTCTGGGAAAAGATTGATAAGAGAACTGAAGAATGAGGACCAAATAGCATAGAAGGTGAAGGGGTCAATAATCAATAGAAGACTGAATACTAAGAAATGTATCATGTAGAACTAATGAACAAGAATTTCTTTGAGTTTTTTAATGTATAAATATGTGAAAAGTCTGGAAAAGAAGCATGTGTGGTTGAAATGATTTCCACTTATTTCAAGTTTGACACTGGCCCTATGCCAGGCACCCACGAGAGTCACTCGCTCACCCTCCCCTGCCACAGCTGGGCAAAGGAGAGGGAAAAAAAATATTATCAAAGAGTTCATGAGTTGAGATAAAGGACCGGGAGAGAAACACTTCAAGGGCAAAACAGGCTCAACTAAAGGTTGCAAAGTGAATTTTTTACTAACAGAATCAGGGGAGGATAATGAGAAGTAAAATAAGCCCTTAAAACACCTTTTCCCCCCCAGCCCCTCCATCCTTCCCACCAACAGCACAGGGAGACAGGGCATGGAAGTTTTGGTCAGTTCATCACTAAGACTTTCTTCTGCTGCTCTGAGAGAGGAGTCCTTCCCCTGTGAGAGCATGGCATCCCTCCCACAGGAGACATTCCTCTGTGAATTTCTCCAGCATGGGTCCACTCTCACGAGCAGCAGCCATACTGCACCTGCTGCAACATGAATTCTCCCCACAGGCAAACAGTCATTGCAAAATTGCTGTGACATGGGTCTCTCTTTCCACAGGATGCAGCCCTCCATGGACAGGCTGCTCCAGCCTGGAAGCAGGGGCCCTCTTTCTCCACTGGGTCTTCCACTGGATCACAGCCTCCTCCAGGCATCCACTTGCTCCGGTGTGAGCACCTCCCCCACAGGCTGCAGGTGGATCTCTGCATCCCCTGTGCACCCACGGGCTGCAGGGAGACAACCGACTTCACCATGGTCATCACCATGGCCTGCAGAGGAATCTCAGCTCTGGCGCCTAGAGCACCTCCTCCCCCTCCTTCACTGGCCTTGGTGTCGCCATGTTGTTTTCCTTCACATGTTCTCACCTCCTTCTCTTCTCTGACTAGAAGCAAAACCCTGTGACTTTGTTTTGATTTTCTTCCTAAATATGTTATCACAGAGGCATTACCAATCTCTCTAATTGGCCCAGCTTTGGCTAGCAGCATGTTCATCTTCAGAGCCATCAGGGATTGGCTCTGCTGGACATGGTGGAAGCTTCCAGCAGCTTCTCACAGGAGCCATCTCTGTAGCCCCCCGGCTACAAAAAAACAGGCCATTCAAAACCAATACACCACTGCACATCCTGACCAGAATAAAGTAATGCCTGACTCGCTCAACACCTAAAAGATGGCACTGGAGAGTTTTTTTTCTTCCTAGTTTTGGTGACAGTAGGAGTTGAATTCATGCCATGGTGTGGCAGAAAGCATGTTCTATTAGCCTGCTACTTTTGTTGTCCACAAAAATCAATTTGTTACCTGGTATGCAAGAAGACAATAATTACACACTCGAGAGAGACATTGATTATTTATTTCATAGTTGCACAAGCCTGGATGCTCAGTGGTATTCCACGAATCAGCTACCAAAACCTTTTACTATTTATATATTTTCACAAACAAAAGAATTAGTGTTCATTGGCTACAAGCTACATAGTTGTCTTACTAATTAGTATTCTGTTTTCTATTGGTTAATGTTTCCCTTGCTTATAATGCTAATTATTATGCACACTTAGTCTTTCTCTTCTTTGGAGTCAATGGGTTTCTTGTGTTAGTGGTTCATGAGTCGGTGGTTGTGATCTCCCCCTGCTGGAATTACCTTTTACCCTGTTGGAGCTGATTCAGTACAGTTGCTGAGTTGGTTTAATTGGCTTCGCCCTTATCCTGGGAGGTCTACCAAATGTCCTTGTGGCCTGTAAATTCTGCATTCTTTGTGTCCACTATCAGTGGTATATCCTTCTTCCCAAACTTTATTAACCTCCCCTAGGTCTGAGATCATTGAAACATGTCAAGCCCTAAACCATAACAAGACAATTCTACAAAGAAATAGTTTGTCTTTCTAACACCTGGACATCACTTAGGGCTTGGAAGCTGCTCTCCATTTCAGGGATTAAATTTACTTCCTTGTTGATTAGGCTTGAAAGATCAAACATTAAAACCATATTTTATCAAGAAAGTTTTACACATTTCACATATTTCAACAATTTTAATATTCCTGTTTTTGACTAACAGAATGGGTTTGAAATTACTGAAGTCCTTTTTTTAAATTGTCAAGAAATTACGGTTCTGAGATCAAACATAGAACCAGTTTATGCAGAAAAGGACTATCTATCTGTGGGTATGGCTAAAAACTTTAGCAGAACTAAGGTTTATCTTGGACTAGGTGATAAAGAAAAAGGAAAACCTGCCTGAAAAAGCTATTGCAAAATTAGTTGTCATAATGTTAATTACTGAGTTCGTTCATGTCCAGAATTTATAGTAGTGTCCTGGTTTGACAAGGAAGTGAGTTTTCTTAGGAAGTTGAGGTCAAACTAAGCAGTGGTCAGATTTGGATATTGACATTTGGAGAGACCACTGAAGGCATTGGACACGTCTCCGAGAACACAGAGGGTTAAAAGCAGAGAACTCCCAGGAGAACTTTCTCTTTAGTTCTGGTCAGCAGAAGAGTGCAGACCTCCCCTGCCCAGCCACAGGCTGGGTGGGGGAGGGGAAGCCACATGGCCTAGGAGAGATAGGCCCAGGGCGTGAAGGGACTAGAACTGGGTTGGCCCCTGCAGACAGAAGGGTAGAAAGAAACTGAGATGTCTTTGTTTCCCCCCCCCCCCCCCCCCCCAGAGGGAAAGAGAGTGAGAGAGACAGAGACTCTGCCGGCAGTACGCCAGCAGAGGAGAAAAAGAAGGGAGGGGGAAGGTCCCCAGCTGTGGGAGTTGGAGTTCTGGGCCGAGATTTCAGCCGTCCTGGGAGTCCGAAACTTTTAACCCCTTCTTAGACAATAAAAGCTTTGTGAAACATTAATCCTCCTTGATCTGAAAGAGAAGAGAGATGGCCTGGGGCCCAAGATGTCAGAAAAAGATGAGGAAAGAATCCTAAGTAGGAAGAGATGATAAAGTGGCTTTTAGCTGGACTTCTATTGTATAGCCATAGACTGAACTGTTGCTGTGTGATTTCATGGTTTCCCCAGAACCCCGGTTTTCTCACCTGAAGGTGTCCTCCCAGGTGTGTCAATCACTCTTTTCCTCACCCCGACCCCTGCTGAGCACTGTCTGTCACTCCTGGAATTCCAGAAGTGCGTTGAGTGATTAGGCAGATTCAAAAGATGCCCTCCACCCCCCAGGGGGCATTGGGCCATCCAGGTGTCCTTTGTCCCTTGAGACCTCCTCTCCCCCACCTGTCTGGTGGGCTCCCTACCCGTCCCCTCCTCCTCTCCCCCAGGCAAAAGAGCGAGCAGCCACGCGGTCCAGGTAGTTCTGATGGAGCCGTGACCGGATTCTGAGGCCTGCAGGGAAGTTCTGCTTGGAGCTGTTGCTACATTCAGAGGCCTGCAGGCCAGAATAAAAGCTCTGGATTAGACCCTCCATCAGAACCAACTCCTTTCCTTCACCATAGCCTTAAGGGCCTCTCCGGCGGAGGGAAACCTGAGGAGCAGACCTCTGCGAGAGAAAGCTCCATCCCGGCGCCACCTGAGCTCCGGCTTGCCTGGACTTGTTCTCATGCGCCCAGCTGCAACATCCAGCTAGCCCAAAGTGTCTCTGGGGTCAAACACCACAGTGGCTGCTATTTGGTCCAGCAGCAGGGGCCAGAAAAGCCAGGGCACGTCCTGTTCTCTATATTGGAACCTCCAATACTGAACCAATTTCTCCTGCAACAGAGACTGCATTTTTAGGGGGATGCAATAGTTAGAGCCAAGAGAGTAACCTGCTGCACTGATGAGGAGGGTGTAGTGGTGCCCTCTGTTTTCAGAGAAAAGAAGATCTCTGTTCTCGAGTCCCTTGGCCCCAGGGGAGGAGAAAATAGGGGGGACTGTAGTCCCACAATGAGAAACTGTTGTTCTTTAGTCCTTGGCAAAGCATCCTTAAAGGAGGAACCCTATGAGCAGTGTCAGTCCATACACAGTAGTAAGAGCACTGTACATAGAAAGAAGATGTCACACTAGCAGATTTTCTCCAGGTGATACCATGTGTAACATAAAACCACGAGAAGTCACAACTGTGTTTCCTGGGGGTCTATAGTGCAAGAGAGACTCCTCTCTCCCTTGATAGACTAAGTATTGATTATCTAAAGGGTGGTAACATGATTGAAGGTCCAAGTTTTGTCTCAATGTGCTTTGTTAGAAATTAGGTAAGGGGAGGAGGAATGTTTTGGAAAGTTTTCATTCTGAATTCTGTGTGTTCCCTTTATTATAGTTGTAGGTTAATAAAGTTTTTTCTTTATTTTTTAAGCTCGAGCCTGCTCTGCTCTGTTTCTAGTCGCATCTCACAACACTCATTTAGAGAAAGTGTATTTTCATAAGGGCACTGGCATTGCGCCAGCATCAAACCATAACAAGTAGTATTAAAGTGACCATAGCTAGTGTGTATGACAGACATCAATACCCTATAGAAAAGCTCAGTTATTTGTTCTCTCCTTCCTAGACGAATTTGCTGCTGATGTGGCATATCTATTGGCCCATTGCAAAACTCTGGGTGGAGTGTACTCATATTTGTTCTGAGATACCTTATGGTTGTAGTTACTGCTCTGAATCCATTGATCATGCACAAATTTTGGTTAATATGGGCAATTATCTTTTCATTTTAGGATTTTTTTCTTTTCTAGTATCCCTCTTCAGCATCTTCTTTGGGCTGGCTTGGTTGCTTGCCTGTTTGTTAGCTCAGCCTTTGCTTTTTTTTTTTTTCCTTGCTATAAATAGTTTGGTTTAAGGGCCCAGTTGCCAGTGAAACTGAATATTGTGGCTAGGTAATTATTGCGACCAAATAATGGTCTCTGGCTGCTTTTGAAAATAATATTCTTTGCATCACTTTGTTGTTTATTTTTCTGTGAATGTCTCAACATTTCACTTACAGTCAGAAGCTCATTATTCAGTTTTGAAGCTTACTGTTCAAAGGAATGAGAAGGAGGTGTCTTTACAAACAAACTGTGGGCCTGATGGTAGATAAGGACAGCTATGGAGAGGTGAAAGAAGCAATGGAGGGAACCATAAATTCCATAGAAATTCCACTAATTGACACAGACAGTTACTCACTCAAGAATGTGCTAAATCTCTGGCTTTAGAGAAAAAGAACAGAGACACAAGGAAAAACAGGGTGGAGGGTATACATTAGAAGGGGGTCTTAGGTATTAGGCATTTCAGGAAGTCTGTACCTCTCAAGTACCTCAGTCAATGGGGAAAGAGAGGGAAATGCGGCTGGGAAATTAGGATAAAAAGGAGGCTGCGTCCTCTAACAATTTGAGAGACCCCATGGGAAATGCCCCATGGCCTCTCCCTTTTTTCGAATAAAGTTACAGGACTCCTCTATCCCCTTTTTGGACATAAATTTCTAGTGTTTGTGGATTAATTTTCCCAACAATTTGGGGGCTCTTGTCCAGGATATTTCCCCCATCTGGGGGCAGCAGGCAGCAAGTGGAGCTGAAGGCACGCCTCATCCAGTTTCAGTGATCAGCTCCCCTTGGTGGTGGCCGGCATCGGGCGATTGATTGTGTTCCTGAGACTGTCCAGGAGACAGACAAGTGGCAGGCCAGGGAGGTCTGTGAAGAGTTCACAGGGAAGGATCACTGAAAATCTCACTGGTGAGTAAAATGGGATTTTTGGGGAGCAAACCTGGGAGGGCAACCATGGAGGGTCACACAGGTAAAACAGGGCACCTATGGAGGGTAGCACAGGTGAAACAAGGCACCCATGGAGGGTTGCAAAGGTAAAGCTGGGAAGGGACCCCAGCAAAAGGGATGACGATCCTATAATACCCCCAAAGAGTCCCTTGGGGAGAATGCTGAGGTTTTGGGACAGATTATGCATTCCCCCAGAGGTAACTATGGAAAGAATGGTAGAATATGATTATTTTGTGTGGCCAAAGTATGACTTGCTGAAGGGGCTTGAATGGCCACCTTATGTAACAAATAGACTTTGTTTGTGTTGAAGTATGTGGTGGTATTTAGAGGAGAATTGGAAAGGATTGATTGAAAGGAAATGTGGATTGATAAGGTTGAAACAAGCATCAGGAGACGTCTATGTGTTAAGAAAAAAAGAGGAAGAGGAAAAAGGGGAGGAAGAGAAAAATGGTGAGGATTGGTATGTTTTTCATCACCTTCCCCCGCCTTGTTGTCCAATTTTGCCAGCTGACTCAGGGCCAGCTGCAGGTCCCCTGTATCCTCAACTTCCAGAGCAAAGGGATTGGGGAAATGCTGTTCCTACGGCCACCTGAGGATAATGACAGTGCAGGGGGAGGAGAGCAGCATATCATATCACCCCCTAGAACTAGAAGAGGAACTCAGTATAGGACATCAGAAGCCCCCTGGACCCAAGAGTCAGGGGTACACCAGATGCCACTATGCCAAGTTCCCTTGGGGAGTCAGGGGGGAGGGTTTGGGTTTGTAATTGTACCACTTACTATTCAGGATATAAGAGGGTTGGAAAAGGAATTACCCCCATATTTGGATGATCCCATAGGGGTAGGGGAAAAGATAGAGGAATATTTGGGAAATACGGATTACACATGGAAGGACTGGGATTTTCTTTTGGGGATTTTGTTTGGGTCATCAGAGAAACAAATGATTTTGCAGAAAGCTTGGCAGCTATGGGAGGATGAGCATCCACAAGCAGTGGGGGGAGCTAGACCCAACACACCTACCATAGATGATGCTATCCCCCAGGTGGACCCCCAGTGGGACCCAAATAATCAGGCCAGTCTGTCTCGCCTTCATGATTACCATGCTTATTTGATTAGGGCAATCAAATCAGCAGCTCCCAGAACTAACAATATAGATAAGGCTATGTCCTTAGATCAAGGAAAAGCATGCAAGTCCCTCTCACTTGTTGGAGAGGATTAGGGATGCCTTGAGGAAGCATGGGGGGATGGATCCTGAGGGACCAGCCTTTGACACATTGCTGAAGGTAAAATTTGTTACTAAATCCTGTCCTGATATAAGGAAAGGAGTACAGAAAGATGAAGAGTGGCAGAATAAGTCTTTGGAGGAATTGGTTAGAAAAGCACAGCAGATCTATGTAAGAAGAGATGAGGAAAAGGCAAAGGCAAAGGTGATAAGAGTTTTTACAGCCCCAGAGGAATAAACCAGAGTCCAAGGGGTCCCCCAGGACAGAAGGGAAGGGGTTGGCCACAAGGAAGTGGCAGAAGCATTCCCTCCTCAGCAGGGGAGACCAACCCAAACAGCAGTTGGGAAAGAATCAGTGTGCTATCTGCAGGGCAGAGGGACACTGGAAGCAGGACTGTCCACAGAGACAGCTGGATCCTCAGGAAGTCCAGAGGATAATGGAGATGGATTTTTCAGGGTGTCAGGGGCTCCCATTATACCAGGGACCCACCACACTGGAGCCCTTGCTAACTTTTAAGGTGGGTCCAGATTGAGAGGAGGTGTGTTTCTTGGTAGACACAGGGGCCTCTCAATCCACCTTAAATTTTATCCCTAAGGGAGGAAATTGTCAAAAAGATCATTGATTATTCAAGGGATGAGTGGAAATGATGAGTGAGTGCATTTTATTCAACTGCTGTTAGTAGATGTGGGGGATAGGTTTGAAATGCATGAATTCCTCTTTGTTCCTAATTGTGATTGTAATTTACTAGGAAGGAATTTGATGGCTAAAGTAGGAATGTAAATTAGTATTGTGAAAAATGATACAGAGGCTAACAGTGTGGTAACTTTGTGTAAAATGTCTGAGAAGGCTTATGCTGCAATAAACCCAGAAGTGTGGGCAGCTCCAGGGAAATACGGAAAACTAGACATAGAGCCTCTCCAAATTGCTTTGAAGCAACCAGGATGTTATAGGTAAAAATTGACTCAGCCGAATTAAAAAAAGAAAAAAACAATTTTTATTCTAAAGATCAAATTCTACCTGAGCCAGCCACAAAAGAGGACAGTGCTGAGCCCGGGATCAGCGCTGGGTGAGACACAGGTTCAACCACTCTAGTAGAGGGTCTCTCCTATGCTTCACACCACCAGTCCTGCGCGAGCAGTTTTTATACAGCTTATTTTGCTTGAGGCCGGGATGTCGGCGATCAGCCTTTTCTTTCTATTCAAAGTCTCACATATTCATAAAGTCTCTTTTCGGGTTGAACAATCCGAGGTCTGGGAAATGATGTACACTGATGATGGAGTTACGGGAACCGGCATTGAGATGTATCTTTTGGTGGTTCCAGTGATCTTAATCTCGGGTAGTTGTCGGGACGAGCTTGGGAGTTCCTAGATCATCTCGAGAAACGACCCATCTTCGAGCTTGCCACATGTATTAACTTGTAAATGAAGCCTTATCGGCAATGGTTTCGACATACATGACACAGCCTCCCCCTCTTTCTGCTCTGGCTCGCTTGCTTTGAGTTTATATTTTTGTCATAAAAAAAACTTCTATCTATATATATTACTTTATAGGCACGAATTATGCTTATTACACATAACAAGGGCAAGAGGTGACTAAAAAGTAATACCCTATTTCAAGGGAGAGAAATGTGATAAATTGAGGCGAATAATTTGATTCAGCCTTTTTAAGGTCAATTAGAATTTTATTCATTACAGCAAGCAGTGGCAAGCAAAACAGCGCTGGGTGGGTAGGGGTCTCCAAACCGCCCTGCTATGAACAGTTTCCAGGTGTTCCCCAGAGACGCGGGCAGGGCTTTCCTGGTTCCCATGGCAACACTAAAAGAAAACTACTAACTCTAGCTAAGTACCGATATTGAAATGCTAATTAGCTAATTGCTCTCTTTTCTCTAAACTACCTGGCCTCCCACCCCTCCACACTGCCATTCTGGGACTAACATGCAAATAAAAACCCCTTAGGATTATGGGAGTATTTTTAGGAGATAAAAATGAATATAAATCAGAAACTGAACACAGTAGAGAAATCCAGGCAAATGCCCTAGCTGAGGAAGAGGGAAACACATCCCCTGACTGGCTTTTAACCATCGCCATCACCTAAGAAAGAACAGACTATATTAGGCTCTGAGAAGCAGGGAGATAGAGACAGAGAGCCCTGGTGCTGCCACCATGGAAGGAGCGGGGACAGCTGTTGTTCTGGACTTCAGCAACAGACTCTGCACACCACGCCTCCTCATCCTCGGGCCACCGCTGTGCCACAAGGAAAGGAGAAAGGACAGCTGCTGCTCGGGACTCCAGTGACCGACTCTGCACGCCGCCTTCCTTCCGGCTGCCTGGGAAAGCTACAACCGCGGGGGCGAGCTCTGCGTCGAGCCCCCTGCCCAGCTGATCTTTTTAATAAAGAGCTGAACATTAATAAAGGCATTAGCCCTGTTCATTTCAATTTGGGGGCTCGTCCGGGATAGCCACGCCCGAAGAGGACCCCCGGACAGCTGGACAGCTCGACCACCTGCTTCGAGGGACCCTCGGGAGTTGCTGGCTACCTTCGGACCCTAGGATCCGCGTGAGACGAGCAACGCAGAGGAGCATCGGATGGGTAAGAAAAACCGGGAGATGAGCGAATGAGTGAGTGAGTGAGACGGGGGCCGGCAGCTCGGACCCCCGAAGCGAGAGGGACCCGCTAGTACCCGCGTTTCCGGACTCCTGCGAAGGGGCCGGCCGGGAACGGGGGGAAGCGAATGGAATAGAGGAGCGACTGAGGCGTCTCCTTAGAAGTAAAGCAGGCCCTCCTCCGAGCGTGTGGAGGTGCCCTATGTGCAAATTAAGTCCCTGGCAATCAGGGCAAGGGGAATATCCCCAGCAAGGCAGGTGGGATGTGGAGGTCCCAGAGGACATGTCCCCGGCGCCGGCAGGATGGGATTGGACGGCAGGTGGGATGTCCCTGGCAGGTAGGGCGGGGTGTCCTAGCAGGCAGGAGTGGCATGTACCTGGCAGGTAGAGGGCATGTACCTGGCAGACAAAGAGCATGTCCCTGACAGGCAAAAGGCATGTCCCTGCCAGGCAGGACAGGAGAACAGGGCAGGTGGGATGTCCAAGCAGGCAGGAGCGTCATGTCCCGCCAGGCAGAGGGCATGTCCCCAGCAGGCAGGACAGGATAACAGGGCAGGTAGGATGTCCATGGCAGGCATGGATGGAGGTCCCCGTCAGAGCAGATAGGGGAATGTCCCTGGAAGGCAGGGCAGGATGTCCCCGTCAGAGCAGGCACTAAACCGAGTAAGCAGAAAGGCAGGAAGGCAAGCAAGCTAAGCCTAGTAGGGTCAGGCAAGGGGGCTTGGCCGGAGTTCGAGTGTAAGGCTCGGCAGGACGTTCGACCTTACCTCGGCAGGGAGACCAAGCTTCCCAAGCCTAGTAGGAGAGTCAGGCAAGGGGGCTTGGCCGGAGTTCGAGTGTAAGGCTCGGCAGGACGTTCGACCTTACCTCGGCAGGGAGACCAAGCTTCCCAAGCCTAGTAGGAGAGTCAGGCAAGGAGGCTTGGCCGGAGTTCGAGTGTAAGGCTCGGCAGGACGTTCGACCTTACCTCGGCAGGGAGACCAAGCATCCCAAGCCTAGTAGGAGAGTCAGGCAAGGGGGCTTGGCCGGAGTTCGAGTGTAAGGCTCGGCAGGACGTTCGACCTTACCTCGGCAGGACGACCAAGCTTCCCAAGCCTAGTAGGAGAGTCAGGCAAGGGGGCTTGGCCGGAGTTCGAGTGTAAGGCTCGGCAGGACGTTCGACCTTACCTCGGCAGGGAGACCAAGCATCCCAAGCCTAGTAGGAGAGTCAGGCAAGGGGGCTTGGCCGGAGTTCGAGTGTAAGGCTCGGCAGGACGTTCGACCTTACCTCGGCAGGGAGACCAAGTTTCCCAAGCCTAGTAGGAGAGTCAGGCAAGGGGGCTTGGCCGGAGTTCAAGTGTAAGGCTCGGCAGGACGTTCGACCTTACCTCGGCAGGGAGACCAAGCTTCCCAAGCCTAGTAGGAGAGTCAGGCAAGGGGGCTTGGCCGGAGTTCGAGTGTAAGGCTCGGCAGGACGTTCGACCTTACCTCGGCAGGGAGACCAAGCTTCCCAAGCCTAGTAGGAGAGTCAGGCAAGGGGGCTTGGCCGGAGTTCGAGTGTAAGGCTCGGCAGGACGTTCGACCTTACCTCGGCAGGGAGACCAAGCTTCCCAAGCCTAGTAGGAGAGTCAGGCAAGGGGGCTTGGCCGGAGTTCGAGTGTAAGGCTCGGCAGGACGTTCGACCTTACCTCGGCAGGGAGACCAAGCATCCCAAGCCTAGTAGGAGCGTCAGGCAAGGCGGCTTGGCCGGAGTTCGAGTGTAAGGCTCGGCAGGACGTTCGACCTTACCTCGGCAGGGAGACCAAGCATCCCAAGCCTAGTAGGAGAGTCAGGCAAGGGGGCTTGGCCGGAGTTCGAGTGTAAGGCTCGGCAGGACGTTCGACCTTACCTCGGCAGGGAGACCAAGCTTCCCAAGCCTAGTAGGAGAGTCAGGCAAGGGGGCTTGGCCGGAGTTCGAGTGTAAGGCTCGGCAGGACGTTCGACCTTACCTCGGCAGGGAGACCAAGCTTCCCAAGCCTAGTAAGAGAGTCAGGCAAGGGGGCTTGGCCGGAGTTCGAGTGTAAGGCTCGGAAGGACGACCAAGCTTCCCAAGCCTAGTAGGAGAGTCAGGCAAGGAGACTTGGCCGGAGTTCGAGTGTAAGGCTCGGCAGGACGTTCGACCTTACCTCGGCAGGGAGACCAAGCTTCCCAAGCCTAGTAGGAGAGTCAGGCAAGGGGGCTTGGCCTGAGTTCGAGTGTAAGGCTCGGCAGGACGTTCGACCTTACCTCGGCAGGGAGACCAAGCTTCCCAAGCCTAGTAAGAAGGTTAGGCAAAAGGCCAAGTAAGAGTTTGGGCAAGACTTAGCAGGGGTACGAGCCTAGAAAGTCCATCAAGAATTTCAAAACTTAGGCCAAAGAGAAAAAGAACAGAAGACAATAGGCGAGATTGTGACTAGTGATTGTCCTGGCCAAGAGACAATGTAAAATGCCAAGAGGGTAGGACCAAGAGTGGGAATTTAGTTAAAAGAGATTAAGTCTAGTCAAGTGATTCAAAATACGAAGTTGGGAGGGGCCAGATGCGCTTTAGCTGCCTGTCAGTATATTCCATTTTAGATAGAAGCACCATTTAATGTATATATTATTTAAGTTTTTTGTTTTTGAGGCCTGAAAACGGGAAGAGGTTATAGTAAAAGAGCAAATCCTTCCAAAGCAAAGAGAATTCCCCCTAACAGCCCCTTGGTGCAGCTGTTAGACTAATGGGATTCTCGGGAGATCATGAAGGATCTAGACAAGAGTAAGATGATACATTACAGTATAGGAAGTATGGCCGAAGTTAGAATTACGGGGAGAGTGGCCATGGTATGGAACCCAAGATCAGTGGATGTGTAATCAGAAGAGAGGGCCTTGATATAGAACAACTGTCTCATGCAGCTTGCTGGCTGGAGAATTCTATAAATAATGAGACTGTGAGAATATGCAAGTTACAAAGAAATAGAGAGGAAGACAAAGGGAATAGAGAGGGGGAGACTAGAAAAATAAAGGAATGGGACCCCCTCGATTGCCTGTCTCCTTCTGCTCCTGTTACTTCCCCAACAGTTTCCCCAGTTGGTCCTTCAGCCCCTCCTATTAAGTCCCTGATTCCTTTCCCCCGTTTTCCCACCTCTGTTTCATCGTCCCTTCCCTTAGTTTCCTCAACCATCTCCCCAACTCCCTCTTCCCCTTCTCCAGCTGGAGTTTCCTTGCCTCCTCCCACTTGGGAGCTGAGGCCACCTTTGCCCAGGGTTGGTTCATCACCTGGCATGCCCCCTGGCCTCCAGTGTCTCTCTCCACTACTATTTCCCTGCTTGGTGCCTTAGAAAAAGGGCCGTATTGTAGCACCCGATCCAAAGCACCAAGGGTGGAGGGGCTCTTTCCCCTTAGAGGGGTTCCTATGGGTAGAGCAGCTGGGGGAGTTAGGTTTGTGGATGCACCTTTGGCAGCTTCTGAAGTCTGGGGATTTGGGAAAGAGCTAAGAAATTTAGTGGAAGACCCCATTGGAATATCTAGCTAGTTGGACCAGTTTCTAGGGCTGAATATTTGTACCTGGGGAGACCTGAGCTATTCTAAGCATTCTGTTCTGAGAAAGGTCCAGATGATCTGAGCAGCAGGGGTGAAGATATGGGAAAGAGAGGGTGGATTGGGGCCCCCAGGGAACCAGGGGATGCCCTTGGTGGACCCCAACTGGAGTCCCAGCCAACAAGAAGGTAGACAAAACATGAGAGACTATAGGTCCCTCATGATAAGAGGGATCAAAGAGTATCCCTAGGGGAAGCAACACGAAATTGGCCTTTGATGGTACTCAGGAGAAGGATGAGACCCCGTCAATTTGGCTTAACCAACTAAAACGAAATTTCCAGTTATATTCAAATATAGACCCAGATAGCCCAGAGGGTCAAGTCCTCTTAAAGGTCTAGTTTGCCACCAAATCCTGACCCGATATTAGACAAAAACCAGAAAAGATAGAGGACTGGCAAGCAAAGAACATCAATGAGTTGCTCAAAGAAGCCCTAAGAATGTATTTAAGTCGGAAAGTAATCACAGCAGCAGCAGCTATCCTGATAAAAGAAGCCCAAAAATTGATCCTGCAAGGGAAAATTAAAGTACAAACATATACTAGTGATCGTAGATCACCTCACTCACTGGGTGGAGGCTTTCCCAACCAAAAAGGAAACTGCAGGAAGTTGCAAGAATAATCTTAGAAAACATCATACCACGATATGGGCTAGTCAATAACATTGACTTGGACCAAGGTCCACATTTTGTCGCTCAAACTTTACATCAAGTAACAAAAGCCCTGGGGATAAGGTGGAGGTTGCAAACCCCATGGCATCCTCAAAGCTCTAGAAGGGTGGAAAGGATGAATAGAACTCTTAAAAATGTGTTAACTAAATTAATTGAAGAAACAAAGATGAATTGGCTCAGGTGTTTATCTCTCGCTCTCTTGCGCATCAGAACCAGACCTTGGTCTGACACAGGGGTCTCTCCCTATAAAATAATGTTTGGACTCCCTTTTTTTTTTTTTTTTTAATCCCCCCTTTCAGTACAGCAGATTATCTGGAAGGGGAGGCAGCAACTCAGAAATATTTAGAGGTCATAGGAAAATCCCTAGAAGGCCTCCGAAAGAAGGGGTATCTCTCCCAATCTTCCCCTCTGGACGCCAATGCCCACATCAGTCCTGGGAACTGGGTGTTGATAAAGTCCTGGTACACTACCACTCCATTAACCCCCAAATTCGAAGGACCTTTCCAGGTACTACTCACCACACACACTGCGGTACGGACCCAAGAAAAAGGCTGGACCCACGTCACCAGAGTTAAAGGACCAGTGCCACCCCCTGACGCCAGACCAGACCCAACAGTGTCACCCGCCTCCTCTTGTGCATGGACAGTAATTAAGAAACCAGAGGACTTAAAATTAACTTTAAAGAAGACTTGCTAGAAGCTGATATACAGTAAGGTGTTAATAACTGTTTCTGAGTTAAAGTACCATAGAAAAGGTTTAAGTACTTGGTAATTGTTTAATAAGACTAAGTGTCCTTTAGCCAAAGGAGTTACCTAAAAAAAACCTTGGTTTCTAAAGAACACTAGAATTACCCTCAGGCCTGAGTAAAAGCATACAAATGCCAAAAGAAGTTAGCCCTCAAAAGCCAAAGACTGTAAGTTGATGCGGGCTTAAGCCCGATCAAAGAAGTAGAGGAGGGATTTGTTATGAACAGTTTCCAGGTGTTCCCCAGAGACGCGGGCAGGGCTTTCCTAGTTCCCATGGCAACACTAAAAGAAAACTACTAACTCTAGCTAAGTACCGATATTGAAATGCTAATTAGCTAATTGCTCTGTTTTCTCTAAACTACCTGGCCTCCCACCCCTCCACACTGCCATTCTGGGACTAACATGCAAATAAAAACCCCTTAGGATTATGGGAGTATTTTTAGGAGATAAAAATGAATATAAATCAAAAACTGAACACAATAGAGGAGTCTAGATAAATGCCCTAGCTGAGGAAGAGGGAAACACATCCCCTGACTGGCTTTTAACCATCACCATCACCTAAGAAAGAACAGACTATATTAGGCTCTGAGAAGCAGGGAGATAGAGACAGAGAGCCCTGGTGCTGCCACCATGGAAGGAGCGGGGACAGCTGTTGTTCTGGACTTCAGCAACAGACTCTGCACACCACGCCTCCTCATCCTCGGGCCACCGCTGTGCCACAAGGAAAGGAGAAAGGACAGCTGCTGCTCGGGACTCCAGTGACCGACTCTGCACGCC
Organism: Vidua macroura; assembly: GCF_024509145.1. Lineage (NCBI taxonomy): Eukaryota > Metazoa > Chordata > Aves > Passeriformes > Viduidae > Vidua > Vidua macroura. The sequence continues at coordinate 1,741,428 of NW_026530539.1, forward strand.
GTCTTCCTTCCGGCTGCCTGGGAAAGCTACAACCGCGGGGGCGAGCTCTGCGTCGAGCCCCCTGCCCAGCTGATCTTTTTAATAAAGAGCTGAACATTAATAAAGGCATTAGCCCTGTTCATTTCAGCCCCTCCTGCAGTGTCCCACACTGCAGTGCCCCACACCCCACTCCCTTATTCAGTTTCTTTTTATAGTTTCTTGGAGGTTTCTTCATTCGTGTCTTTTGCGATAGCAGTGTGCGTAGTTTGATCATCTCTCTGCGTCGTTTCTGCGTTGTTTCGAGGCAGGTGATCGCTGATTTCACAATCGGCTTCGGACAGTGATGGGCGTACCTGGAGCACTCCTACGTTGTCTAGTCCGGTAGCCGTTGCCTGGTGGTCGCTGATTTCATAATCAGCTCCGGCCATCCCCCGACATCCTTAGCCTGTGTCTGCAAAAAAGCTACAAAAAGCTCCCTATATGGTGATTAATCATACTTGTAATCTTGCGGTTTTGCAATATATCTATAGCCTTGTGGTTTGTAGCAGTTGCTACAAGCTAGTATAAGGCTAGTCCCTTATACTTTAATTTTTATTATTTCCTCCTTTAATATTCCAATTCTTTTGATGAACAAACAAGTTACCACAGTTTATCACAGAAAGAAGTGGTTACAGCGTGTCACTGAGTCCCTGCTAAAGGCAGGTCTTCTGGAGCTGTGTATGTCTCGCTGTAGCACTCCTGTCCTGCCAGTTAAGAAACCAGATGGAACCTACAGAATGGTGCAGGATTTAAGAACAATAAATGAAATTGTCAAACCAGGGTGTTATAAGGAAAAATTAATCAAGCCAAATTTAATATTTAATAAAAAATAGATTTTTATTACACGACTGAAATTCAGTCCAAGATAGCCACAATCTGATCAAAAAGGTCAGTGCCGAGCCCGGGTATTGGCGCTGGGTGAGACACAGGTCTGACCACTACAGCATAGGGTCCCCTATGTTCACACCGACCATCCCGTCCGAGCGGTTTTTATACAGTTTATTCTGCCCGAGGCAGAGTCCCATTTCTTCCTTTCAGAATTTAACATATTCATGCGGAGTTCTTTCTCTGAGACACTGAACAAAACCATGTCTGGGGAGTGATGTACATCCATGATTGAATTCTCGTAATCCGGTACTGAGATGCATCTCTCCGATGGCTCTGGCTATCTCAATCTTAGATATTTATCATGTCTTCCTTGGATCACCTTGGAGAACGACCCATCTCCGGGCTGGCTACGTTCATTCATTTGCAAATGAGGTTCTCCTTCCTCTTGTCCACGGTGGTTTCGACACTGACTTGTGCGCTTAAAAATCTTTTATAAGAATGTTTCTCACCAGCATAACATATATAAGATATATATAACATTTTATACGCACAAATTATCCCATATACACATAACAAAGGCATCCCAGAGTTCTGGATCCCTATACCATCCTGAGCCAGATCCCTTCTTCACATCAATATTATTCAGTACCGGATTTGAAGGATGCTTTCTACGGGTGTCCGATTACAAAGGACAGTAAACAGTGTTTTGCCTTTGAGTGGGAACAGGAGAAAGGAGGGAAGATGGCAAAACAATTGACATGGACAGTCCTCCCACAGGGATATACAGAGTTGCCAGTTTTGTTTGGGCAAACCTTGCAGAAAATATTAAGAGAGTTTACTCCACCCTTAGGAATTAGGTTGGTGCAGTATGTGGATGATTTGCTTCTATCAGGGGAACAGGAAAAGGTGGTTGAAGAGGCTACTGTGAAGCTGTTTAATTTTCTTGCTAAAAAGGGATTTAGAGTGTCTGAAAAGAAGGCGCAGTTGGTAGAGAAAAAGGTTAAATATTTGGGACACATTTTGACTGGAGGGTTATGGTGTATTTATTGATCCAGAAATAATGCAAGGAATTTTACAAGTACCATTACCCCAGACAAAGAAGGAGCTACAGCAGTTTTTAGGGTTGGTGGGGTTCTGCAGAGCATGGATTGAGGATTTTTCTGTTTTAGCCATACCTTTGTATGACTGTTTAACCCAAGACAGTCCTAATGTTGTGGTATGGACACCAGAAGGAGAGCAAAGATTTAGAAAATTAGAAGACAAATTGGTTAATGTCCCAGTCTTAGCTCTTCTAGACTCAGAAATAGAATTTGACCTATATGTGGATGTTAAACAGGGCCACGCTAAAGGAATTTTGGTACAAGAGTGTTGCTATTGAGCCCCGCATGGCACAAAGCACCAGGGCTCAGTCAGAAGGCTGTTTAGACTTATTTATTGAAGCAACATGTTGCTTTTATAGTTTTACAAGATGTTTACATTTACTTAACGAACACATACACTGCCCATTGGTCATAAAGAAAAACCAAAATTTTCAGTAGGTGAAAGGAGCCACTCCACTGTGTAAGCCAACCAAAGTCCAGATCTTCTTGCTTACACTTTTCTCTCTCTCATTCCTCGAGTTGTCATGGTGATAGCCTTGGTAAATTCCTTGAGAGGCCTTATCTTCAGGAAGCCTTCGCTGGCTCACAAGAACAGCACAGAAATGTCTTTCCCACACAAGAGTATGAGGGAACACAGCAGCCTGTTGCTTATTTTTCTAAGCTGTTAGACCCCATGGCCAGAGGTTGGCCTCATTGTCTGCAGAACTGTGCAGCCACAGCCTTGATTGTAACTGAAGCCCAAACACTAATGATGAGAGGATATCTGATTGTTAAATTTCACATCAAGTTAAAGCTTTGTTAACTGAAAAAGCCTTTATGTGGACGACCAGTGCTTGGTTATTACAGTATGAATCTTGTTTAATGGAACAGGAGGATTTAGAATTGAAAAGTGGGGAAGGGTTTCACCCAGCCTCCTGTCTGAATGGCCCTGAACAGGGGGGCTGGGAAGAAACCCATAACTGCATTCAAGTGATAGATCTCCAGACGCAAGCTAGGGAATATTTATGAGACACTCCCTGGCCTGAGGGAGAAAATGTGTTTATTGATGGGTCTTCAAGGGTGATAGAAGGGGAACAATTCACAGGATATGCTATCATTAATGGAAGGGAATTAAAGGAAGGGGGAAGATTGCTACCCACATGGTCAGCTCAGACAGCCGAGCAGTATGCACTTGTGAGAGCCTGTAAATTATATCGGGACAAGATAGTGAATATTTTTTCTGATTCTAAATATGCATATGGAGTGATACATACATTTGGCAATTATGGGAAGAAAGGGGTTTATTAACCTGCAGGGGAAAAATGTTAGCTCATGAGAGCTTAATTTCCCACCTATTGGAGGTGGTGAATTTACCAAAAGGGGTAGCAATAATACACATTAGGGGACACCAGGCAGGGTGCTCAGAGGAGGCAATAGGTAACCAAGTGGCTGATGAAGAAGCTCAGAAAACTGCATTGTAGCCAGAAATCTCTAAGATCCTCCCTTTGCTCCCAGTAACCCCACTGTTGCCAGAGAAACTCTTTTCCACCAGAGGAGCTTGAGATAATTAAGAGTGGGGCAGAGGAAAGAGGGGATAATTGGTTTACAAGGGATGGTGAGCAATGGATACCAAAATCTGTGGTCATACAAATATTAAAATAACTCCATGAAGGGGGCCATTTGGGCTCTCAAGGACTGGCAGAAGCCTTCTTCAAAATGTATGTTGCTGTGGGTCTTTTTACTTTGGCAAAGGAAGCTATTGAGGGTTGTTTGATTTGTGCTAAAACCAATTACAGGGTTACAAAGAAAATTGCCAAGAGAGGAAGGCCTTGGGCTGTACACACCTTCCAAAGATGCCAGGTGGATTTTACCAAAATGCCCTGAGTGGCAAGGTTTAAATATCTTCTGGTAATAGTATGTTAGCTACCAGGGTGGCCAGAAGCACTTCCAACTGTTTCAGCAACTACAGGATCAGTTATTAAGGTATTTTTTTAACAAATAATTCCAAGATATGGAATTGTGGAAGCAATAGACTAAGGTAGGGGAACTCATTTTACAGGGAAAATTCTTCAACGGGTTATGACTGCTTTAGGAATACAATGGAACCTCCATACCCCCTGGCACCCCCAGAGCTTGCGCCGGGTTGAAAGAATGAATGGAGAAATGAAGAAACACCCTTTGAAGCTGGTGATAGAATCTAAGAAACTGTCTAGGTTTGGAAAGACAGGTGTCTGTTAAGGAAGGCAGGAGCCTCCCCTGAAAATGAAAAATGTAGACCCCATCCCTCCGAATTGTTATAAATTTGAAATTAAGGGGGGCTCTCAGGTAAAAATATAGGAGCAGGAATAACAGTTCTTTATTAGGGAATAAAATAAAAAGATAAACAATGCAGTGAACCAAAACAACACTGATAGAGTCAAAATACAACTTGACACCCTGTTGGACAGAGTGTTGGTAGCAGTCCAATTGGAATTGTAGCTGCAGTCCTCCTGGAGTGCCAGGTGTGGTTCTGTTGGACTAGTGATCCTGTAGAAAAGGGTGTAGTCTTTCTCTGAAGAGGTAGTGGAAGAGGCAGCTGTTCCTCCGGGAAAATCCAGCACAGAAAAAGCTATGCTGGTGGGCCAGAATTTCAAGACCATATGCAGGTAGGAATGCTTGGCTCCTCCCTCTGGGCGGAGCATCTTACAAAGGGGTGTTATAGCTCTTATCAGTCATGCAGTGACACTCAATGTCCCATTATCAGCTGATGTCTCCCCGGAGGGAGGATTGATTGTGGAAGAGATAAGGAAAAAACTGCCCACTTAACACAAGACAACTGCCATACAGATGGCAAATAGAATACATCTTGCCTTTCAATCTGGAACAGATGCCATGGGTACGGCTTTTGCCATTGGCTTTGGCAAGAATAAGGGCCAGAACCAGAGGAAACATTAAATTATCTCCCTTCAAATTGATGTTTGGAATTCCTTACCCTTGTGATTCTCAGCCTAGTGGGGGGTAGAGATAAGTGATGTATATTTGAATCAATATGTGGCCAGGATACTGTCTCTTGTGAAATCTTTTTGACAGGAAGCTCAGCTGGCGCTACCTTTGTACTTTGCTGTTCACAACATCCAGCCAGGAGATTGCGTCCTAGTTAAGGAGTGGAAAGAAGGTGGTGAAGTAGCGTGGACCTTTCCAAGTGTTACTGACCACAGAAACAGCTGTCAAGACAGCTGAACATGGGTGGACCCATCACACTCAGGTCAAGGTCTCTGAAGCCTAAGAGATTTGGACATCTCAGCTGGATGAGAAGGATGGGAGGCCGTGACTGACACTGTGCAGGAACAGACCGTAGCAGTAGCCAGTGCGTCAACATCGGGGGAAGCCTCACTTGCCTACCCACAGACTGTCTGCTGAAATAGTCTGTATGGGCATTTCTCCTCTCAGATTTCCAGTCACTGGGGGACTAATCCTCACTGTCATTGTTTTATTTATGTTAAGTGGTTTCTGTGCCTTTGAAGCGATACGCGGAATAAATAAATAGACTCCATAACCTGGGGTAGTTATGAAGTGGGTATGTATGTCAGCGCCCGACACAAGTGAGATAACTCTCCAAAACTTGTGCCCCGAGCCTCAGTCTGACCCACACCTTTATTCCCAAAGATGTTCCATATGCAATACATTGCACAACTTTTTCATGCATATTCAACCCCTGGCCCTGCCTGTCCTCGCCTCTCATGCTAGATAAGTCCATGCCCTTCTGGGCATGCGTGGTTTGCTGTGGTGGTCGTACGGGGGTCTCTCGGTGGTCCTGAGGCCGAAGATTGTGGTCTTCCTTATGGCTAAACTTTTGAACTTTTCCTCTCTGCGCGTGCGCTTTTGGTCCTTTGGTGCTTATCTGAGTACGTCTGTCAGTCTTGATAGGCTTGGAGACAGAAGAGCTTCTTTATCTGGGTTCTTTGCCTCTTCTGGTATTGTTCTTTATGCAAGAAGCTTCAGAAATTTGCATTTTCCTATGCCCTTTGTACCAGGCAGAGGTTTCTTAAGTAAAAGGTTAAAATTCAATACATACCTCTACAAGCTAAATTATAAATGCTTAATTCATTTTGTTAACTTAACTCCAAAAATCTCTGTTTCACCTTCACTTGCCACAGGTGGTGGGGAAGACAATGTGAGAATTAAATTACATCATTAGAATGTTTTTCTTAATAATCTTACCTTTATATTGTCAGTTAGGTTTGGGCCAGAGATGGGCGAATAGTTTTTTAGTCCTAGGAGAAGAAGCAGCAAAAACCTTTAACCTTAGCAATTTCTGGGTCTGCAGAGGGCCAGGAGGATCTGAAGACTGGCCATGGGTGGCCAGCCCAGTCAAACTTAAATGGTGGGTCAGCACCCTAAGTGAGGTCCATAATGGAATGGGATTTGGGGATTAAGAAGCAAGTCCATGGCGGCTTCATTCTTCTGAAAGAGGCATTTATTGTCTAAATAGAACACGAGACATATACATGGGGAAAAGTGTTTGTGACTGGACTTCATCTTTGGATTTAGATTTTTGGACCCCCAACTGTCCTCCTTACAATTGTTCCAAATATCGAGGCAGATGGAATCAAACACGTTAAGCTCAGTAATGGTAGCTGGGTAAGGTGTTCCTACCATAATTACCGAAGGCGTTTTGAAGGCTGTAAAGCAGTGGGTGTGAAAAACACCATTCACTTGTGTTAAAATTTTAGTAGTTTAATAGTAATGAAAATAGTAATAAAATTTAGGACAATAAGAGACAACAAAAAGCAAAGAATTACGGACGTCTGGGTACCTTGCACTCTACCACAAAGCACACTTTGCTAACAAAGGATTACCCCTTAAAAGCAATAGCCTATTGCATATTCATACATCTCATACGTGATTCAAACATTCCCTTCACACTAGGGTGTTTCTGCTTAATTTCAGCTTCCTCCCTCCATCTTGTAAATCAATTTTCTTGGTTCCTCGAAGTCTGAGCTTTCCCGATAAGGAAGCAATAATTCTTTTCTTGGAATCTTGGTGTCTGTTGCTGTTATCTCTATCCAGATAGGATAATGCGAAGAATTTGATTATCTTTTCCATTCCTTGCACTAGTTACAAAAAGTATCTTACATCACATAGTTTCTATTTGAATATTATGCTATAGCCTAAAAACTATATTTACCACACTACTTAAAAGAGATTAATACAGCACAACTTTCCAACATAACACATATAGTATTCATTTTAGCATTTGCAAAGAGCCAATCATATAATATGCATTTTTCACAGTGGGGAAGGACAGATATTTTTACCACTTATTTTTAAGCTCCCCCCGAGATTATTCCATAAGTATGACACATGTTGTTCATGACTATCAGTGAAAGTGGCAACACCAGAATGGAACTTGAATCCTTTTTAATAAGTTCTGGTCCAGATCAAACAAAACAGATCTGGGATGTAACTGTAAGTGGAAACCTCATGTGGGAGCTGAGAAATGCAAATATTGTGATTCTTATGGTTGGGCAACTATTGTTGGAGGACTGTTAGGCCCAGGAAACAAGCTGTACTTTGACCCACCAATTGATGATGAAAACTGGGAAGGCCCCTTTGCCAATGGGACCTGGGCTCTTAAAGGGCATTACTGGATTTGTGGCCAACATGCCTATCGCAGGTTACCTCCAAACTGGTCAGGGATATGTTATGTAGGGTATATTAGATTGTTGTTCTTTTTGCTACCACAACTTCAGGGAAATCAGTTAGGAATCAAGGTATAGGATGATCTAATTTGAGAAAAGCAGTCAATTGATGCATTCCTGGCTGAAAGGATCACCCAAAAGTGGGGAAAAGATGAATGGCCACCTGAGCAAATCATACAGCACTACAGACCAGCCACTTGGAATCCTAATGAATTAATACCAGGTGCCAGCAAACCTGTTTATAATTTAAATCGGATAATTAGGTTACAAGCTGTCTTTGAAATAATAACCAACCAGACAGCTACAGCTCTTAACCTTTTTGCTGATTAATCCATGCAGATGAGGTATGCAATATTTCAACATCGGATGGTATTAAATTATCTATTAGCAGAAGAAGGGGGAGTGTGTGGAAAATAAATGACTCAAACTGCTGTTTGTAGATAGATGACAATAGAAAAGTGGTGAAACAAATAACAAAGGGAATAAGAAAGCTCATGTACTGATCCAAAGGTGGAAAGGATGGGAATGGGACATGTTTTCATGGTTACCTGGTGGCCTATGGGTTAAATGAACACTTTTTTTTCCTCTTATGTGCTGCAGCAACTCTAATAATTTTACCATGTATGATCCTTTGCTTAGTGCAACTTACTCAACATGTGATCAAGGGGATGCAGGTAGTAGCCATGCCTACAGATCCAGAATCACTACTAAAGGACAGAAAATTATGCCACTGTGTGAAAAATGTTTTTGTGATTCGTGTCAATCGGCAATGGAATCAGAAAATGCTTGTATCTGCTGTGGCAAAAATGGATGCATTCCTTGGGATAGATACAAAGAAGGGTTTTGAAACTTTCTGTAGCCAAATAAAGCATCGAAATAGGGGAAGTATGGTAAAGTAAAAAGATGAGGTAGCAAGACGACTGATGCTTAGAATAAAATAGAGGAAGTTGTGGTAAAGCTAAGGGGATTGCAACGCAACTAAATGCTTATGTATAATAAAAAGCTTAACAAAACCATGTAGCAGACACCGGTGAAGGGACCACCCTCCAGACAAGGACAGGAAGCCAACGACCACCTGGAAAGGTTATGAAGTTGCTGATTCCAGCTAATTGATGTTTCCTGATTTGTACGAACCAAGCACATTGGAAAATTGTTTGTAGGCTTAAAAACAGTATATATACCTTACCGAATTTGAAAGTGGTGTGTGCCGTGAGTGGAGCGGTGACTCCCCAGCCACCCAACGCTGCTTGCTTGCTTTCTTTAAAATAAAAGATATAGAAATAAAATTCGGTTTGGCTATTGAAATTTTATATAAACTGCAAATAACTGCAAAATCAAAAAGGACCCAGGAACAGAAAGTTAAGTCATTGATAACTAAGGTTTGTAAAGACAATTATTGAGAAAATAAGAAGAGGAGGGATTGAAAGGAATGAGATGGAGGTGTTTTTACAAACTGTGGGCCTGATGGTAGATAAGGACAGCTATGGAGAGGTGAAAGAAGCAATGGAGGGAACCATAAATTCCATAGAAATTCCACTAATTGACAGACTGTTGTTATAAACTGAGGCGAATAATTTGCTCAGCCTTTCGAGAGTCAAACAGAAATTTATTGGTTACAGCAAGCAATGGCAAGCAAACAGCGCTGGGTGCAGCCGGGGAGTCAGCGCTCTGCCAACGGCTCACACCGTTTCCCCCTTCCCACAGTCTTTTATACTCCTTCTTCTTCCGTGTCCGCTGTATCTCTGGGTGTACTCTGCGCTTGCGCCCTCTGTTGCTAGGGGGTCTTCTTCTACTCTCTGGTGGTCGTTTGAGGAAGGCTTCTCTCTTCCTCCTCGGTAAAAGTTCACGGCCCTGTAATGATCTTTTCCATATAAGGTTATATGTTAGATGCACCTAAGTTCTAGTTGCACAATTAGCTTAAGTAATCAACATACTATCTAGTTTCTGTCTTGCGGTTTTCTGTTATCTACACAAGTCTTCTCCTGTTGCATCCTGGGATTGGGTTTTAGGGGTTCTTACTTGTGTTAGCTAGCCGAGTCCTGTTTCCCCCCACATTTCCCCCGTGTTGTTTTCCCCCCCGTGGTTTCTGGCCCCATGCTGCCTGCAGCCGGATCTTCCCCCTCTGCCGCTCCTGTAACCACCCCCCCATCCGGCCCCGGGAGACCCCGTGCCTGCCACCCCGCACAATCCCGCTCAGCCCGAGGCTCGGTGCCCGTCCCTGCGGGGTTCTCTGGTTGGTCGCTGTTGCTGGCGTCACCGCCACGGCAGCCGCCCCTATTGGACTGCAGGCCGTGGATCCTCTCGCCCCTCCCCTCCATAAAATCCTATTCTGCCGGCACCCAGTCGCCATTTTCTCCCATGCGAGTGCTGGGAGCGGTTGTGTCGTTCCATCGAACCGCACCACGTGACCAATAAACCGTTACTGCCGAGCACGGAGTAAATGGACAAATTCCTTACCTCTTTACCGGATCCCTAGCGCACGGTAACAGAGGCTGGCCAGCCCACGCGCCCGAGACACGGAGCCGTGTCCGGGAACCCGTGGCAGAAAACCCCGGCAGCACGTGGAAGCTACGCCACAGCCGGCCTCCCAAGAGCCGCGTGCAACCGGGGAGAGCGAAAACCCACGCCGCATTCTCCTTTCTGTCTTGCGGTTTCCTTAATGATGAACAAAGAGTCCTTTCGAACTTATCACAGTCCCCCCTTTTCTTTTTCTTTATTTTGTTCATCAAACCTTTTTAGTTCTTGTAAGCTAAGGGCTAAGGTTTCATTAGTCTCAGGATCCTCCGGTATGGGTTCATATTTGGCCCTTATCAACATGAGGGCCTTTACTATGTCTATGATCCTATTAAAAATACATGGGCCAAAGGTTAGTCCCAAAATCAACAAAATTAGGGGCCCTGCAATTGTGGACAATAGGGTAGTCCGCCACGGGGAACTGTTGAACTAGGTTTCATACCAACTTTGTTGGGCTTCGCTTTCCCTTTTTTCAAGGCACAGAGTACGATTATTCCCACAATTTGCCAACAAGGGTGGGGTCTCGGCCGTACTAAACCAAATTTATTATGTGTCATTTCCCTTTTCTGGATTCATTGCCCTCTAGGTGCTTTAGGGACGACTGAGCCATCCTGCAGAGGGAGATCAGTATTCAGTTGGCAGTAATTGGAGCATTTCAGCATTATTCCACTCGGGGGGGGCCTGGTTCTTTCCCCTCTGCCTCACCCGCCGACTCAGGTGCTTCGAGCCGCGGGGTAGACCATCTTCTCGGCAGCAGCGGTACTCGCCAGTGCACCCAACCCCTTGCCCCTGCCTAACTTTATACTGCTCCCAGTTTTTATCCTTTACTGGGGTTGAGTCGCACGGAACCCTCTCTATTTCTGTCCGGCAGCAACTCTTTGTAATCTGGGCAACGAAGGGAGTGGGCTCACTAGGGTGGAAACAGAAATTTTCTGGATGTACTCCTCTGGAATAAACCTCCCACCACATCCCAGTCTCAAATCGTACCCACTCCCCTGCCAATTCCCCTAATTTTAGCACTACCTCCGTTAGTTCCCTCTCGGTTTGATAACACCCTTTACAGATTCCGGTAGGTGGTCTCCTGTTCTGGCAATGGACCCACCACCGTTCTTGGCAAATTTTACAAATAAAGCATACAAAAGGGTAACATTCACAGTCTGTTCTTTCGCAAACAACCGTATAATCACTAACAAGGGGGTAGGTATATCCTTTTTGGTCTCCTATATGGTTAGTCTGTACTACCGGTACTGAGTCCATTAGTTCCTCTTCAGAGTGACCTTTGTATCTCCCGGCTAACTTGTGATTTTCCAGTGATTGTCTAAAGTGATTGGTCCTTTTACTCGGCTCGCATGAGTCCACTCTTTTTCGGCAGTTCGTATCGCAGTTTCTGTAGTAAGCAAGACAACATACGGGCCTTCCCAACGAGGTGTTAAAGAGTTTTCTTTCCATGATTTAATAAGTACTTTATCCCCAGGCTTAATTTTATGCATTGCCAAGTCCAGGGGTGGTCTCTGAACTACAAGTCCTTTTTCCCTCAATTCCTTCCTTCTATTCATAATTTGTATAAGGTAATTGTTGATCTGTGAGTTATCTATACAAGGATGGTCAACAGGAGCTTCCAAATCATATGGCATACCATATAACATTTCAAAGGGGGAGATTCCCACATCAGTTCGGGGTTGTGTACGAATATTTAGCAAGGCTAGGGGCAAGCATTTTACCCAAGACATTTTGGTTTCCATCATCAACTTAGTTAATGGCTTCTTAATTTCCCCATTCATTCGTTCTACTCTTCCCAAACTTTGTGGGTGCCAGGGGGTGTGGTACTTCCACTGAGTGCCTAAGGCTGTAAAGACCTCCCTTGCTACTTTAGATGCAAAATGGGGGCCTCGATCTGAATCTATTATTTCTATTAGTCCATACCTGGGGATTATCTCCTCCAACAGTAGTCTTACTACTGCCTGCGTGGTGGCCCTTGCTGTGGGAAACGCTTCCACATAATGAGTCAAATGATCTACCACCACTAGCAGGTATTTCTATCTCCCCACTTTAGGTAGCTCTGTAAAATCCACTTGTATGTGTGAAAAAGGTCTTCGAGCTAGTTCCCTTCTGCCCATCACCCTCTCTCTTTGCTGTTGTTTGTTTACCCTTTGGCATGTTAAACATTGCTGTGTTACCTGTTTAGCTAAGTTGTATATCCCTATACACATGTATTTAATGGCAAACTGATCAATTAATGCCTGAGTTCCCCAATGAGTTTTATTATGTATTGCTTGCAATATCCTTAAGGCCATTGCTTTAGAGAGCACCTCTCGGCCATTGGGTAAAACCCATTTGCCTTCCTCTTTTTCCCGCACTCCCATTTGATCCAATCTTTCTTTTTCTTGTGTGGTGAATGTTAAGATATATTTTACACCATGAAACAAACAATGCTTTTTTTTAGGATTTCCGCAGGCACATCGTATGGAATCTACTCCATACGTTTTCCAACATGACCAGCAAGGTGTTGTCTCTAGATCTTCTCCACAGGTGGTACAGTCTTCCCTCCGCATAATCACTGGTTTGTATGTTAGCGTCAGCAATGCTGCTCTTTTCGCCTCTTGATCAGCTAGGTTGTTTCCTCTTACTATAGTTCCTATCCCTGCCTGATGCCCTCGCACATGTACCACTGCTATTTTCTTCGGGTATCGTAGGGCTCGCAAAATTTCCTTTATTAATTCTTCGTGAATCAGTCCTTTTCCCTGGGAGTTTATTAACCCTCTTTCCTCCCAAATTTTCCCAAAGGTGTACACTATCCCATAAGCATACTTAGAATCAGTATAAACGGCTCCTTCCTTCCCTTTCAATAGTTCTAATGCTCTAAGTACTGCATATAACTCACATGCCTGAGCGGACCAGCTAGTGCTTAGGGGACCAGATTCAACCACCTTCAAGGTTTTTCCATCTACTATAGCATATCCAGACTTTCGTTTCCCTTCTACAACCCAGGATGACCCATCTACAAATAATCGGTCTCCGAGCTCTAATTCTTCTTCTTCTAGATCTGGTCGGGTCTTTGTTTGCTCCTCTATTTGTTGGAGGCAATCATGGGCAAGCTCGGAGGTTGGCTCCCCATACAAAAATTGGGCAGGGTTTTGCAAATTTGTGGTTTCTATGGATAATTTAGGAGACGATATCAAAATACCTTCATACTTTAAAAGTCTAGCATCTGTAATCCATTTCTCCGCCTTCTGCTGTAATACTCCTCTTATGTTATGGGGTGACATAACTCGCAGTTCTCCCCCAAAGGTAATCTTGCCTGTTTCTTCCACCAAAAGAGCTGCTGCTACTACTACTTGTAGGCAGGTAGGCCAACCCCGGCTAACGGGATCAAGGAGTTTGGATAAATATGCCACGGGTTTCTTACTTCCAGCCCAGTCTTGGGCCAAAACCCCATGTGCTGTCCCTTCACCTACATCAACAAATAAATAAAAGGGTCTCTTAAGGTCTGGAAGACCATGGACAGCAGGTTCATTAGTTCGGTCTTGAGGACCTTCAGTCATTCCTCATCCTCTGAGGACCACTTTAATAATCCGTCTTTGGTTAGTTTGTCATAAAGAAATTTAACCTTTCCACTGAAATTCTCTATCCATTGTCTACAGTATCCCAAAAGTCCCAATAATTGCCTTACTTGTCTTTTTGTCCGGGGAGCCTGAAGTGAAAGTATTCCCTGGACTCTTTCAGGATCCAATTTTTTTTTGTTCCCTTAGTCAATCTGTGTCCTAGATATTTCACCTCCTCTTCTACAAATTGTAATTTAGATTTTGATAATGTTAGTCCTCTTAGGCTAAGGAAATTTAGCAATTTTATACTTTCTTGCCTTACTGCTTCTTCTTCCTTTCCTGCAATTAATAAATCATCTACATATTGTATTAGAGTTGTCTCTTCCCCCAGTGTATAATCTCTTGGGATCTGTTCCAAGGCCTGTCCAAACAAATTAGGGGATTTAGTAAACCCTTGGGGGAGCACAGTCCATCTCAATTGCTGCTTCCTATGTGTGTCTGAGTCTTCCCATTCAAAAGCAAAATAAACTCTACAATTTTCTTTAAGGGGACAAGCCCAGAAAGCATCTTTCAAATCCATTACACTATACCATTGATTCTCGGGTCCCAATTGACTTAAAAGTGTGTAGGGGTTGGCAACCACGGGAAATCTCTCAGTATTTCTCTTATTTATCACCCTCAGATCATGTACCAACCTGTAGCTGCTATCCGGTTTCTTTACTGGTAAAATGGGGGTGTTAAAAGGGGACATACATGGTTCAAGCAATCCTTGCCTTAAGAGCCTGTCTATTTCCGGTTTCAATCCTCATCTCCCTTCATTGGATGGAGGATACTGTTTGACCCTTACGGGAACCTCAGGGTTCCTAATGGTTACTTCAAAGGGTTCAATTTCCAATCTTCCCACTGTGTCAGGGGTATACCAAACTTCAGGGTCTATCTTTGCTTCATCCACAGCTCGTAAGGGGCACAATTTAACACTTAACCTATTTTCTATTATATCTACTCCAATTCCTAATTCTACCATTAAATCTCGCCCCAAGAGATTATAGTCTGCTTCTGGAAATAGTAGGAATGAGCCCACCCCTAATTTAGAATGGGTTTCAAGAAAAACATCCTTTATTACAGGTACTCCAAAAGGTTCCCCTTTGGCTCCGACTACCTGTATTGTTTCGGATGATACTTTACACCCCCGGGGAAGGGTTTGGACAGTTGGCCTTTCTGCCCCCGAGTCCACAAGGAACTCATACTCTTGTTGCTGGGGACCTAATTTAACCTTTACCAGGGGCTCCATTCTCTCCCGTGTCCCCAGCCAATAAAGCCCCTGACACCCCTAGTCTTCATGAAACTGTTTTTCATCAGCCATCTTTTGTTGACATTCCCGCTTCATATGACCCCTCCTCCTGCCTTTTCCTAGTCTGGCTTCTAGTTACCCGCTGGTTATTCCCCTGGAGCTCAACATTCAACTCATCCCCCTCCGAGTCATCTTGTACCGGGGCAGAGGGTTCAGGATGTTGTGATGAATGTGGAGGTAGGGGTGGGTAAAGGTTCTGGGGAGGAGAACGGGGGGGAGGGGGCGGGGGGGAAGTGGTGGAGGGGGAGGAGGTATGTAGGGTGGAGGGGTGGAATCGGATAAGTCTGTATCCTCTTTCGATCTTTTCTTCTTCTCCCTAATACTAAGTGCAAACAACTTAGTGCGAGTTTCCCCCACTATCCAGAGGGAGGCATACTCACTTTCCTCTAAGTTAAAGGGCTCTTTAGAATTCACATAAATATTTAAAGCCTGACATATCCAATCCTCAAGTGAGCCAAACACTGGCCAATACAAATGGTCTCCTCTTATTTGTTTCCCTCCCCAAACCTCTATGCAGTAGTGCACCATTTTCACCTTGTCCTTTCCTTTCCTGGAGGGGAAGGCATCCCAACTTTTAATCATTAGTCCTAATGGGCTATATTTGGGGAAGCTTTACAGGGGTTCCCCCACCCATGGGACCAGAGGGCTTGCTTTTCCTCTGTCCCATCTTCCGGAGTGCCTTCTTACACACACCTCCACGCTTCCCTCAATTCATGGCCCAGCCCGTTGCCGGGTGTGGGAAACGCACTACTATGAGGTCCACACGCACGTCGTCTCACAGAGACGTCTCACTCATCACACTCCGGGATCCCAACCCCAACCGAGCGGGCCCCCGTTCCCTTTAAACGGGGCAACCGCAGTAGCCCCAAAGGACTACTGAAAGGTACTTACACAATCCTGTGTCTTCGCCCGGGACTTCGTGCACAAAGATTAAGGAGTTGCCGGCTATTCTTTGCTTGCCACCGAATTTGGGTTTGTCGGTAAGGGTCCCAGAGGGAAGACTCCTGAGCGGGGCTCGCTGCCAAGGCAGCGAGGGCGCCGCCCCGTGAGGAGCTTCCAACGGATAGCCCTTATCCGAGTCACGGCACCAGATTGTTATAAATTGAGGCGAATAATTTGTTCAGCCTTTCGAGAGTCAATCAGAAATTTATTGGTTACAGCAAGCAATGGCAAGCAAACAGCGCTGGGTGCAGCCGGGGAGTCAGCGCTCTGCCAACGGCTCACACCGTTTCCCCCTTCCCACAGTCTTTTATACTCTTTCTTCTTCCGTGTCCATGGTATTTCTGGGTGTACTCTGCGCTTGCGCCCTCTGTTGATAGGGGGTCTTCTTCTGCTCTCTGGTGGTCGTTTGAGGAAGGCTCCTCTCTTCCTCCTCGGTGAAAGTTCACGGCCCTGTAATGATCTTTTCCATATAAGGTTATATGTTAGATGCACCTAAGTTCTAGTTGCACAATTAGCTTAAGTAATCAACATACTATCTAGCTTCTGTCTTGCGGTTTTCTGTTATCTACACAAGTCTTCTCCTTTCTGTCTTGCGGTTTCCTTAATGATGAACAAAGAGTCCTTTCCAGCTTATCACACTGTTACTCACTCAAGAATGTGCTAAATCTCTGGCTTTAGAGAAAAAGAACAGAGACGCAAGGAAAAAGAAAAACAGGGCGGGGGGGGGGTATACATTAGAAGGGGGTCTTAGGTATTAGGCGTTTCAGGAAGTCTGTACCTCTCAAGTACCTCAGTCAATGGGGAAAGAGAGGGAAATGTGGCCGGGAAATTAGGATAAAAAGGATGCTGTGTCCTCTAACAATTTGAGAGACCTCATGGGAAATGCCCCATGGCCTCCCCCTTTATTAGAATAAAGTTACAGGACTCCTGTCTCTTTTTTGGACATAAACGTCTGGTGTTTGTGGATTAATTTTCCCGACAATTTGGTGATATTTTTGCTTTATTTTTATTAATAAAATGTGCTACATCGTCATTATAACACAAATGCTCTTGATTAGATGGATAAAGCTAATGTGAAAAATGCCAATCACTTGGTTTTTAAAATTTTTAAAGTTGTATAATAATAAAATGGTTATAAAAATAGTAATACAATTAGAGTAATAAAAATTTAGAGTTAGGACAATTACAAGACAATAAAAAACAAAGAGTTACGGACGTCCGGATGCTCTCAGGGACTTAAGCCACGACAAGCATGCCTTGTGAACAAAGGAATAACCTTAAAAGCAATAGCCTGTTGCATATACAAAACACTTCGTGATTATGCATATATTTTATTTAAAACAAGAAATACGTCTGGTACTTGTCAAAAAGTTTCTGTTAATTCCTAGGCGCCTTTGAGTCTAAGTCAGGCTTGAAGAAGTTCTTTTCTGTTGATAAGAAAAGCCATAAATTCCTCTCCTCTGGAAAATTTAGGGGTTTCTGTAATTGTTATCTTTGTGCGAAGAATTCCTTGATTATCTCATCTCTTTCTTGAGCTACTTAAAAAGTATCTTACATAGTATTGTTGTAAGTTAGAAAAGACTCTTTGTTCATCAAGACAGAAAGAAGAAGCCTTGTGTAGATAACAGAAAATCAAAGGAGAAGCCTTGTGTAGATAACAGAAAACTGCCAGACAGAAACTAGTTAGTATGTTGATTACTTAAGCTGGTCGTGTAATTAGAACTTAGGTGCATATGGAAAAGACCATTGCAGGGCCGTGGACTTTTGCCAGGGAAGAAGAGAGGAGCTTCCCTCGGGCGACCAACAGAGAGTAGAAGACGACCCCCTAGGAATAGAAGGCGCAAGCGCAGAGTACACCCAGAGATACCGCGGTCACGGAAGAAAAAAGGTATAAAAAGACTGTAGGAAGGGGGGAAACGGTGTGTGAGCCGTAGGCGGAGCGGGGACTCCCCGGCTGCACCCAGCGCTGTTTGCTTGCCATCGCTTGCTGTAATCAATAAATTTCTGATTGACTCTTGAAAGGCTGAACAAATTATTCGCCTCTATTTATAACAGTATAGTTTATATTTTAACATTGTGTTATAACCTAAAATACATTCAACACACTACTTGAGAGAATTAATACAGCATAACTTTCCAACAATACACATATAATATTCTTTGTAACTATTGCGTAAAGCCAATCATAAAATATGCATTTTTCACACTAAGAAAGCTGTAAAATGGTGCAAGCACAACCTTTCCATTGAATCCACTTACAGCACAAGCCTGGATTATTTGTTTTTTCTTTTTCTTTTTTTCTTTTTTTAACAGCCGAGTATGTTCTCTGCAGTGTTGATCCTGGAGAGAGGGAGCGCGGCAGCCCCAAGTGGTGTGATCCCACCGGGATCATGTCTCCGGAGTGCTTAGCTTTCCTGACAGGCCTGGAGCTGCTGCCAGAGCTCGGCGGGGCCCGAGGAGCTGTCTCTTCCCTACCACCTCCCTGGTTGGGGCCTGCTTGGAACCGCTATGGGCGTGGAGGGGCCTGGGCCAGTACTGGCGGGTGCGTCCGTACTAAATACGATGGGTCTCTTCTCACGATTTCCCTCAGGCAGGAGAGGCAGCCCACCATAGAGGAGTGGAGCGGCCTCCCCCTCGTCGCCGGAGCTGCCCTCCTCCGTCACGTGCCGGGGGCGCGCACAGGGTGCACGATGGTGGCGGTGGGGCCCGGCGGCGGCAGCAGCACTACCACCAGCGGGTAGAAAATGGCGGATTTCGAGGAGTTGCGGGTGAGGAGGGAGAGAAGCGGCTGCGGGAAAGACGCGGGCTAAGATTCCGACTGACCGCTTTCGCGGCGGGGGACCCTTCACCCACCCCTCTCCTACGTCCTTTCCTCTCAGGGAGTCCCCGCCGCACCCTTTGGTGCTTGCTGGGGGGGGAGGGGGGAAGCCGTCAGCGCCTTGCGCTGAGGCGGCAGGCTGCCTGCCGGGCCCCGCGGCTGCCTGTTCCTTCCCTAGAGAGGAATCAGGGCCGCCCTGAAATGCGTTCGGAGAGCGGCGGGAGTCGGTGGCGTGCCCTGTGGTGCTGCTATCTCTCCCTGTCGCTTTGTGGAGTGTGTGTGTGTGGCCGGGGCGGGGGAGTGGGGCGGTGTAGCGCGGCTCGGTGAGCCTGCTTTCCATCTCTGTCGTGTGGGTTGTGCTGTTGGTGGGATACATACCCACTCTCCTCCCCTGCCCCCCTCCCCCTTCAATTTTGGCCTTTGCGTGCTGGAAGCTGGGTCCGGTGCTCGCATGGTGCCTGGCGAGGCTCGGCGCCCTCAGGAGAGCCTAGCGCCATGGTACCCTTACTGCAAGCTGAAGGGAGAATGATTAATAACTACGGGGTTTTTATAAATACTAATTATTATTGAACCTTTGAAAATTCATTAACCACTTTCTAACTGGGAAAACTGTGCCTGTGAAGCTGAAACCCAATATTTCTTTTCAGACCTATTTTATCTTCAGTTGAATATCTTTTATATTGCACTTATAGACTTTCCCCTAACACATTCACTATCTGTGAGTGTCTTTGTTTGTAAGGAGAACATTGTCCTTCTTACAGCATCCACACCTGCAGAAGTGCTGCTGAGGGAATACTACATACACACTGAATCCTCCCTGACCTAGACCGTCCTACAGAAGGAATAAAAGTCAGTTAAATAGGAACCACTCTGAGTTAGGCTTTAGTGCTGAGAATGGTCTGATGCTTGAACTGCTGCGATTGCCAGAGAATTTCCTATGCTAAGGCTTCTTCCAGCACTGACACTACTTGGGTTGAAGGGGCTGTAGTGTAGCTGAGGAGCTCAGTTAAAAAAAATCTCATGGAAAGAATTGAGTTTCTTTGTTTGAGGACAACAGTGTTCAATCTTAATCTTAGAAAAAAAAAAATAAGACAACCATTCTTAATCCTAAATTGAACATCTATATTTTTTTACAAAACTTTTTACGTACATTTACATGTTTTCTTGTTTAGCATCCTCACTTGTTTTCAGCCCTCATTCTGTGATAAACTGTGGTAACTTATTTGTTCATCAAAAGAATTGGAATATTAAAGGAGAAAAAAATAAAAATTAAAGGGACTAGCCTTATACTAGCTCGTAGCAACTGCTACAAACCACAAGGCTATAGATATATTGCAAAACCGTAAGATTACAAGTATGATTAATCACCATATAGGGAGCTTTTTTGTAGCTTTTTTGCAGACACAGGCTAAGGATGTCGGGGGATGGCCGGAGCTGATTATGAAATCAGCGACCACCAGGCAACGGCCACCGGACTAGACAACGTAGGAGTGCTCCAGGTACGCCCATCACTGTCCGGAACCGATTGTGAAATCAGCGATCACCTGCCTTGACACGACGCAGAAACGACGCAGAGAGATGCTCAAGCTACGCACACCGCTATCGCAAGAGACACGAATGAAGAAACCTCCAAGAAACTATAAAAAGAAACTGAATAAGGGAGTGGGGTGTGGGGCACTGCAGTGTGGGACACTGCAGGAGGGGCGGTTTGGAGACCCCTACCCACCCAGCGCTGTTTTGCTTGCTACTGCTTGCTGTAATTAATAAAATGCTAATTGACCTTAAAAAGGCTGAATCAAATTATTCGCCTCAATTTATCACAATTTGGTGCCGTGACTCGGATAAAGGAAATCCGGGAGGGAGGCCCCACTAGGGTGAGGCGCCCCACCGCCTTTTGCGGTGGCCCTAAGGGGGGCTTCCTCCTTGGGCCTTTACCGACGAACCTAAAACTCAGTAGCAAGCAAAGGTACCCCCGTTAATCTTTGTGCACGAAGAACCGCGGAAGAGTGAACACGCAGGAAGCGTAAGTAGCCCCCGGTGGGCCTCTTTTTCCCGGTGGGTGGTGGGCCTCCTTTTTCCAGGGTTGGGTGACGTAGGAGGGGAGAGCTGCACCCCCTCGGCGTCGAGTTACCCTCGGTGGGGAGGCTCCTGGGTTAGGAGGAGAGCAAGCGGGCCTAACCCAGACGTGGAGGTGGACTGCGTCAAAGTTCCTGGGGCAGGGGATCCCCGGAGAAACTTCCCCAAGTTTCGGCTTACTAATTTAACATATGTGTTCAGCGGGCCCCGTAAAAGCGGGCTTCGGAATGCGTGTGAAAGGGACAAAGCCTCGACCCCGGAAACGGGGTCTTTAAGAGTCGTTTAGGGGTGTATAGTCCCGGGGTGATTGAGGTGAGTAAAGAAGACACACAGGGCGAAGCCCCGGTCGAGAAACGGAGGCGCCGGAAAAACGTGAGTAGTCCGGTCTGCTCGGTCGCTCGGTCAGGGGTGGGAGTCCTGGAGTGTAGCGAATGTGAACGTGTGTATGAGAGGGGAACTGGCAGCTCAGATTCCCCAAGTGAGTGTGGACCCCATAGTAGTGCGTTTCCCATATCCGGCGACGGAGTGGGCCACGAATTGGGGGAAGCGACTGTCGTATTGTTTGTGTTGAGTGTGAGAAGGCACTCTAGAAGATGGGTCAGATAAAAAGTAAATCTGCTGAACCCATGGGTGGGAGAATCTCGGTAAAACTTCCTCAGATCCCAGAGGAGAGTCCACTAGGCTTAATGGTAAAGTATTGGGATGCCTTTCCTTCTAGAAAAGGAAAAGATAGGGTTAAAATGATCCATTATTGTATGGAAATTTGGGGAGGTAAACAAATAAGGGGAGACCAACTATATTGGCCCGTATTTGGGTCATTTGAGGATTGGATCTGTCAAGCTCTAAATATATATGTTAACTCCAAAGAGCCCTTTAACCAAGAGGAGAGCGAATATGCAGCTCTTTGGATAATGGGGGAGACAAGAACAAAGGTATTTGCTCTCAATAGTAAAAGGAAAAAGAAAAAAATACAGGAGGAGGAAATATCCCCAGTTATTCCTCCTCCCTATATACCACCACCTCCTCCAGTACCTCCACCCCTGCTACAATACCCTGAACCCTCAGCCCCCGTTCAAGAATTATCTGATGACGAGGGATCAGAGGTTAGGGGGTCGGAGGGGAAAACCCCCAGGATGTCCCGGAGAGTCACTAGGAGTCAAACCCGACAAAGGGAGAAACAAGAACTGGGCATATTTCCTCTTAGAGAACATGGGATGGGAATGGTACCCAACCCAAATGCGGCACAACCAGGGCAGCCAGCCCAAATTTTGGGAGTGGGATATATATCTGTCCCACTAAGTCCGGGAGATGTCCGGGATTTTAAAAAGGAAATGGGACATCTGTTGGAAGACCCCCTGGGGGTGGCGGAGCGATTAGACCAATTTTTAGGACCTAACATTTACACTTGGGAGGAGCTGCAATCTATATTGGGAATCCTATTTTCTGTGGAGGAAAGGAGAATGATTAGGGAGACGGGTATGAGGATCTGGGACGATGAACACCAGCAAGGACCATTAGCAGACACCAAATGGCCCCTCCAGAATCCTCAGTGGAATAACCAAGACCCGGTGCATCGCATACACATGAGCGATTTGCGGAATATAATATTACAGGGAATAAGGAGGGCTGTTCCTCGTGGGCAGAATGTACAAAAGGCATTTAAAGAGCACCAGAAAAAAGATGAAGATCCAACAGAATGGTTGGAGAGATTGAAGAAAGCTTTCCAGTTGTATTCAGGGGTGGACCCCAATACCCCAGAAGGGGAGACACTTTTGAAGGTGCATTTTGTAGTCAATTCTTGGATAGACATTCGGAAGAAGTTGGAGAAATTAGAAGGATGGCAAACGAAAGGATTGGATGAGTTGTTGCGAGAGGCTCAAAAGGTGTATGTTAGGAGAGAAGATGAGAGTTTTAAAAAGCAGTCTAAAATCATGTTGGCAGCAGTAAGGGAGGGACAACGGAATCCCCAGAGAAGAACTGGAGGTCAGTCTAGAGGTCAGACTGATGTCCAGAGAAGTCGGTTTGAGGGGAAGTCGAGAGGTGGAGAGAGCATTGTTTGTTTCTATTGTGGGAAGAAGGGACACATAAGGAAAGAGTGTCGGCAGAAGATTGCTGATGAGGAACAGTTCAAAGAAGATTAGGGGGGTCGGGGGCTCTATCTGCTGGGGACAAGGGAAAGAACAGAGCCTCTGGTAAAATTAAAGATAGGTCCCCAGCAACAAGAATATGAGTTCCTTGTGGACTCAGGGGCGGAGAGATCAACCGTCCAGACCCTTCCCCAAGGGTGTAAGATTTCACCTGAGATAATACAGGTGATTGGGGCCAAAGGGGAACCCTTTGGAGTACCTGTAATTAAGGATGTACTCTTAGAAAGTGATTCCAAATTAGGAATTGGGTCATTTTTACTAGTTCCAGAAGCAGATTATAATCTATTAGGGAGAGATTTGATGGTCGAGTTGGGGATAGGGATAGAGGCAAAAAAAAAGGGAGAACTAACAGTAAAACTATATCCTCTCCGGGCTGAAGATGAGAAAAAGATTAACCCAGAAGTTTGGTATACCCCTGACAGTGTGGGGAAATTAAATATTGAACCCTTTGAGGTAACTATCAGAAACCCAGAAATCCCTGTCAGGATTCGGCAATATCCCATACCCAAAGAGGGGAGGGAAGGACTAAAAACAGAAATAAAGAGACTTTTGGAAAAGGGACTTTTAGAACCCTGTATGTCCCCTTTCAATACCCCCATTCTGCCGGTAAAGAAACCAAATGGCAGTTACAGATTGGTGCATGACTTGCGGGAAATTAATAAAAGAACAGTTGAAAGATTCCCGGTCGTAGCCAATCCACATACTATTTTAAGCCAACTTGGCCCAGAAAACCAGTGGTATAGTGTGATAGATCTTAAAGATGCTTTTTGGGCCTGTCCCCTTAAGGAAACCTCTAGAGATTATTTTGCCTTTGAATGGGAAGACCCGGATACACATAGAAAACAACAATTGAGGTGGACTGTCCTTCCCCAGGGGTTTACCGAATCCCCAAATTTATTTGGGCAAGCTCTGGAACAAATATTGGCAGAATATTCACAGGGGGAGGGGATTGTGTTTCTACAATATGTAGATGATTTATTAATTGCAGGGAAAGAAGAAGAAAGAGTAAGGGAAGAAACTATAAAACTCCTAAATTATTTAAGCCTTAAGGGACTCAAAGTTTCAAAGTCGAAATTACAATTTGTGGAAGAGGAAGTTAAATACCTCGGACACTGGCTGACTCAGGGGACTAAGAAATTGGATACTGATAGAGTCCAAGGAATACTTTCCCTGGAAGCCCCAAAAACTAAAAGGCAGGTTCGGCAGTTACTGGGACTTTTTGGGTATTGCAGACAATGGATTGAAAATTTTAGTGGGAAAGTTAAATTTCTGTATGAAAAATTAACAACAGACGGGCTATTAAAGTGGAGCCCTGAGGATGAGACCCTGTTAAAATCATTAAAAACTGAACTGGTCAATGCCCCGGTTCTCAGCCTCCCGGATCTAAAAAGACCATTCTTTTTATTCATTAATGTCAATGAAGGGGTGGCATACGGGGTGTTAGCCCAGGAATGGGCTGGAGGAAAAAAACCAGTGGCATATCTCTCAAAGCTTCTCGACCCTGTTAGCCGAGGGTGGCCTGCCTGTTTGCAATCGATAGTGGCTGCTGCCCTTTTGGTAGAAGAAGCAGGAAAGATAACTTTTGGGAGTGAACTAAAGGTTTTATCTCCTCATAACATCCGTGGAGTACTACAACAAAAAGCGGATAAATGGATAACAGATGCCAGACTCCTAAAGTATGAAGGCATCCTAATTTCTTCTCCTAGGTTAAGTATTGAAACCACAAGCTTACAAAATCCAGCCCAGTTTTTATATGGGGAACCAGTTGTGGGACTAACTCATGATTGTCTTTTGCAAATAGAGGAACAAACAAAAATAAGACCAGACCTCGAAGAGGAGGAATTAGAGGAAGGATATCGATATTATGTAGATGGGTCCTCTCGGGTCCTTGAAGGGAAAAGGAAATCTGGGTATGCTATTGTGGATGGGAAGATTTTTAAGAAAATAGAATCTGGTCCTCTTAACCCCAGCTGGTCAGCACAGGCATGTGAATTGTATGCAGTACTCAGAGCTTTAGAACTACTAAAAGGAAAAGTTGGGACCATTTATACTGATTCAAAATATGCTTATGGGGTGGTTCATACATTTGGTAAAATCTGGGAAGAAAGGGGTCTTATCAATTCACAGGGAAGGGGGTTGATACATGGGGAATTAATTCTGAAAGTGCTCCAGGCCTTGAGAGGTCCGGAAAGAATAGCTATTGTTCATGTAAAAGGACATCAAGTGGGGATGGGAAGCTCAGTACGGGGAAATAACTTAGCCGACCAGGAGGCGAGAAAGGCAGCTCTAATGAGTTTAAAACCATATAAGGGGGGGGTCACACAAAGGGAAGATTGCTCCACTTGTGGAGCTGACTTAGAGGAAGAATCATGTTGGGCTTGTCGGGATGCATACGGGAGTGATTCAATACAGTGTGCCTGTGATAACCCCCAAGACAAACATTGCCGGTTCCATGAACCCATTAACCATGTGTTAGCCTTCACGGTACAGGAAAAACAAAAACTAAACCAAATGGGGGTGAAGGAAAAAGAGGGAGGCAAGTGGATACTACCGGATGGGCGGGAGGTACTCCCAAAAGGAATGGCAATAAGGGTCCTGCAAGCAATTCATGAGAAAACCCACTGGGGAACACAAGCCCTGGTTGACCAATTTGCAATTAAATATATGTGCATAGGGATCTATAACCTTGCAAAACAGGTAACACAACAATGTTTAACCTGTCAAAGAATAAATAAACAACAATTAAGAGAAAGACCAATGGGCGGAAGGGAACTGGCACAACGACCCTTTTCACATATACAAATAGATTTTACAGAATTACCAAAAGTGGGGAGGTATAAATATTTATTGGTACTGGTAGACCACTTAACCCATTACATGGAAGCTTATCCTACGGCCTGAGCTACTTCAAACACTGTGGTAAAAGTATTATTAGAGCAAATTATCCCCCGGTATGGATTAATTGAGTGTTTAGACTCAGACCGGGGACCCCATTTCACCTCTAAAATTGCAAAAGATGTCCTGACAGCTTTGGGAACTCAATGGAAATACCACACCCCATGGCATCCACAGAGCTCGGGGAGGGTGGAAAGGATGAATGGAGAAATAAAAAAACAACTCACAAAGTTAATGCTGGAAACAAAAATGTCATGGGTTAAGTGCCTACCTCTTGCCTTATTGAACATTCGAACTCAACCCCGAACTGATGTGGGAATCTCCCCATTTGAAATGCTATTTGGAATGCCTTATGATATGGAAGCCCCCACAGATCACCCCTGCCTTAAAGATTCTCATATTAAATTTTACATCACCCAAATTATGAGCAGAAGGCAGGAATTGAGAAAGAAAGGAGTGCTGGCACAGAGACCACCTCTGGACATAACAATCCATAAGATAAAACCAGGGGATCAAGTACTTATTAAGTCTTGGAAGGAAGATTCCTTAACCCCATGCTGGGACGGTCCCTTTCTTGTTTTGCTTACCACAGAAACGGCAGTCAGGACGGCCGAAAAGGGGTGGACTCACGCCAGCCGAGTGAAAGGTCCGGTTGCCACAAATAACCAGTGGAGAGTGACTAGCCAGCCTGGGAACCTGAAAGTGACTCTTAAGAAAAACTAATGAACTCTGTGGACATTATCCAAATCAACCAAAAGGGGGAGCAAAAGGGATACAATTACAAACTAGCTGAAGACTCTATAGTAACTTGTAATAGGAAAGTTGTGGAGATTGTTATTCTTTTGTGTGCTTTAGACTCTATAGTGATTTGTAATAGGAAAATTGTGGAGATTGTTATTCTTTTGTGTGCTTTAGACTCTATAGTGATATTGTAATAGGAAAGTTGTGGAGATTGTTATTCTTTTGTGTGCTTTAGACTCTATAGTGATTTGCAATAGGAAAATTGTGGAGATTGTTATTCTTTTGTGTGCTTTAGACTCTATAGTGATTTGCAATAGGAAAATTGTGGAGATTGTTATTCTTTTGTGTGCTTTAGACTCTATAGTGATTTGTAACAAGGAAGGTTGTGGAGATCGTTATCCTTTTGTAAAATTTGCCAAGAACGGTGGTGGGTCCATTGCCAGAGGGGAAGACCACCAATTGGGGTTTGTACTGAGTGCTAAAAACTCAGCAAAAACTAATTGGAACTGTACTAAGGATAGGAGAATTGGAAAACCGGTGGGTCAGTGTTGGATCTGAGTGGTGGAAAATATTTACCAAAGGGAATATACCCTGAGTATTTTTTTTACTAACGAGCCCACTCCATTTGCTGCTCAGATAATAAAAGGGTGTTGTCAAAAGGAACTGAAGGGGATTCCTTGCGACCCACTTCTGGTCAAAGATAAGAACTGGGAACAGTACAAGGCTAGGCAGGAGCGGAAAAGGGGACGCTCAGGCGAGTCCTGCTGCTGCCGAGAAGATGGTTTACCTCGCGGCTCGAAGCACCCGAGTCGGCGAGCGAGGCAGAGAGGAAAAGGCCAAGCCCCCTCTAAGTGGAACAATGCTGAAATGCTCCAACCACTGCCAGCCGAATACTAGGCTCCCTCAAAGGACCAGTCTAAGTGCCTCCGAAACACCAAGGGAGCAGCAAGCCCAAAAGGGGAAAGCAGGATGTTACAAAACAAAACCAAGGCTAGGACTCCACCCTTATTGGCAAATTGTTAGCTTTCTATTGCTTTGTCCTAATGGTGTTTCTGGTCAAGACAATGCTGAATGGCTGTGGTCCCAAGCCTTTACCCAATACACTGGATCTATGGGAAGCCAGCCTGATTTAGAAGGTTTAAATTTAACAACTCTAGTCATGCACGATAACCAGATATATACTAAACAGGAGTGGAAAAAACAAGAGGGGTGGTCACTTCAAGGAACCATAGGAGAGGAAATTAAGATAGGGTGTCGAATGATTAACGGGACTACCTACAATAAAGTTATCCAAATCAGTGTAGATAATCACAAGCATTCGAAGGTATGCAATCATCCAAGTGAACTAGACTGTTGGTATAACTTCACATTAAGACAAACTGTTGACGTGGTTTGCCTCTGGGCCCACAACACCATTGGGTTGTCTTTCAAATTTACAATAAACGCCATGGCTAAGCCTTTTACCAACCACTCCAGCATTCAAGTACACACCAAAAATATACCATTCAATCTTGAACCCAAGGTTTATGAAATCGGCCCATATGTCATAAGAAATACGGGTCAACAAAAACTGCTCTTTAACCCAGAATGGTCCCTTAAACGTGTTGAACTGTTAATGCAAACTAATATCTCGGCAGTTCAGCCAGCCTGCTCTCCCTTCCTAAGGTCATCCTTCGAAGGATGGACAAAGTGGCTACAAAAACAAGTACATCTCCGAGGTAGAGTGCGAAGGGATTTAACCGGGATGTTAGGAACCGGATTGGGGGTTTTGAATGGGATCGACTCTGAGATATTAATGAACAAATTAGCTACAGCAACTAACGATCTGACAAAGTTAAAACAGCCTTTACAGTCTTCTCTACTGGCACTAGGAGATAATCAGTGGCAAGTCTCAGAGGTACTGCCAAGATGGAGAGATATTGAGGATCACGACCATGACTTATTGGTAGACATGTTACAAGTGGCACAAGAGAACATATCTTTAGCCCTTAGTTGTATACAAGCACAATTATGGATACAATCAACAGCAGCTTTAATCATAAGAGAAGGAAGTGAGGGGGTGTTTCCAACTGAAGTACGAAGGGTCGTCTGGGACAATGCCACAGACTTTGAGAGGAATTCCCAATCTTGGTGGACCTTGGTAAATTTTACCTATAATCCCACCACTAACACTGCTACTGCCTTTGTGCTCACTATACGGAATGCCATAATTCACACTATACACCCTATTGTTGCCTTAGGAATAAGTCATGAAAAGTCAGTATTATACCCCTCAGAACATAGGGTATGGGCCTGGAAAAACCGAGGAAAATGGCAAACCATTAACCTAGAACCTTGCATTGCTTGGGAACAGCAGGGATTTATCTGTGAGACTAATTTAATTAGCACTCAAGACGTATGCCTTGACACTGACCAAGGCATTTGCCACTTTGAAATCCGCCCGGACCCCAACCCACGAACTGTATTAGTGTATATCGGTAATGGCTGCGTGTGTTTAAGGACTGTGTGTGCTGTTATAGAAATTGATAAGAACAAGGTCCCCCTATTTACTAGAAATCATTCCAATTTCTGTATTTGCAACTTTATCAAAATTACTGGGTGTGACTTTAACTACTCAGCACCAGTTGTATCCCACCAATTAATAAAATCAAACTACACAACATACAACAAATTACCACCCACACCCATTGGAATGAATTCAACCCTGGTTAAACAATTAATGAAACACCAAGATCTAATGAAAATTATAGAAGAAATTCACAAGAATGGGCAGAAAACTCTCGTGACTATCCATCATGATATAACTGAAATAAACAGAGTCCTGCAGAGAGTAAAAAAAGATGCAAGTCATAACTGGTGGGATGCACTATTCGGATGGTCACCAACTGCAACTGGGATCATGAACACTTTAAGTCACCCCATTATAGTCTTACTAATTCTAGTCGCTATAAGTTTAATAATGTCCATTTTAACACTCATATGGAATTGGAGGATGTTGCAACGTGTGGCTACTTTGACTTCACTCTTTAGAACTCATGGAATCCTGCCGAAAGAAAACTGTCCTGAGGTAGAAGACACTTTACTCCTAGCATACGAAGCAGCAAAACGATTTGATGAACAAAATGGTAAAAGAGAAAATGGGGGATTGTGATAAACTGTGGTAACTTATTTGTTCATCAAAAGAATTGGAATATTAAAGGAGAAAAAAATAAAAATTAAAGGGACTAGCCTTATACTAGCTCGTAGCAACTGCTACAAACCACAAGGCTATAGATATATTGCAAAACCGTAAGATTACAAGTATGATTAATCACCATATAGGGAGCTTTTTTGTAGCTTTTTTGCAGACACAGGCTAAGGATGTCGGGGGATGGCCGGAGCTGATTATGAAATCAGCGACCACCAGGCAACGGCCACCGGACTAGACAACGTAGGAGTGCTCCAGGTACGCCCATCACTGTCCGGAACCGATTGTGAAATCAGCGATCACCTGCCTCGACACAACGCAGAAACGACGCAGAGAGATGCTCAAGCTACGCACACCGCTATCGCAAGAGACACGAATGAAGAAACCTCCAAGAAACTATAAAAAGAAACTGAATAAGGGAGTGGGGTGTGGGGCACTGCAGTGTGGGACACTGCAGGAGGGGCGGTTTGGAGACCCCTACCCACCCAGCGCTGTTTTGCTTGCTACTGCTTGCTGTAATTAATAAAATGCTAATTGACCTTAAAAAGGCTGAATCAAATTATTCGCCTCAATTTATCACAATTCCAAGGTCTCTCAAAGGGTGTAGCTACAGAGGTGGCTAAATCCCCAGTGTAAACAGCAGAGGTGGCTCTTCATTTATCTCCTCCAGGCTTGAGCTGTGATCTGCATTTTCCAAGGCACTATAATCGCTTATCTGGATATGCATAAGTATTGATAGACTCCATTTGGGATTGGGTACCTAAATACCTTTGGAATGATATATGCCCCTGAGTTGTTTGCCAGAAGTAATACAGGAATTATGGAGGGATAAGGAATTTGGTTTCAGGCCAACTATAGGACTGAACTTTTATCACTCAAAAGAATAGCTATCAGTAGTTTTAAAAAAGACTGAAGCAATGTCTTTTGATGTGCCCATCTTATTTGTTAACTGGACTGCTTGTGAAATTAATTTGTTAGCTTGAAGCTTCTATAAATGTTCAACATACGTCTAGTAAATAATTCATGGCCCATTTTGGGAGAACTCTAGATATTTTTAGAAGAGACTGTAGTAGACTGCAGACTGCCTCATCCTCAAGGCCTTTACTGTGGTAGGTTTTTTTAAGAGGATATGTTTGAATGTGTCTGTTTGAATATCAGGCACTTGGTTTGTAGGTTTAAGTTTTTTTCAGACAAACAAATCTTCCTGCTTTTGTCCAAAGAACACTCCCCTTCCCCAACAGATTTTATGACTTGGCCTTTAGATGTTCTTAAAATGCTACTTTATAGATTAGTGTCCAGAATGTTTTTATGGCAATATTCTTTGCTGCTCTCTTGTTGATTGCAATTTTCTGTAGTGTGTCATCTCTACCTGCCTTATAAAAGGCCACTAGGGCAATTTGGAGAGTTGAATTTATTTTAGTAAATCATTAAGGACTGACGAAAGGCAGGAGGTCAGAGTTCTCTCTTAATTCCGTTTTTGAGGGAAACATACAGGGATAACATTTTTCCATTCTTGGGGCAAAGGATCATTTTAATATTTGTTAGTACCATCCCTGCCATCCTCTGGATCTTCAGAGTAAAAGCTCTGGGGAGCTATGACCAAACGATTATAACTGAGAGGCTGTAGTGAAAGAAAACTAGAAAGGCTGAGGGAGTTGGGCCTGTTCAGCCTTGAGAAGAGACACCTGAGAGGGAAACTGTTAAGATCTGATTGAGAGATGCCTCTACCTACGTTAAGGTGCAAACCAGACCATATGGGGAAGTCAATAGTATGGATTTTATTTAACAGTAAAATGTGAGGTAGAGAGAAAGAAATAGAAAAGATAAGGGAGAAACAAACAGATCAAGCAGAAGATAGTCACCACCCATGTATCTGGCAGTGTCCTGTTGGTCCTTCTTCACCCTGGGCTTCTCAGTGGTAAGGGTCTTGAGGTTGTTCAAAATTTTTCATTATTTATACATTTTTGCAAACAAAGGGATTCATGCTCATTGGCTAATTGACTACACAGTTCTCTTATTCTATTGGTTAAATGATTCCCCTCCCTTGTAATGCTAAGGGCAACAAGGCTGGTGAAGGGTCTAGAACATAAGTCCTATGAGGAGTGGCTGAGGGAGATGGGGTTGTTTAGCCTGGAGAAAAGGAGGCTCAGGTGACACCTTATCACTCTCTACAACTACCTGAAAAGAGGTTGTAGCCAGGTGGGGGTTGATCTTTTCTCCCAGGCAACCAGCAACAGATCAAGAAGACACAGTCTTAAGCTGCACCAGGGGAGGTTTAGGCTGGACATTAGGAAAAGTTCTTCATGGAAAGAGTGATTGGGCATTGAAATGGGCTGCCCAGAGAGGTGGTGGAGTCACCATTCCTGGAGGTGTTTAAGAAAAGACTGGATGGGGCACTTAGTTCCATGGTCTAGTTGACAAGGTGGTGTTAGGTCATAGGTTGGACTCAATGATCTCAAAGGTCTTTTCCAACCTAGTTAATTCTGTGATTCTGTAATTAGGCCTTTCAAGTCTGTGGGTTGTGGTCTACCCCTGCTGGAATTACCTTTTACCCAATCAGAGCTGATTTCAGCACAGTTGCTGAGTTGGCTTTCCTTGTGGATTCTGTGTGTCAATTATCTCCCCTGACTTTGTTTACTTCCCCCTGTGCCTGAAACAACACTTGGATAATAGTACCACCTTTATCTTATCAAGATGGCTTGACTTGCAGTCCAAGTTCCAGGTATCCTTAGAGGCATATTGGCAGGAGGGGAGGGGGGGGGCACGATGGAGGGGGCTTCAGTGGTCACAGTTGAGCAGTTGCTTCTTTCGATGGTCGCAGATGAGCAGCTGCTTCTTTACACAGTTTTCCACAATGGGAGTCCTTCTGTGGTAACAGTGTTTGAGACAGGCAACTGATCTTTAAGTCCTTT
This sequence comes from Vidua macroura, assembly GCF_024509145.1. NCBI lineage: Eukaryota > Metazoa > Chordata > Aves > Passeriformes > Viduidae > Vidua > Vidua macroura. The sequence goes on from NW_026530539.1 coordinate 1,774,159, forward strand.
ACAGAACCTCATTAATGTGTACAAATATCTGAAGGGGGGATGCCAAGAGGATGGACCAGGCTCTTCTCAGTAGTGCCAAGCAATAGGACATGAGGCAATGGGTAGAACCTGATGCACAGGAAGTTTCACCTGAATATGAGGAAGAACTTCTTTCCTGTGCAGTGACCGTACACTGGAACAGGTTGTCCAGAGAGGGTGTGGAGTTTCCCTCACTGGAGATATCCAAGAACTGTCTGGACACAATCCTGTGCAGTGTGTTCTAGGATGATTCTGCTAGAGCAGGGAAGTTGGACCAGATGACCTACTGTGGTCCCTTCCAACCTGACCCATTCTGTGATTTCTGTGAAAACAAAGAGACTCAGAGGAACTTGCTGTTACATCATGCCTTTTGGAAATGTTCAGTTTTGTTAAAGGATTTGGAGGTCGCTGTAACCACAGTCACTACTTTTTAAGATATTGGTGAAAATGTCCAGTATAAGGCTGACCCTTCTAAATTGTCAGATTAACCCTTAATTAATTAGCAGTGTTTGTTGAATTCTGTAGCTTACCAGTTTCTGGAATATTAGGGAGTTGCTGAGATGATGTAGTGAGCACAACTGTATTGATGCCTTTTCCTTGGTCCTAAAATTGAGAGCCAGACACGATTAAGGGATAAAGGGTTTTTTACCTCGGTATTCAATAAGGATCCTTATGGTGCAGCACTTGGCCAAGATGGAGCACACCGAAATGCACACCCCCGATAGATTGCGTATACAATTTTATAGACCTTGCAAATTAGCATATCTAACAGAGATACCCCAATGACAGGCTTAAATGAATAGCATGATATCCCCCCATCCTGAAGAATTCCCCCTGGATGGGCCAAATCTTAGTTTACAGGATGTATTCTAGAGAGGACCTTGGTCTCCAGCTGTGAGGCCTCTAGGATGTTTGGTCTTCTGGTCTAACAGAATACCAGGACTATGCTGAGTTATCAGACTTAAGGAATTACAAGTATGCATGCTAAGAATACTGCGGATACATAAAAGGTATATAAAAGAAAAGGCAAAAAATCATCATGGCATCAGTATCTATCTCACATTTTTGAGATATAATTTCCAGACCTGCTGTTCACAGATGTGTTTTTAAACATGGCTCATACCTTTATCCATAATCCTCACTCAAGAGCAGTCTGATGAATGTCAAAGGGATTACACAGGCAGAGGTGGATGTGAAACAGAAGTCAGCAGTCTGGTGTGGAGGCCTGAAATGGCATGTGAACACATTTTTTAAGAGGATTGGCACAGGAGTGGGGAACTACGGCTCCTTCTGAGAGCCATCTGTGAGATTATTCCAGTTCCCAACAAATTCTGAATTCATAGATTTGACTTGCAATTATGGCTTGCATTCCAGCAAAATGCTCCTCAAACTGAGGAGTAAGAAAGAAATGCACAGCCAGTGGAAGCAGGGACAGGTGACCTGGGGAGAGTACAGGGATATGGTTCGGAGAGGTAGGGATGGGGTCAGGAAAGCCAAGGCAAATGTGGAACAAGACTTGGCAAGGGATGTGAGGAATAACAAGAAGGGATTCTATAAGTAGACAGGTCAGAAAAGAAAGGCCAAAGAGAGTGTACCTGCCCTGATAAGCAAGAAGGGTGAACTGGTAGCAACTGATATGGAGAAGGTTGAGGTACTCAATGAATTCTTTGCCTTGGTCTTCACTGGCAGTCAGGCTTTCCACTTCTCTCAAGTCCCTGATCCTCTGGGTGGGTGTGGGAGGAATGAAGTCCCTCCTCTGCATGTAAGTGAAATGCAAGTTTGGAACCACTTGATGATGCTGAATAGACACAAATCTATAGGGCCTGACGAGATGCATCCCAGGGTCCTGAGGAAACTAGCTGATGTTGTTGCCAAGCCACTCTCCATCATATTTGAAAAATCATGGCAGTCAGGTGAAGTCCCTGGTGACTGGAAAAAGGGAAATATCACTCCCATTTTTGAGAAGGTGAGAAAGGAAGACTTGGGGAACTACAGACTGGTGAACCTCACCTCTGTGCCTGAGAAGGTTATAGAGCAGATTCTCCTAGAATATATGCTAAGGCATATAAAAGACAATGTGATCCAAGGGAGCCAGTACAGCTTTACTTTTAATCGTGCCTGACCAATCTGGTGGCCTTCTATGGCAGTGGTTGACAAGGGAAGACTGAAAGATGTCAACTATCTAGATTTCTGTAAGGCCTTTGATATGGTCCCACATGACATCCTTATCTCCAAATTGGAGAGACATGGATTTGATGGATAGACTATTTGGTGGATAAGTATTTGGCTGGATGGACTGTGCTGGTTTTAACACCAGCTGGAAATTAAACTCCAAATAAGCCACACCCCTTCCAGTAAGGGAGGGACAAAAGCAGAGACTATGGGTTGAGATAACAATTTACTGAAAACACAAAGCAATGGAATAAGACATGCACAGTAACAATGGCAGTACTGATAGCAAAAGCATGCAAAAAGAGAAGGCGTTTTACCCACAAATAAATGTTCATCACCAGGAAAAAAACAATATGGCAGGTGCGCCCTGTAGGTTGCATCCACATGGCTTCCCCAGACAAAGGCAAGGTGGTGACAATTCTTTGTGTGCTGCTCACGTGGCCATTGAAAATAAAGGCAAGCTGGCAAGGGGGTCTCGCAGCTAGCATTTCCTGCACCCCCTGCAACCCAAAACAACAAAAAAAAACAATGACAAACAAAGCCCCTGAAAGCTAGGTCATTTGAGTTGGTTTGTGCTGCCGCTCTGCTGGGCGCAGTTCCATGCAGGTATCTATGCTGCCATTTCTACTGCCATGCTGGAGGTCGGTCCCACAGGTCACTGTGACCTTTTTCAACTGCTCCTCTGTGCTCCTTTTGGCTCAGCTGGGCTCCCTTCTGTTTGGCTTGATGGGCTTGGCTGGGCTGTGGTCACCCCTGCTGGTCCTTTCCCTGCAGCAGCCTCTGCATTGGTGCTGTTGGTTGAGCACTACTGTCAGTTCACATTTTCACTGCTTTTCTTTCAGTACCATGTCCTGTAGCCACGTTCTGGAGAAAACAGGAGGGGGGACCAGCAGTGATGGCAGGGGGCCAGGTCTGCAGGAGCTGATGCTGACACCTTCCCGTTGGAGATAGAGGGAGGCAAAATTGAGCATTTCCAATGGGGTGCCCAGCTTTTCCTCCTGAAAACATACCCCCCAGTGATGATGTGGGTGATATAGAATAACAACCTGGCCATGCCCACTGTAGTGGGTTGACACTGGCTGGCCAGATGCCAGGCACCCACCAAAGCCACTCTCTCACACCCCTCTGCAGCTGAATAGGGGAGACAAAATATAACAAAGAGTTCATAGGTTAAGGACTGTGAGAGATCACTCATCAAATACCATCACAGGCAAAACAGGCTCTAATTCAAGATATGAATTGAATTAATTGCTAACAAAATCAGAGCAGGATAATGAGAAGTAAAATAAACTCTTAAAATCACCTTCCCCCCCGCTCCTACCTTCTTACCATCTCTACCTCCTCCCTCCAGCAGTGCAAGGAGGGAGGGAATGGGGGTTATGGTCAGTTCATCATCTGTTGTTCCTCTCGTTGCTCAGGGAGAAGAGTTGTTCCCCTGCTCCAGTGTGGGGTCCCTTCCATGGGAGACAGTTCTCTGCGAACTTCTCTGACATGAGTCCATTTCATGAGCAACAGTCCTTCTCAAACTGCTGTAGAGTGGGTCAGTCTTCCACAGGGTACAGTCCTTCAAGTACAGGCTGCTCCAGCAGGGGCTTCTCTCTCCACAGGTCTCCCACGGGGTCACAGCCTTCTCCCAGGCATCCACCTGCTCCAGTGTGGGTTTCCTCCATGGGCTGCAGGTTGATCTCTGCATCCCCATAGATCTCCATGGGCTGCATGGGGACAACCTGCTTCACCATGGTCAGCACCACAGCCTGCAGGGGAATCTCAGCTCCAGCATCTGGAGGGCCTCCTTCCCCTCCTTCTCCACTGACCTTGGTGTCTGCATAGTTGTTCCTCTCACATATTCTCACCCTGCTCTTCTCAGGCTGCAGTTACAATTGTGCAACAACTTTTTTTTCTATGTTCTTAAATATGTTATCACAGAAGTGTTACCACTATTTCTAATTGGCCCAGCCTTGACCAGAGGCATATCCGTTTTTGGAGCTGCCAGGGATTGGCTTTGCCAGATATGGAGGAAACTTAGCAGCTTCTCAGCCACCCCTGTAGCTTCCCCCCACCCCCCCCCCCCCCCCCGCATTGCCGCAGGCCCCCAGCCGGATAATAATTAGCATTGACTCCATGACTGCAGAAGGCTGATCAATTGCTTTATTATTATCATCTTATACTATATTATACTATACTTATATTACACTAACAAGAACTATCACTAACTAACTAGAAAACCCGTGACTCTCCCCTGAGAGTCCTGACACAGCTGTGGATCCAATTGGTCAATGAAGCCAAACAACCATCACCAGAATCCAATCAAGCAATCACCTTGGGTAAACAATCTCCAGAACACATTCCACATGGGCACAAACACGGAGCAGAAGCAAGTGAGATAAGAATTGTTTTGATCATTCTTTTCTCTGCTTTTCTCACAGCCTTCCCCAGGAAAATGCCTGGGAAAGTCTGTGCCTGCTCTCTGTGGCCAGAGAGCTGCTGCCATATCCCTCACTACAAAAACCAGGCCATGCAAACCCAATACACCCACACAGCACTAAGCTCTGTCCCCTCTCTGCAACCAGGACATGGATGCAGCCAGAGAGCTGTGGTCAGTGTCTCTGTGTCCAGGTGGAGGCCGGTGATGAGTGGTGTCCCTCAGGGCTCTGTCTTGGGGCTGGTGTTCTTAAATATCTTTATCACTGGCATCAATAGTGAGATTAAATGCACCCTCAGCAAGTTTGCAGATGACACAAAGTTGAATGGTGCAGTTGACACAACAGAAGGACGGAATGCCGTTCAGAGGAACCTGGACAAACTTGGTAAGTGCACTCATGAGGACCTCATGAAGTTCAACAAGTTCAAGTACAAGGTGCTGCACCTGGTTTGGTGTTGCTTTTCGTTCTTTTCTCTCTCCGACTTCCTTGTTTTCACCCGGCGACTATTTCCCGGGGCGCTGGCCAGGCGCTTCCGGGAGCAGCCGGAGAGAGAGAGGCAACAAACACCTTTGTGGGTTCGTTTAATACGGACAGAGCTGTTTAGAGAGCGCGATCAAGACCGGGATAAAGAGACTCAAGAGATTGGACACTTGTTGTGCAGTCCAAAGTAGGTTGTATTTGCTCGAACGCCGCACGTACAAGTGACCCCAATCAGGGGTCCGGACAAAGGTTTTATAGGGGAAAATAAGAGATAAGGTGAGACCAATAGAACAATGCCCAGTGTGAATACATTATAGGTAAAATCCAATGGGAATAACTCCAGGGAGAAGGATGAATACACGTAAAAATACAGAATAGAAACTCCAGCTTTAGGTTTAGGAAACAGAAACTCCCATCTCAAATTCACAAAGCCTTTTTGCTCCGTTTGCGTAGCTGCACACTGCAACAGTTTGGGGCAACCCCAGACATGAGTGCAGATTGGGAGATGAACTGAGAGCAGCCCTGCAGAGGACTTGACTTGATGCACACAGAATGCACATGGTCTTTGAAACATTGTAGATCCATAGTTTAGAAGATAACACCTTCAGTCTCATAGTTTGTATATAATCAGGTTTTGAAGTAATGTGTTAGTTTCATATTTATGGGAGGAAAAAAAAGCACTTTATAGGCAAATGGATATGCCTGTGCCAAAACTAATTTGTGTGACGCTAGTGATCAATTTCATGGCCATTGTGGAAAAGAACACATTTTAGTGAGAAGAGATGGAAGTGTGCTCATACATCTTCTGTGGAAGAAGAGATAACACAAAATTTACTGGAGAGTTGGATTTATAAATACTGGAAGTAAGTCCCATGTAATTCTTATGTTCTTCCTATATGTGTACTCACTTCTTCAGACCAGTGAAGCATATTGTGGTACCTTAAAAGTCTGTTGTATCTAGAATAATTAAGAATTAATGATTGTGCTGAGAGACAGCAATGGTGTAGATGAAGAAGAGAATGTAGTTTTTGAAAGTTAAAAAATGAGGCTGCAAGGGTCAAAATGGGTCTGCAAAAAGTCTTCAAGGGTCAAAAAACGAACACGGTTGGCTTTCTGGGCTGCAAGCACACATTGCTGAGTAGTGTTGAGCTGCTTCTCCTCCTCCAACACCCCTACATCTTCTTCCTCGGGGCTGCTCTCAGTCCATTTTCCACCCAGCTTGTACCTGTGCTTGGGATTGCCCTGACCCAGGTACAGGACATTGCACTTGGCTTTGTTGAACTTCATGTGATTTGCACAGGTCCACTCTGTTGAGGTCCCGCTGGATTGTGTCCCTTCCCTCCAGCATGTCAGCTGCACCTCACAGCTTGGTGTTGTCAGCAAACTTGCTGAGGGTACCCTCAATCCCACTGTCCATGTTGTCAACAAAGATGTTAAACAGAAAGAATCTGTGCCAATACTGACCCCTGAGGAAAGTCACTGGTCTCCACTTAGACATTGAGCCATTGACCACAACTCTTTGAGTGTGACCATTGTCGCCTTCTGATGAGAAGGCGGGTGACCTGGTTCAAGACACAGCACGGCAACCCGGCCTCCCCCAGGTCACTCGGGCCACAGACATGCACAGACACCAATGTGGTGGATGGTCAAATGGCGTTTATTATCTTATCTCATGGGGTTAAATAGTCAAGGGGGCTTCACTACGTCAGAAGGGGATGGTGGGTCTGGTTGGGGTTAGTAAGGAGTGGAAAACTACTGAGTTAGGAGGGGCTGCATGCTTTAGGGGTAATTGATTAACTATAGCAGGAAGAAGGGGGGAAGGGTCTAGCTTTCCGTCACATCCCGAGATCTTCCGTTCGCCTGTCCCTATCTACCACAGACCATCCAGCCAATTCCTTCTCCATTGAGGGGTCCATCTATCAAATCCATATCTCTCTAGTTTATAGACAAGGATGTTGTGTGGAACAGTGTCAAATGCTTTGCACAAATCCAGGTAGATGTCAGTTGCTCTTTCCTTATTCACCAACACTATAATCCTGTTGTAGAAAGCCACCAGATTTTTCAGGCACAATTTGTAGATCAGACTAGCTGCATTTTCATACATGTGGTGGTTGCTGCTTTAAAAGGAACGTAGAATCAGCTTTAGGGAGAAAATGTTGCAAAAACCAATTGTTTAATTACTTTCAGTAAAACTCACTGTTGCAAGACTTCTTCAAAAACCTATGTAAGATTTTTGCATTGATGGACAAAACTATGTATCTTTTTTATATTCTCAAGCATTTTTTAAAGGGGGTGTTAATTTAAAATCTCGCTGATTATGGTATTGAAGCCAGCCTGTGTCTTCTAATAAAAGGAAATGTAGCTAAATGTTAATTTGTGGAATTTCCGTATAAAATGTTAGCTGTTTTGAGGCAATTGACTGCATGTTTCGCCTTGATTAACTTGCAGGAATGCACAGAAGGCAGCAAGCAGGGTAATAGACAATATTTTGCAATACATGCTGTTTCCTTAATCTCATTGTCAAGGATTATTTTATTTGTTTGTATTCTGAATATGGAATCCAGAATAATGCTTACTCAGCATCTGAAACAAAGGAGCTGATGTTGCTATCAAGTTTATACAACTATCTATGAAAGTGCACAACACAAAGTTCTCTGTAAATTCTTGAATATTGGTATTATCTTTGAACACAATTTCTTTTATGTGACATGACTATAAATCTTTTATAGTACTTCAAGCTATTTTTTATGAATACTTGAAACACTATTTTCTTCATCCTAACTGTGAGAGTGAGAAAAAGTAGAATGGAAATTCCAGATGGACAATAACTTTCTCTAGCATTTTGCAAACTCCATTAAGTTCTGTCTCCATCTTTCTTTAGTTCTATTGTTTTGCTGTTGAGAAGTTGCTGGGATGAAATTAAGGTGAAATTTTCAGTTTGCCTCTTCTTCAAAAGTTAGGGTGAGCCACTCGACACCTACTGTGACACTGCTTTCACTGGCAACTGCATCCATGGTGCATTTATAGGTGGGGTGTTGGGGGAATACCAGTTTGAAGATTGCTGGGTTAGCTCTCTGATAGCTACTTGAAGCATCACTGTATCCAAACTGGCTGTCTGGAAATGCTGATATTCAGTATCTGAAATAGGATAACCTCATCCCCTCAATGGTGAGGAAAGTGTGTGCCTGGTGAGAGTGCTACCATAGTATTTTGGATGGTTGTTTTGATGTGTATGAATAATGTGGCCCTTGAAAAGGCAGGTCCTGGCTGCTTGCTCTTGCTGTCTTGCAATGGCACAACAGTGATCTGGATGGGCTGGATCAATGAGCTGAGACCAACTGTATGAGGTTCAACAAGGTCAAGTGCTGGGTCATGCACTTGGGTGTCATGATCCGCCTGTAGGGGCAAAGGAATCATGATGGTTCTTTTCACAGATCCCAAAAGTGCAAAAAGGCAAACAACAGGGGACTATTAGTTAATCACAATAAATGCACCTTTATTAGGGGCCAAAACAGTAAATGCGATAGTGGGGTCAGAAAGGAGATAAAAGGATAGAGAGAGAGAGAGAAGAGGGGGATGGGAATAGCTACCAACATAGACGAGATCCTCAGTGGTCTGGACGATGGGGATCCGTCTTGTCGTGTCGGGGGAGTCTCCAAAATTCTGGTCAACTCAGGGGTCCAGTTATAGTCCACAGAGGAAAAAGGGGGGAACAGGCAGGACAATGAGAGTCTATTGTAATAGCTGCGGGGGAACAGGTGAGTCCACTGAAACCACCAAGGCAGGACGAACACAATGAAGAATAAGTCCATTGGAATTACTGAAGAAGAACAGGTCATGTCATTAGTGGTCACACCATCCTTTTCCCCACTCCCTGTGGTAGGGGTCTCAGTCCTTGGGAGGACTGAGGTTCTCGATCTCTGTCTGTCATGGTGGTAATGAGGCAGATGAGGGGTCTTCAGTGAGAGACCACTAGAGTCACCCCAAAAGTTCGTTTGGCTTAAGGGTGGAGAGTGAGCAAATATGCAGTAGGCCGTTCCTTGCTGTGTCCATGCCAGGTCTTTGCCAATTCCTTGCCAACTCCTTGCCAAGTTCTTGCCAGGCCTTGTTCGGAACAGCTAGCGTGACGGTACAGCAGTTGCACCTGCACTGTCTCTCTCTCCAAGCCGGAACTGCAGTGGGGGAAGGGGTTTCTCCTCGTGGCAATCGGAAGGCAAAAGGAGAATGAGGGGGGGCTTCAGACGGCCTCTTACATTGGGTCACAACAACCCCATGCAGTGCCGTAGACTTGAGGAAGAGTGGCTGGAAAGTGGCCCAGTGGAAAAGGCCCTGGGGATGCTGGTTGACAGCCAGCCAAACAGGAGCCAGCAGCGTGCCCAGGTGACCACAAAGGCCAATGGCATCTTGGCTTGTATCAGCAATAGTGTGGCCATCAGGAGTAAGGCAGTGTTTTGCCAGTGAGTAGGGTCAGAGACACAGACACCAACTTAAGGAATAGTGTAATTTACTAAAATGCAAAATGCAAAGAATCACAAAAAGATAAGCTAAGCAATGCACCTAATAATTACTGCAGAAGAATGCCTATAGTGATTAAGAAGGATACATCACCAGTTACCCTAATACTTTACCATCATCCAAGTCCAAGAAACATCAGCTGGGGGGTGGGAAGCTGTCACAGCAAAGGACTGGAGAACCAAACCCAGTAACTGGGAAATCCTGCGGTGCATCCACCTTGCAGGCCACGAGGCTCCCTCAATTTGTTGTGTCAGTAGCCCAACTTTTATACTGTTAAACAAACAAGCTGACATAATTTCTAATTTCATTCTCCTGTTGGCTTTCTCCCGAAGCCTGGCCAGGGCTCAAGGAGGAACCAAGGGAGTTGTCTTTGATTCTATACCCCCCTAATTGGGCCAGATATGGCCTCATCTGGTTTCCAGATACAGAAAGGTAAATACATGTTTGCCCAATAAAGGAACACATATAACAATGCTTGGTTAATGAGTGAATATATATATATATATATATATATAACATTTGGTTGAAAGGTTCATCTGTAGCTCAACAATGGCTCAGGGCCTGTTGTTCAGACCTCAGTCAGGGCCTATTGTTCAGGCCTTAGTACTTCAGGCAGTGATCATTCCCCTGTACTGGGCACTGGTGAGGCTACACCTCAAATTCTGTGTTTTGGGTTCCTCACTCCAAGAAAGACATTAAGGAGCTGGAGTCTGCCCAGAGAAGGGCAATAGAACTGGTGAAGGGTCTGGAGCACTGTGTTGTTTTTGCACGGCCTGATTTTTGGTAACAGGGGTCCACAGAGGTGGCTTCTGTGAGAAGCTGTTAGAAGCTTCCACCATATCTGGCAGAGCCAATCCCTGATGGCCATGAAGATGGACATGCCACTGGCCAAGACTGGGCCAATTAGAGATGGTGGTAATGCCTCTGTGATAACATATTTAGGAAGAAAAACAAAACAAAGTGGGGGCACAGTTTTAATTCCAGCTAGAGAAGAGGAGGAGGTGAGAACATGTGAGGAAAAACAATATGGAGACACCAAGGTCAGTGAAGAAGGAGGGGGAGGAGGTGCTCTAGATGCTAGAGCTGAGATTCCTCTGCAGGACATGGTGATGACCATGGTGAAACAGGCTGTCCCCCTGCAGCCCATGGGGGTCCATGGGGGATACAGAAATCTACCCACAGCCCATGGGGGAGGTGCTCATGCTGGAGTGGGTGGATGCCTGGGAGGAGGCTATGATCCCGTGACAGACCTGTGGAGAGAGCATCCCTGCTCCCAGGCTGGAGCAGCCTGTCCTTGGAGGACTGCATCCCATGGAAGAGTGACGCACTCTACAGCAGTTTTGGGAGGACTGTTTGCCTGTGGGAGGGACTCATATTGCAGCAGTTTTGGCAGGACTTCTGCTCATGAGATTGGAGCCATGCTGGAGAAGTTCACGGAGAACTGTCTCTCATGAGAGGGACTCCATGGTCTCACAGGGGAACAATTTCTCTCCCTGAGCAGCAGAAAAAAACCTCGGGTAACGAACTGACCAAAACCCCCACACCCTGTCTCCCTGCGCTGTTGATGGGAATGAGGGAGGAGTTGGGGGGGGAAAAAGGTGGTTTTAAGGGCTTGTTTCACTTCTCATTATCCTCTGATTTTGTTAGTAATAAACTCACTTTGTACCTCTAAGTTGAGCCTGTTTTGCCCTTGGAGTGTTTTCTCCTGGTCCTTTTCTCAACTCATGAACCCTTCATTAAATTTTCTCTTCTCTGCCCAGCTGTGGCAGGGGAGGGTGAATTAACAGCTTTTGTGTGTGCCTGGCATTTGGCCAGTGTCAAACCATGACAAGCACAAGTCTGATGAGGAGCAGCTGAGGGAGTTGGGGGTGTTTCATCTAGAGAAAAGGAAGCTCTGGGGAGACCTTATTGCTTTCTAAAACTATCTGAAAGGAGGTTGCAGTGAGGTGGGATCAGTTTCTGGAGTAAGGGGATGAGAGGAAATGGCCTCTAAGTTGCACCAGGGGAGGTTTACACTGGATACTAGGAAAAATTTCTTCACTGAAAGGGTTGTCAAGGACTGGAACAGACTCCCCAGGGCATTGGTGGAGTCACCATTTGTCTTGGCTTAAGACAATTTAAGAGATGGACATGCCAAAATGAGTTACCTCCCCTTTTAATTTTAACCCCTCCCTTTCCACCAATAAGGACAGATGAATGCGAGTAGATATAAGTGAAAAAATAACAGTTTACTAAAAAATTAAACAGCAACAGGCAAAAAATATCAGTAAGTAATGACTAGATACAATGTTGCTAAACCTTGCGGACTCCCTGGCAACAAAGTGAAACTAAAATGGTGGATAAACCTCTCCCCCAAGATGGCACCCTCCACAGACAACCATGTGGTCTGCGACTCAAATGGAACATGGTGGACAAACCTTCCCCCCAAATAACAACCAACAGGGAACAAGGACAAAACAAAAAGAAAACCGGGAGTCTAAAACCAGCCAAATGCCCATCTTATCTTTCTGGTGATGGCAGTTACGTTGACAAAGGCGGCTTGAGCTCAATCAGTGTGATAAGTTAGAAAAGACTCTTTGTTCATCAAGACAGAAAGAAGAAGCCTTGTGTAGATAACAGAAAATCAAAGGAGAAGCCTTGTGTAGATAACAGAAAACCGCCAGACAGAAACTAGTTAGTATGTTGATTACTTAAGCTGGGTGTGTAATTAGAACTTAGGTGCATATGGAAAAGACCATTGCAGGGGCGTGGACTTTTGCCGGGGAAGAAGAGAGGAGCTTCCCTCGGGCGACCAACAGAGAGTAGAAGACGACCCCCTAGGAACAGAAGGCGCAAGCGCAGAGTACACCCAGAGATATCGCGGCCCCAGAAAAAAAAAAAAGGTATAAAAAGACTGTGGGAAGGGGGAAAACGGTGTGTGGGCCGTTTTTGTGGAGCGGGGACTCCCCGGCTGCACCCAGCGCTGTTTGCTTGCCATCGCTTGCTGTAATCAATAAATTTCTGATTGACTCTTGAAAGGCTGAACAAATTATTCGCCTCTATTTATAACAGTCAGCAGCTGGAATTTGTAGAGGGATTTCACTTTCTCGACAGAAGCAGCAGCAGGCAGCCAGCTGAGATGACCTTATGGAGCAGGACTGTTCTGTTTTTCTCCGCATGGTTTGGCTGTAGACAGATATTTGTGGAATTTGCCTTGAAGCAGTTTAGGACTGTGAAATACAGCTTCTTTGAGACCTGCCTGAAGCAACCCCCTCAGGGAAAAACAAAAGAAAACAAAGGGGAGCTTCTGCCTTTCACTGCTTCAAGGGAAAGAGAAAGAGCCCTTCTGCCTGAGTGTCCTAGGGTGACTTTATGATGCTTGTATCCCCAGTCGTCTGTTCTGTTTATGCTGGATATTAAGTTCTGCACCTTTAAGACTGGTTCAGAGAGCGAAGGGGGAGAGAAGTGCGCAGTTTGTTTTCAGAAACTGCACTTGCTCCCCCACAATTTTTTTCCTTCTCACAGACTGTGTTGTCTGCAGCATGGACAAGGAGCGGGCAAGAGCTCTCCTTTGCTTTTTAGTTAGTTTTTTTTAGCTAGCTGAGGCAGAGAAGTTCCCCGGACTGTGGCTTTTCTTTTTCTTGGAACTGTTCAAACCTGCTCTGGACTGAAAACCCAGAAAAACACTGGGAGCTCACACCTGTGGCCCACCAGGGCCTGGGATGCTGCATTCCAGCGCTGGAGGGACTGATAAGAGACTGAGTGAGCCGAGCTGAGCTACACTCCATGACAAGGACTTTCTGAATTTGCCATCTCTTCAGAAGAGCGAGAGGTTTTATTGTTTAATATTATTAAATTTTTATGCTTGTGAATACTTGGCTTGTTAAATAAACAGTTTTTTCCACTTTTCTCCAAGGAAATCTTTTCCCAAACCAATTGGGGGAGGGGCTGCTTGAATCTGCTTTCTAGAGGGACCCCTTTGGAAGTTTCCTCCCAAATTTGCCCTAAACCAGGACACTGAGTGACCCCAACCTTAAAAAGGGACCAGCAGTCCCCAGCCCTGTGGTTCTATTTCCAGCTGCTGGGTCTTAAAAAGACAATAACAATTTTGGGCACAGATATGGAATATAATAACATTTTGGGTTACCCAGGACACCATTCCTGGAGGGATTTAAAAGACATGTAGATGTGGCACTTGGGGACGCAGTTTAAAGGTGGGCTTGGCAGTGCTGGGTGAATGGTTGGACTCAATGATCTTAGAGGTATTTTCTAACCTGAATGATTCTATGATTCTAAGTTCAGTTTTCATCTGATTCAGTTCCCTGGGCTGTCTTACTGTCAAAACAAATTTCTCAAGGTGAGAATAGGGACCAAGCAGCCAGGAGAAGTTAGGACATTTTTTGTTGGCTGACGATATGGTTGTAAGAACTTGCTCACAGAAATGTGAACTGATGTGCCTATGCTAAGTTACTCTTTTTTAGTAATGGGGAGAGATGATTGTTTCCTTTTGCATAGTGGACTTTTTAAAATGAGTGTCTTTCTGTTTATGAACTTCATAGTTCAATCCTCAAAGTCTTCCACAACTAACTGTGATTGATTTATTAAAGAAATATGGATATTGATCTAGCACCGATATCCAACTGTGACGGACAAAAACTCTCTAACAGTTTAAAGTTAGAAAGTGTATGATTTATTGCGATGCCGGGCAGCGTGTGGGATAGCTCCCAAATGCACACCGTGCCTTTCAAATGATTACAGAGTCCTTTTATCCACACAAGAATTGAATATCCAAAATACAAATACATATTCATAATTTAGTACATCCCATTCCTCGCTTTGTATGCTAATCATTTCAAAAGCTATTAAGCATGCGTAGTTTGTTCCTTGAAATGGGTCGGTGGTCCCTTTCATGGGGAGGGGTCCCAAAATGAGGAAGTAAATGAAGTCTTCCTCATTCTGACCTTTCTACCTTTTCAATGCTAATATGACAAATGAACCTTGGTAGAATTCCCATTCCTTGTCTTCAATTGGTTTCAGAACAGAGGAGGCCCACAATTGTCTTATGTTCCTAAAAGCTATTTGTCAGTTTCTATATTCTTCATTATAAACCCAGCTAACTAAACATTGTGTTGACAAGCAATCAATTATTAGTTAACTACTAACTCTTAACTTCATCAAGGCCTACTTACAGAATCCCTTTATTTTAATTAACTCTAGTAAGGCTTATCTCTAACTAAAATCTTAGCTCCTCTAAAATCTCTAAATCTCTTAAAGTTTATGTTTCATGATAACCAGCTGGATTGTATTATTTCTATTGAAGAGATCTTTGTGACCCACCATACCAGAATGTTATATGAAAAGGACAGGAAGTTTTCTGCAAAGTTTGAAGAATCAGTTATGTTGTTTAAGCACTTGGTTAATATAATATAATATAATATAATATAATATAATATAATATAATATAGCCTTTTAAAAACTGTCCACCTTGCTGTGCCATCCTTTTAGGAGTGAAACCTGATGTGCCTTTCTCTGTTCATGCATGCCTTTAACATGCTGTCCAAAATAAAAGAAGTTTCAAAATAAACTATGCAAAACTTAAGAAATAAAATAAGGGAGTGCTTAAAATGTGTTGGAAGACAGGTGATAATACTCATTCATCAGGATTTTTGCTTGTTTGTTTCCTTATTTAATGAAATGAGACAGATACTTTGTATTAGAACTTGTGTTTCTGCCTGTGAATTTGAGACCCATTTAACCTATTTAATGCATGGGTTGATTGCACGTTTATGTTGTTGCTATTGTTTGAGTGTGGAAACAAGTCTTTGAAATTATAATACAACAAAACTCAGTCTTCATCCTGGACACTTTGTTTTTAACTATACTCTTGTGTCAGGTAGTACCTAAGATAACAAGTGTGAAACTAGAATGATTTAAGCTAACATGCTTTACCGTGCTCCTTAAAAGTGCTTACTTGGGGTACTGTTGGTTTACTTGTGCTTATCTCTCTTTTCTTTCTAGAATATGGTATCAAGTTTTCGTGTTTCTGAACTACAAGTGTTGTTGGGTTTTGCTGGACGTAATAAAAGCGGGCGGAAACATGACCTCCTGATGAGGGCACTGCATTTACTGAAGAGAGGCTGCAGCCCAGCAGTTCAGATAAAAATCCGAGAACTCTATAGGCGTCGTTACCCAAGGACAATTGAAGGACTTTCAGATTTATCGGCTATAAAACCTGCAATTTTCAATTTGGACAGTAGTTCCTCTCCTGCTGAGCCTGACCTCACTGTTGCTGGCATTCACCCACTCTCTTCTTCCTCAGTCACACCTCAGTCTCCTTCCTCACCTGTCAGTTCTGTGTTCCTCCAAGACACTAAGCCCCACTTTGAGATGCAGCAGACATCCCCTCCAATTCCACCTGTTCATCCTGATGTTCGACTGAAAAGCTTGCCATTTTATGATGTGCTTGATGTGCTCATAAAACCTACAAGTCTAGGTAAGAGTTTAATAGCTTTGTAGGTTGCTTAATTAATGAAATAAATGTTGCTAATGACAGTACAAAGTTGAGTTAAATGGCTTTTTTGCAGCTGGGGAAAAGTGGAAACTCCTTTCCCTTCTCATCTCTACCCTTGTCCTCTCTTCACCACTTGTTCCCCAAAGTGCCAAGCCACACCTCAGAAAACAGTGTTCTCTTTTCTAAATATTATATTATTAAAGATCTTTGTCTTTTGAATACTAAATAATAGAGTAGAATAGTTCAGTTGGAAGGTACCTACAATGATCCTTCAACTGCCTGACCACTTCAGAGCTGGCCAGAAGTTAGAGTAATACTCAAGGGCATTTTCCAAATGTCTCTTAAACAGTGACATGCTTGGGGCATTGACCATGTATCTAAGCAGCCTGTTCCAGTGCTTGACCACCCTCTTTGGTAAATAAATGCTTCCTAATATTTAGTCTAAACCTCTGCTTTTGGCTGAAGGATTTGGACCTGAAGTCTCTGCCTGGTGCAAGTGAGAAACACGTCTGTCAGGGTGTGGTGGGTTGACCTTGGCTAGATGCCAGGTGTCCACCAGGCTGCTCTATCACTCCCCAGCGGGACAGGGGAGAGAAAATAAGATGGAAAACAAGTTGTAGGTTGAGATAAGGCAGTTTACTAAAGCAAAAGCAAAAGTTTGTGTGAGCACAAGCAAAAAGAAAAAAAGTTTATTCTCTACTTTCTCATTAGCAAGTGATGTTCAGACACTTCCCAAGAAGTAGAGCTTCAGCATGCATAGTGGTTGCTTCAGAAGGCAAACACTGTAGAATAACATATCCCCCCCTCCGTTCCTCCTCTCTCCCTTAGCTTTTATACCTGAGCTGATGTCGTATGGTATGGAATATCCCTTTGGTCAGTTTGGGTCAGCTGGCCTGGTTGTGTCCCCTCCCAGGATCTTGCCCACCCCCAGCCCCTTGATGAGGGGAAAATGTTGAGATACAGCACTGATGCTGTGCCAGTGCTGCTCAGCAGTAGCCAAAACACTGGTGTGTTTTCAACACCTTTCCTGCTACCAATGCAAAGTACAGTACTGTGAAGGCTGCTATGAGGAAATGAACTCCAGCTTTGCCAGACCCAATACAGAGAGTGAACAGGAAAAGGATTTCAGGGTCAGTAATTAATAAGTTGCAACAACATAAAGAGAACAAATGTGCTGGTTTGTTAGTTTGCCCTTATCTTGCTGCAACAATTCTGCAGGTTCTGATATCTGGCACTGAAATAGATACTTTGTGCTGCACTGTTCAGTGTTGTACTCAGATTAGTGAAGGTTTCTCAGCCTATGAGTTGTTGCCATACTGTATGTTAAAATGTTGGATGGACCTTTGTCTTCCAAATAAACTGAAATCTCAGTTTCACTTCCTCAAATGCCTCACTCATCAATGTATTTAATTATTTGGAAATATGTTTTCTGTCTTGAAATTCAACCTGACTTACCTTACATAGTAAAAAATGTTCCCAAACTATTTAGTAGTATTGTTTAGAAACACTTCAGCATTTTGCAAGCTGTTTGTATCCTCTTATACATTTTAGTTTCTTAACTGATCATGGAGTCTTTCAGACTGCACCACAACTCAGATATTCGTGAGGAGGTGTGGGGAAATGAGATATGAGGAATGGATGATATGCAAATAATGGGCTTTTCTTTCTTACTGAGACAGGGGAGATTCAGATTAGATATTAGAAATTTTTTTTTCACTGTTTGAGTGGTCAAGCATTGGAATAGGTTGCCCAGGGAGCTGGTAGAGTCACCATCCCTGGAGGTGTTCAAGAGGTATCTGGATCTGGTGCTGGGCGATGTGATTTAGGGGTTTAGCGGTTACAGTGGTAGTACTGGGTTGACAGTTGGACTTGATGATCTTAAAGGTCTCTTCCAAACTTGATGATTCTATGACTGATTTTAGAAGGACAGGAGCATTGGCTGAAAATTACTCATACCATGGATTCATGTGCAAATTTGGACATGAGGCTTCCTTTATTTATTTCTTTTTATTTATATGGATAGCTTAGAGTCCCAGTTAGTAGACCTGGGTGATTGAGATATGGAACAAACAAGTTTTGTGTGTTTGAGAATTAAGGATTCAAATAACAGGTAGGTCAGAGAGCTAGGAGTATAGTCCACTTCACTGCAACTCTTTTAAAGAGATGAGTGTAGGTATTCTTTTGCACTGAGAACACAAGAGCAGGTGTAGGTCTGGAGTTTCATTTTAACCAACACTCAATTCAATAACAAAACATTTTCATGATATTTTTTGCATGTGCTCAAGTATTATTTTAAAATATGACATGTTGTCTGTGGTATGCGTGTGTGCACGCATGCATAGGTGCACAATGTAGCTAGTTTGAGTTGTTTTGAGGAACTTGGTGTGTGTTTGCTCTACCTGGGTTCTATTTCATGTTTGTGTCCTTTTTGTGTGTTTTTTCTGGGCATAGAGATACTATTCTCTCAATGTTATAGTGTACAAGACAGTCTAGTAACTTTTCGAAATTTGCCTGGTTTAGTTGTGCTATTTTTGTGTTTTTCATTCTTTCTGCTTACTTTAAATTGTTGGACAAGTCCAATGTACTTTTATTTCAGGTCAAGATTTCTAACTTTTCGAGCTGAAAGAAAGTAGAAAAGTAACATGTACATACTATGAACCTTTAATACTAAAATATTACAGCTTCCCATCACTGACAGACAAGTCAGTTTCTGATATGAAAGTTCCATTTATTTATTTATTGTTAAATGCTACTGATGTAATTCCCAGACATCAAGTCTATCTGGCTTCTGTGGCCTTAGGGGTTGTGTTCCCTCTCCCCCTTCTCCTCTCCCCTTCTTCTCAAAGATTTAGTTACAAATAGTTGTTTCTGAATTGAGTAATTTTCCATCTGTCCATTAATAACTTCTGGTGCATGTTCTCTTCTCGTAGTACATTAAAATAGTTGTGTTATGTTTTTGTGTGTGTTTGTTTGAACCTTTCTCTCCTAGGAGAAAGGATTATAATGCTGTTTGACAAGCTTTTTTAGTAGTGAAGTGTAATGTGATATTAAGCCATCTGAATGTAGTTGAATGAATTATTTGTTCCATTCTTTCTTCTTGATGTTTTTGTTGTATGCAGTTCAACTGCAATTTGAATATAAGTGACTTAAGCATTGTTCAAAAAAAACCCAGAAATCAAATCCCTCAATTGCAGATCCTTTTTAAATCAATTTCTTTAATTACCATGGTTAAAACTCTTGTGTCTCTCTCTTTGTAGTACAGAGCAGTATTCAGAGGTTCCAAGAGAAGTTTTTTATCTTTGCTTTAACACCTCAGCAGGTCAGAGAAATCTGTATTTCCAGGTAAGAAGAGTGTAGCATAGTCTAGGTAAACTTTTGCAAAATTTCAGGAGAAAGTGTGGGGTTTTTGGTTCATTTTTATGCAGCACATAAAGCTTGCAGATGCTGAATGATAATCCTCACTGAAGTTACTCTGAGTTTAACTGTTCTGTTTTCTTCAGGGACTACTATGCACAGAATTTCTGTGCATTTAGGGTAAAACCTACCCCATTAAAGAGTTAACAATTACTCTGTTCCAAATAATTGTCATTATTTAGAGAAGTGGTAAGCTTTTCTTCCCTGCATGTTTCCTGACTGCAGGACTAGAAGGCTGCTTTTTTGTCACAGGATCCATCTTGTTGCAAGACCTATGGTGTAAGCCAAGAGGGTTTTTTCTCCTCTGGCAAAATCATACTTAATTGTTACTATAAACTCTTGACAGAGGATGCTGATCTTAAAGTCCTGTGTAACTTGCAGTAGGTAAACAAAGGTGTTGCTTATAACACTTGTTCATAGCTCAATAAAAGCAAAATAAGAGCAAAGTTTAGTGATGTTGGGGCAGGTGTGACAGTTCTTTCTCCCTATGACTGGAATATGAGACCTGCTGTCTAAATGGATACTTCTCTTTTTATTTCTCTTTGTCACAGGGACTTCTTGCCTGGGGGCAGAAGAGATTACACAGTCCAAGTTCAGCTAAGGTACCTTTTTCATACTGTTCTCTTACAACTTTTTATTGGCTAATATAGCATAAGATGTTTGTGGGGACATATAAATGTGGTGACACTTGAAAATTATGCTTTTTCTTTTTGGGGATATAGGTTATGCCTAGCAGAGACAAGCTGCCCTCAAGAAGATAATTACCCTAATAGTTTGTGTATTAAAGTAAATGGGAAGCTGTTTCCATTGCCGGTAGGCTTGTTTGTGTGACTTGTGGTGTGTGTGTGTTATCTGTAACATTAGCTTGCTAAAACAGTCAAGCTGTTTATTATCACTTAAATTTCTCTGGCTACTGTTAGGTATATAGTTTGTATGTTGTCTGTGTGAGATAGCCATTACTACTGTTAATCATGTTACAGAAACACATGGAGTAATTGTGTTTTAGCCACCTATAACAAACCTAACCTATTGCAGTTAACAAAATATGTCAAAACTAAACCAGTGTCTGCATGAAGAATCCTCCTCCTAGGTATTCAAATTGAGTTTGACTTGCTTGGTAGTAGCCCTCACTGTTTGGGCTGTTTATATTTGTGATTGGCTTGAGTTCCTTCTTGTTGCAAGGGAATGGTATCACCTTCCTGTGTACAAATTTGTATGCTGCTCTGCATCTGTCTGGTTAGTGCAGAATTCATTGCGTGAATGAAGAACAGACACATTTAGGGTTCTTAGCATTTGCTGATACTAAAACAGAATAGTGTTGGCAGTCATACACTTCACTGGTATCTGATGTTTAAAAACTAGTACATTGGCATGGTCATCTCTAGGCATTATATATATATATATATACAAAAAAGTAAAAGCACCTCATTATTCTTAAAAAATCTCTGGAATGGGTATCTCTGTACAATAGAACAGAGAAACTCTTATGCAACCTGTTCTGAAATGGTTCTGGAAGCTATGAAGATGGAAAAAGTAGTAGTACAGAGGTTTTTTCTTCATCAGTGGGTTTGGAAAAATGCTGTGTGGAGAGAGAAGGTGTGAACCCTCTTTTTTATTATGTCTGTCACCACCTTGGTGTGTCAGATGTATTGTCCTGTATGCTCCCTCCTGCATTTGCAACCCGTGACTGTTTTTTTTGCCTTTACTCATCTTAAATGAGACTCTTTAGCTTCTCTTCCTCCTACTTCTTTAGCCATTGCATCACTGTTCTTCTGTCTGTCTTCAGTGTGTAAGAAGGTTTCTTTCATATGTTTTCTAGTCAGTATTTTTTGCAAATGCCAGTTATGTTCTCTGATAAGCTTGAGGATTTTCTCCTTTCTTATGCAGATTGTCTTATTTTCTTTAAGCAAGGAACAAAAAAAGATTGGTCTGATATTATCTTATGGACATCAATGTCTGCTGATGCCTAGTCTTGTTAATATAGTTTATGCCCTGCTATGCTGTCTTATGCTCTTCATTTTGTACATAACATATGTCACAGTGTTAGCAAAAATTGTTTATAATCTTGGATTATTGCTTTGCTTTAGATCTAAATCCTGTAGTTTCATCCTGCACATCAGGATTCTTTAATTTCTTCATCTGAACTTTAGGTGAGAAAGTGAATAAATTATTGTCTTGGCAACTTCCTTTCCTTTCCTTCAGTATGAGCTGAATGACAAATGCAAGCTCAGTCCAAGTGCTTCTGCCAACATTTTCTGTTGATTTTTGTCACTGTATCCCTCTGGTGGTTCCTTTCTGTTGCAGGAAATGCAAGATAACTTCTTTGTCTCAAAGACCACCATTGTCCAACTCAGTAGTGTTGGTGTTAAATAATTAATCAGTGATGCCAGCCTCTATTGCCAACTTGCACAGTTCTTAAGTGAGTACTGTTCTGTCTTTCCCTAGTTCATGTCTCTGCAGATGTCTGTAAGTTATTCTTGATTGTTTCCTTGTCTGCAGTCCTCAACAGAAACTTCAGAAAAATGCTGCCAGTGTACCAGTACTGATTCAGGTTGTGCCAACTCATGTTAACATGGTATTTCCTTGTATTCATACAACTATCTGTGTCCTCCTTTTATAGTGTTGGTTCTGACTTAAAAGGAGTAAATGTAGAGTCTTGCATGCTGCTATCTTGGTAAGTAACAAGGTTTTTATACATGATGAACTAAAAATGCGAGAGTTGGATGATGGGTGCTGCTGCCTATTATCTGTTCCCAACAAACCTCTCCTGTACAAAAGCAGGTTGGGTTAACATTCAGGCAACGCAGTCAGATCCACACACAACACTCACCACAGCTGGCTAAGCGAGAGAGGCAGAAGGCTCTTTTGAGGGTATGTTCCAGCGGAGGTTTATTTATTACATGGAGTCTGAAGGAAACCCAGGCAAAAGAGGAAGAGCATGTGCTCTGAACAGCTTAAGAATGGGAAGGGATGGGGGGGTGGAGCTAAGGGCAGGGCAAAGGGGATTGGTCTCCAGGGGAGAGGGGGCAGCCACCAGGGGTACCCAACCAATGAGGAAACAGGGAAAGGAGAAACCAGGGTAGGATGTGAAATATAGGTAACAGTGAGACTGAGGTCCATGGGGGAGTCTTGTCTTTTCCCACAGGAGGAATGAATTCTATGGTAAGTCTTTCCAAGGCAATGCACTCGGGAATTGGCTGAGGAGAGAGAGTTCATGGGATGCTACAATGAACTACAGCAGGTGGTTCTCCTGTTGATGTTTTTTGTAGGCAAGACAGAATGTAAAAGTTCAAAAGGTAATTTGCTTTTCTTAGGGAATCTCCATAAACCACTGTGAGTCTCTTTCAAAGGCCAAAATCAAATATGTCAAGGAAGGTTGGAAATAGCCAGATATAAAGAGCAATCATGCTTTCTGTTGATAGATTTTTCTGGCTATAGCAGGTGATACCTGCTTTGACTAATAAGGTTCTTGAAACAAGTGTGGAAGACTTAAAGACAAAAATAATGTTGAGACTTGCTAGCCACTAGATTTGGCAGCCTAACTAAACAGTGCTAGACCATACTGGTTGAGATAGGCAAGCAGAGTGTTCTTAACTCCTGGAAGGCCAGGAAAGGAAGGTTTTAAGTTGTTCTAGGAGTACAAAATTGAATCTGTTCTCAAGGTCATTGTGGAAGAAAACATCAAAAGCTTGACTGAAATGAAGCATGTGCACTGCAGAGTCTCTCTCTAAAAGAAAAAAAAATTGAGAAATACAAGAGAACTTGCACTCTTGCTCTCTTGAAAGCAAGGCGATTTCATTTTTAGGTTGGAGGCCAGCTGGGTTACTGTGGCTGATACAGTATGGGGGGAAACACTCTCCTGAATATTGCAGGGATGGTGTGTTTGTCCACATAAGCTGATAATGTCACCATAGTAGAGAAAGGCCTACTACACCAAAGCAATGGGGATATATACCATATAAATGGCAGCAGTTCTTATGTCTGATTAAAGACAAGGCAAATAATTTATTCTTTTAAATGTGAAATTATCAGTAGTTTCCTTTAATCTGCTGCCTTTGTGTTCTGTGATGAAGTGCACATGGTAAGGTCCCTAGTAGCTACTGGGTCGCTCATCTGGGGTAAGAACAATAAAAGGCAGTGATTATCCTATGGTATACTTGGCTAGTTAGTGGATGTCCTGGTTTAGGGCAAATTCTGGGAGGAAACCTCCGAAGGGGTCTCCTCTAAAAAGTAGATTTCAGCGGCCCCCTTCCCCAGCCAGTTTGGGAAAATAATATCCTTGGAGAAAAGTGGAAAAAACTGTTTATTTAACAAGCAAAGTATTCACAAGCATGAAAAATGAATAATATTAAACAATAAAACCTCTTGCTGTTCTGAAGAGATGGCAAATTCAGAAAGTCCTTCTGTAGTTCAGAGAGAGTCCTCCAGCGCTGGAATGCGGCATCCCAGGCCCTGGTGGGCCACAGGTGTGAGCTCCCAGTGTTATTCTGGGTTTTCGGTCCAGAACAGACTGAAACAGTGATTTGCATAATAAGGACTTTACAATTAAAAATTGTAAAGCAGGTATGTTTTATTCCAGCTGGGATGCATGGGAGATATTTCCACCAAAGACATGCGTGCCTGGTGAGACAGATTTCAGGTTTAAATACACATTGATCCCCCAAGCCCATACCTCCCTTCCTGCCCATTCCCTGCCCAGAGTCTTTGGTGGTGCCATGCCTCCTGGTGGTCATGAATGGGCGCCTTTGATGAAGTAACATCATCTTCTTTGATGTTCACTGCTTGACCCTTTTTTCTGGGCAGGCGCAGTAGAGGTTTGGCTTTCTCTAAGGTCAGTTTGTCCTGGCCGAAACCAGGAGCCTGGTTCTTGCTGGCTCTTTAAGCAAAAGGTTCTGCTTTATGGGTTTCAACAGTACCTGAGGCTTGCTTTACTGAGTGTTGTTTTTTTTTTTAATCTTTATGGCCTTTACCTAGTAACTAAATTCTTTTGTGTTCTGTTACAAGTTGTCTCTATCTAGCAAGTTACATTCCTATGTGTCCTGGGTACAAGCTGTATCTGCTTGCTAAACATTTTCTCTTTTCCCCACCACCTGCCTAAGTATATTATATGCCTCTAGAATTCTGAATTTTCGTAAGCATATGTGTTTCCCATATCAACAGTTCCAGGAAAAAAACCACCGTCTTGGGAAAAATTTCCTTGGTGTAGCTTATGAGGAAAACCAGCGAAAAAACAAAGAAAACTCCCTGTTTCTCCCTCTCTCTCTGCAAAAGCCAAGAACTCCAAGAGAGCACTGAGAGCCTTATCACTCTCTCACTGTCCAAGCTTGGCAGCACAGTGAGAAAAGGAATTCTGGGGGAGTAAAGTGAAGCTTCTGCAGACAAACTGCGTGCCACTGCTTCCCCCTCCCTTTGCTCTCAGGTCTAGTCTTAAAAGCACAGAACTCAATATCCAGCATAAGCAGAACAGACGACTGGGGATACAAGCATCATAAAGTCACCCTAGGACAGCGGAAGAGGCTCTTTATTTCTGGGTTTTATTTTCAGACTTAGAGTCTTTTCACAGTAACTCTTTTCCCAAGCAATAGGCTGTGAATGTGTGTGTTTTTCTGGGTAAAAAAAATATACGCGTGAATGTTTTTACAGCATATCCTTTCTGGGAGAGTTTCTCGTATAGTACAATACCATCTTGAACTAAATAAAATCTGGTGGTCAGTTCTGTGTAAGACATAGAGCTGCAATCTTTTATTGGCATTTTTCCAGTGCAGGATGAGTTTTTGAAATGAGTAGACTACAGGCTGTCTGTATGAATTCAGAACAGAGATTCTCAGTTCCTGTTGCAGACTGGCTTGCTTTCATCATGACAGATGCAGGATGAGATGAATAAGCTGCAGTTAGGCTGTGTGCTCCTTCAGACAGCACAAGTACTTTCTGCTCATGATACACTGGAGATTATGTGCTTGCCTAGAAGCAAAAGGGAACTGGATAACTCCTGATTCAATTTGCAAACATCATATAGGAAATATAACTACAGAGAAAAGTTGTCCAGGTTATGAAATTTTTCATCAAAACTGAGCAAACAATATCTAGTTTATTTTGTTTCTGCAGACAACAGCAAAGCCTATTATTCCCTGCCCATGGTGAGGGGGTTGAAACTAGATGATCTTGAATGTTGCTTCCAACACAAACCATTCTATGATTCTATGATCTCTTAAATACAGCTGATATTCCATGTACAGCCCTTCTTTAGGGACCTTGACAGAGGACAGATGACAACTCGTAGCTAACTGGGCCAGGTGTAGTTGATGCAAGGCAAAGCAGGCACCAAAGAGATGTGGAGCTCTTGGAACAAGACTTGTTTTTTACATATAATCATTGAAGTGTTTTCTGGGTGTGAAACACTGAGTTAGCTCTTCATGACTTGCTGTGTTTGTCACTAAGGCTGTATCCTTGTGATGTTCCACTCTCTTTCAATGTGTGTGTATGTGGGAACAAACAAAGCATCAATATTACTTTTTATTTTTTCAGTGAACTTATCTGGACCCAAGCTGTGTTCTTTCACCTTTTCAGCATTTCTATAAAACCCCTTAAAACAAAAAATGCCTTATAATTGTGGTTGACTTATAGTGGGAGACTGTCAAAGACTGATATTTTTCAGATTGTGTTGGATTTGGTCTCCAGCCTAGAGATCCTCTAGGTTTATCTGCTTCCCTAAGATCTGTTTAAAACTTACAAGTCTCTGTCAGCAGGTTTCAGAGTGCAGCAGGGAGACTTGGTAACATGTTAATTGTCCTTTCTTCCTATAGGGATATGCTTCACCACCAAAAAATGGAATTGAACAGAAGCGACCTGGGCGCCCCTTAAATATAACATCTCTAGTTAGGTTGTCATCAGCAGTGCCAAACCAGATTTCCATTTCCTGGGCTTCTGAAATTGTAAAGGTAAACTTCATGTTGTGTAGGATGTGGGAAGTTGTCTAAATAACCTCATCTAGAATTTCTTCTCTCCTACTGCCTGATGTTGCTGGCAATGCATACACCAGCAAGTATTTAGTATTAGGTGGCTGAACTTATCAGTGCCAGGAAACAAAATTTGTTCCAGAACTATTGTACTTTTCAGTAACATAAATATATGATTCATATACAGATGGTAAAAACTACTTTTCAGTAACATAAATATGATTCACATACAGATGATAAAGACTTCCTTATAGAATTCACATTAGAAAGACTGCTGTTAGGGGTTGCCTGAAGTGCGTGTCAAAAATAACAAGCTCGTCTTGTGGTGTAAATAGTACAAAACAGTTCAGACATGACAACAAAAGGAAGATCTACTCACTTCCTTGTAGCCTGATGGTGTG
This sequence comes from Vidua macroura, assembly GCF_024509145.1. Classification (NCBI taxonomy): domain Eukaryota; kingdom Metazoa; phylum Chordata; class Aves; order Passeriformes; family Viduidae; genus Vidua; species Vidua macroura. The sequence goes on from NW_026530539.1 coordinate 1,801,028, forward strand.
AAAAATGAAATTATGTAGCCATATATTCTAAGGTATGTTTCTTGGTATCTGTTGTAATTGTCTGTGGATATTCTCAGTTCAGTCAGAGAGAAAAGAGAGAGAATTCTCCCAGGCCTAGCCTGGGAAAGCTAGGAGAAGGAATGAAAACAATTATTATCTCTCTTTCTGTTCATGTTTTTTATAGATATGTTCTACCACAGTGTGCTATTCATAGTGCACCAGTGGTGTGAAAGGTTTTCACTTTGAGACCTGTGAAAAACACCAATCACTTGTTTTAAAATTTTTATAAGTTTAATAGTATAAAAACAGTAATAAAAATTAGAGCAATAAGAATTTGGTCAATCAGAGTTAGGACCATTAAGGACAATAAAACAAAGAATTACGGACGTCCGGATGCTCTCGGGCACTAAGCCACGAAAAGCATGCCTTGTGAACAAAGGATTAACCCTTAAAAGCAATAGTCTGTTGCATATTCATATATCTCATACATGATGCATAAATTCTGTCGAAACAAAGAACTCTGTCTGTCTGATCAGTGTCAACGTCTTCCTCTTAATCCTGTGGCGTCTTCAGGGCTGAGCGAGGCAGGAAGAAGTTAATTTCTTCTGATAAGGGAGCCATAAATTCTTTTTCTCTGGAAGATTTAGGTGTCCTGTGGCTGCTATCTTGATGCAAGTGCCTCATTCCTTTCTTCCCACGTACATAGTTTCTATTTTAACTACAAAAGCTCCATTGTAATTACAAAACTACATTTACCATACTATTAAAATGTTAATACAGCACTACTAATCAATATAACATAATACATATAGTAAATATCTGCATAGAGCCATATAATGAGCACTTTTCACAAGACCAATCATATTTCACCTTAGCGATCCTGGTTAAAAATGGAACGCTACTTCCTAATAAAGATTATTCTTTGCCTTCTGAACACCATGGAGTCTATTCATTCGGTCCCTGCCTCAACAGCGCCAATTGTCCATTGGAGAAGACTTTTTAAACTGATCACTGTGAGAAATGATACTCACTTTGAAAAAATTTAAAAGGTTTATTAAAACCTTATCAAAAATACAACAGAAGACTTGTGGAAAGCACCAATCACTGATTTTTAAAATCTTAAACGTTTATTAGTAATAAAATAGTTATAAAAAATAGTAATAAAATTAGAGTAATAAAAATTTGGACAATGAGGATTAGGACACTATGAGACAATAAAAAACAAAGAATTATGGATGTCCGGATGTTTTTGGGCACTAAGCTGCCAAAAACATGCCTTGTGAACAAAGGAATTACCCTTAAAAGCAATAGCTTGTTGCATATTCATATATCTCATACATGATGCATAAATTCCTTGCAAATTAATAATTTTTCTGGTTTTTGTCAACTTCTTCTCCTTAATCCTGGTGGTTCCATAAAGATGGAGAGAAGGTGGAAGAATGTTTGTCTTTTCTGAAAAGGAGGTAGTAACTCTTTATGTGCCCTGTCGCTGTTATTTCTGTGCGAAGAGTTTGTTGATTATCTTATCCCTTTTCTTGAGCTAGTAAAAAAATATCTTCCATCGCAGAGTTTCTATTTTAACATTATGTTATAACCTAAAACAATATTTAACACACTACTTAAGAGAATTAATACAGCATAACTTTCTAACATTACACATCTAACATATGTTATGGAATAATTCGTGCTTATGTAAAATATATGTATGTAATAAATGGTGCTTGTGCGAAAAATTCTTAAAGTTTTAAATCACAAGCCGCAGCCGGGGAAAGGTTGCAAAACCACAGATGGCAGCAAGCAGAAAGACCTCATTTACAAATGAAAAAGCGTGGCTCTGTGCGGAGATGGGCCCCTTCCTGGGCCATCCAGGAGACACCCAGCGATGAATACATGGGAGATATCTACAGTCAGGATAGTCAGAGTTGTCAGGAGCATCATCAGGAACACGCATCTCAATACCAGGTTCCCATAACTCAACATCAGCATTCATCAGTTCCCAGAAACAGCTCTGTCCAGCTCAGCACAGAGAAAAGGAGACCCATGAAAACATGAAGCAAAGAGAAGAATAGGAGACCCTCTGCCTCAGGTGGAAAAAACTGTATAAAAACTGACTGGACAGAGACAGCATTTGTGAACAGAGGGGATCCGATGCGGTAGAGGTCAGATCTGTGTTCACTCAGCGTCGAAGCTGGGCTCGGCACTGCCCTTTTGATTGTGGCTATCTAAGACCGAATCTTGGTCGTGAAATAAAAGCCTATTTTATTAATTATTGATTCGGCTTGATCATTTTTACCGATAACAATCTTGGTGACCCCGACGTGATCCAATTTAAGGGTTATGGGGCCCCCTCCACCGTTCAGGCGGCGCCCCGCTGATTTCAGTGGCCTGACGGGATCGGGAAACCCCGTGGAACCAATCGGATCTCGGAACTAAAAGCCAGAGCCACAATCAAAGAAGGGATAAAACGGGCCCAGAGCTCTCACGTAAATCGGACAGACCCAGAGGAAGGGTCTCCAGAGCCATGGAACTTTTTTTTCACTCATAAAATTCTACATGCACGAAGAACCCACGCGGGAAAAGAACCGTGAGTATTGTGTGGTTGAGTGAGGTGTGATCGAGCGCGTGTGTGAGACGTGATATTATCACGGAGCAAATGTGGACCCCAAGATCGCAGTTCCACTCTCCTGCGAGGGAAGTGGTCGGTCAAGGGGGAAGCGAACACAATGTGGTAAAACTCATTTTCACGCATCAAGCTTGAAACTTGGGGAGTTTAGGGGTCGGTCACGGGGAGGATCAAAAAGGGAGGGTACATTCTCTGGTGTTTGGAAACTGGTAAACCTTTTTGATCCAGGACTTGGTATGTCCAGGAAGGAAAAGAGGAGAAATAATCAAGAGCCCATTACCAGCCGAAAAACCCACAGATCAGTTCGCTGTGAGGCTAGTAGGCTGGTAACTTTGAAGAATCAGGCATAAGTACGGTACCAGTTAAATTTTTTTTTTTATTCTTTTTGGAACTCAGCGCAGAGTTACGGTAAGGAGATGCTAGTGAAGTAGTTTATTGCATTTTTAAGAAAGATGGGACAGAGAAAAAGCAAAGCTCAGGGAAAAACCCAGGAGAAATCTGTGAAGGAATGAGAAAACGGTCTACCAGAGATTCTAAGAGACAGCCCGTTGGGGTGGATGTTAGAATATTGGGAGGATTGTCCCAAAAGGAGGAGAAAATCTAAGGAGAAAATGATTCATTACTGCATAGAAATATGGGGAGGCAAGGAAATCAGAAAACATCTAGTTTGGCCTGTGTTTGGCACCTTCGAAAGATGGACTTGCCAAGTGTTACATGACCATGTGTATGGTAAGAATTCATGAAATGAAGAGGAAAGGGACTATGCCAGATTATGGGAATACGCTAGCACAGGGTTATTCCCAGTCAAAATTTACAAGGGTACTATGACCCAGAGGGAAGCATGGGAACCTTTAGATAACCTCCTGCCCCCGTATCTAACCCCCCCATCTCAGCCTGTGCAAGCTCAGGCCCCTTTGTCAGCACCCATGGGTCCTTCGCACTGAACCATACAGGCACAGGCACCTCCGCTTCTTATACAGCCTCCAGATGTCCCGCTCTTACCAGGGCAGGCTTTGGGGTATTCCCAGCCCCCACCCCCACCACAGGCAGCAGAAAGCAGAAGGCAAACCCTTCCCACTGGGGAAACCGGTTCTCCCCCAGCCAGCAGGACATGGCACAAAACAAGAAAGGCAAATCATGATGATAGTGGGAGCGAGGAAGATAATCATGATCTCCTCCCCTTAAGAGAAGTGCCAACCGCCCTGGGAGTGAGGATTGCAGGACTTACTTAGCAAAGCACAGAGGGTTTATATGAGGAGGGACGAAGAGAAGCAGAAAGCACAAGCAAAGGTGTTGGTGGCAGTGGTTAGGGAAGCCCAGAAACAGGAACTGGCCCAAAACCCTGCAAAATCAACACTAAACCACCAACCTCAGAGGAGACAGAACCCCTCTCAGAAGAAGTATTCAAACAGTCAGAAAAATATCCCGGAGTGTTTTTATTGCAAAAAGAAAGGGCATTTTAAGAGAGAGTGCAAAAAGAGGATGAAAGATGAGAAAATCTTCCAGGAAGATTAGAGGTGCCAGGGGCTTTTTAATTTAGGGTCCAGAACATCCAGAGAGCCCTTGATAAAGCTAAAAATAGGACCCCAAAGGCAAGAACTGGTATTCTTAGTAGATTCAGGAGCTGAATGGAGTACTGTTCAGAGATTGCCACCGGGATGCACAAAAAGCAAGGATACTATGATGGTAGTTGGAGCAAAGGCGGAACCCTTCAAGGCACCTGTTATTAAAAATGTAGAAATAGAATCAGAAACTGAGTTTTGCTTAGGGAATATACTACTGGTTGAAGAAGCAGATTATAATCTGCTGGAAAAGACTTAATGGTAGCTCTCGAAGTAAGTCTAATCATGCAGGAAGCCCAGCTTAAGGTAAGTATATAGACTGACCACAGAGGACGAGGATAAAATTGATCCTAAGGTCTGGTATACCAAAGGGGAAGCTGGAAGGATAGAGATGGAACTGATCCATATTGAAATTGAGAGACCAGAAGATCCTATTAGGATCAAACAATATCCCATTCCTACGGAAGGTAAGAGAGGATTGAAACCTGTGATAGAGGAACTAATAAAAAAAGAGACTTTGGAACCTTGCATGTCGAGGCATAACACTCCTATCTTGGCAGTGAAAAAGACTGATGGTAGTTATAGGTTAGTACAGGATCTGAGAGCTGTGAACACGAGGACTAAAATGCTATTTCCTACAGTCTCGAATCCTTATACCTTATTGAATAATATCTCTCCTGAAGATATCTGGTATAGTGTGATAGACGAAAGATGCTTTTTGGACCTGTCCCTTAGCTAAAGATAGCTATGACTATTTTGCTTTCCAATGGGAAGACCCAGATACAAACAGAAAGCAGCAATTCAGGTGGACATCTTTGCCTCAGGGGTTTGTAGATTCACCAAATCTGTTTGGTCAGGCTCTTGAACAATTATTAAGTCAATTTGTGCCAAGAGAAGAGACTAAATTATTACAATATGTGGATGACCTATTGATAGCTGGCCCAAGAGAGGATGTAAGAGCGAGTACCATAGCGTTGCTAAATTTCTTAGGGGATAAAGGATTAAAGGTCTCAAAGTCAAAACTGTAGTTTACTGAGCCCGAGGTTAAATATCTAGGACATTGGCTAACAAAAGGGAAGAAGAAATTAGACCCTGAAAGAGTAGCAGGGATTGTTGCTCTACCCTCCCCACGGACAAAAAGAGAGATTAGACAGCTGCTGGGACTTCTAGGATATTGCAGACAGTGGATTGAGTGGTATAGTGAAAAGGTTAAGTTCCTGTATGAGAAACTCACTACTGATAGGCTAAAGTGGACAGAACAGGAGGAGGAGGGATTCAAAGAGTTAAAGGAAGCACTTATGGCAGCTCCGGTATTGAGCCTTCCCAATGTGAAGAAACCATTCCAGTTATTTGTGGATGTCAGTAGTCGTATTGCCCATGGAGTATTAACACAGGATTGGGCAGGAGCTAAGAAACCAGTAGGTTATGTATCAAAGCTTTTGGACCCCGTGAGCAGAGGGTGGCCCACTTGCTTACAAGCAATTGTGGCAGTAGCACTGTTAGTGGAAGAAGCCAAGAAAGTAACTTTTGGGGCTCCATTAGTAGTTTATACTCCTCATAGCGTAGGAAGTATATTACAACAGAAAGCAGATAAATGGCTCACAGATGCTAGACTCTTGAAGTATGAAGCCATATTGATCCACTCACCTGATTTAGAATTACGAACAACTACTGCACAAAATCCAGCTCAATTCCTGTTTGGGGAAGCCTCAGGGGAGCCTACTCATGATTGTGCTGAGGTGGTGGAACTGCAGACAAAAATAAGGCTGGATTTGGAGGAAGAGGAATTAGAAGAAGGAGAGAAATGGTTTGTGGATGGATCAGCGAGAGTTGTAGAGGGAAAAAGGAAGTCGGGATATGCGATTGTAGATGGCAGGACGGGAGAAGTAGTAGAGTCAGGACCTCTGAGTGCTAGTTGGTCAGCTCAGGCATGTGAATTGTATGTGGTGTTAAGGGCCTTAAGAAGATTAAAAGGAAAGAAAGGAACAATTTTTACAGATTCAAAATATGCATTTGGAGTAGTCCACACCTTCGGAAAAAATTGGGAAGAGAGAGGGCTAATTAATACTCGAGGACAAGGGTTGGTTCATGGGGAAACGATAAGGCAAATCTTGAAAGCTATCAGGGAGCCAGAGGTGATTTCGATTGTACATGTGAAAGGACACCAAGCAGGAATGCAGTTTCAAATTCAAGGAAATAATTTGGCAGACAAGGAGGCTAAAAGCGCAGCTTTATTGAAGGTAAGTACTCCGGAAGTCGAGGAGAGTGAGACCCGGGAGTATCCCCTGCATCCTTCTCAGAAGGAAATTGAAGGATACGAGGAAATAGGGGGGAAGCTAGAAGGTGGTAAGTGGAAATTGCCAGACGGGAGGGAACTACTATCCAAGGACTATACCCAGAAAATTTTGAGGAGATTACATCAGCAGACTCATTGGGGAGCCCAGGCCCTGGCAGAACAATTCCTGAGGTTCTTCGGATGTAAGGGGATTTAAGAATTAGCCAAGCAGGAGGTGCAGGATGCATGATCTGCCAGAAGGTTAATCGGGCCAGGGCACGACAGACAGTATTGGGAAGTCGTCCAATAGCGTACCGTCCTTTTGAAAGGATCCAGGTGGATTTTACTGAACTACCCAAGGTAGGGAGGTATAAATTTTTATTGGTAATCGTCGATAAACTAACCCATTGGGTAGAGGCCTTTCCAAGTGCTAGGGCTACAGCCCAGACAGTGTCAAAAATCCTACTAGAGGAGATTGTACCCCGGTATGGGATAGTAAATTACATAGATTCTGACCAAGGGACACACTTCACCTCAAAAATCATTAAACAACTAGCAGAGGCCTTAGGGATCCGATGGGAATACCATACCCCATGGCATCCTCAAATCTCAGGACAGGTTGAGAGAATGAATCAGACGTTCAGCTCAATTATCAAAACTGATGCTGGAAACTAAGATGTCCTGGCTGAAATGTCTCCCCTTAGCTTTACTAAATATCAGGACCATGCCTCACTCTGAGACAGGGCTATCACCTTTTGAGATGTTGTATGGAATGCCCTATGAACATGGAATGCCAGTGGGACATCCTAAGCTAGAAGATGAACAAATATAACCCTATCTAATAACGATAAATAAAAACCTACAGGAATTGCAAAAACAGGGGATAGTAACACAGAGCACCCCTTTAGGGTTCACTATACATAAAATACAACCTGAAGACAAAGTGCTTATAAAAGCCTGGAGGGAAGTCCCCCTCACCCCTCACTGGGGAGGTCCTTTTCTTGTCCTTTTAACCACAGACACAGCAATTCGGACAGCGGAAAAAGGCTGGACACACGTATCTCGGGTGAAGAAGATCGAGCACCAGTCAGAGACACCTGAGTGGAAAATTACCTCAACCCCTGGAGACCTAAAGATAAAATTGCACCAGCCAACTAAATGACTGAGAGCAACCAGATAAGTTGTACAGTAACTGGTTGTGAATGCTATCCATTTGTCCATTTCAAGTGCAAATATTGTCACGAGATCTGGGTCGCGCCTTGTAAAAGGGGATATAGACCTAAGGACTTGTGTACAAGGTGTCTGGAAGAAGAACAGTATCTGACTAGCTGTATCTTAGAGCTTGCTACTGCTTTGGGCATAATAGAATTAGACTCTTTAGAGTGGTATCACTTGTTTAAATATGGGATAGGGGGAAAATTGGACTCAAAAGCGCAAATCCTAACATTTGACTGCTGGAGGTTAAATAAAGTACCTTGCAGCGTCGATGTCGTCAAACTATCTAGGTGGGGCATTTTTAAAAGGCGGTATGCGGGTCGGTCTGGGTATGGAACCCTGGAAGAATATTCTTGCTGCCAAGAAGATGGTTTACCTCACCGTTGGTGGCAACCCAGTGGGCGTAGGTAAAGGCAGAGGAATACACCTATGGGGAATCCTGATGGGCCTGAGCCTAGTCGTGTGCAGGACAACTAGTCTGCACCTAGAAAATCTGCCCAGCACTGAGACACAGCATCCTGATAATGAGTGCGGGCAATGCTTACAGATTGTCCTGGAAGGACAAGGAGAGACAGAAACTTTAGCATACCCAGCCCCAAAAGATTGCAGCAGTGATAAGAGAAGCAGGTACTGTACCTTAAATGGCACTCGATATGGAATATGCAAATTGGATGGAAAAACAGTATGTTATGTCCAAAGAGCAAAATCTAAGGATGGGCAGTCAGAGATACCCACCCATAAAAGGTATAAGAGGAACATGGAACAGATACCTGTTCCTACGTGTAATCAGTGTTACTGCACGGTGTGGATCGGGGGAAAAATGAAATCAATATTTGTGGCCTATTTTCAAGTTAACAAACTATGTTATGACAGCACTCAGAGATGTGTATGATGGGCGGAAAAATCTACTGGGTGGGGAAGAATTCGAAATATGAAAATAGAGTAGCCCTCAGCAATGAGCTGGTTATACTTGACCTCCTGGGGGATGACGATGACAGCGTCTGTTTACAAGTCAATAAAACTTTCTGTTTTTCAAGAAATAACGAAGGATTAGAAGGATTAGACCCAGAAAGCAAAATGAAACAGGTGGCCCAAGAATTAAAAAGGCAAGACTCAGAAATGAGAAATGAGAAAAAGGAGGATGGAACAGGAGAGGTTAAAGACCTTGAGTGACCAACTGGAAAAACAGTACAGTGATTGGGGATTGCCTGCTCCAGATAGAAATTTATTCATAGACCTGATACAGGAAATAGCAACTGAATTAGGATTGTCAAATTGTTGGATTTGTGGGGGGCTTAAATCAGCTGAAAAATGGCCGTGGAAAGGTGAGAGTTTAACTCCAGAGCGACTTCTAAAGTGGGACAATGCTCAAATTTCGAAAACCATACAGAGACCTGAGGGATGGGTTTTAGATCAAAGGATAATTGGAACAATCTGTATTAGTAGAGAAGGAAAGGAATATACTGAGATAGTGGGATATACCCTGTGTATATCCACCCTAGCAGTAAACTCAGGTAACAAAAGCAAGGTCTGGCAACCAGAACCTCCTGCTGGGTATTGGAGCCACGAGAAGGGAACAAATTGCAAATGGAGTGACAAAATTGAACTTTGTTGGAACAAAGGCTCTGGAGCTAACCCTTACCAATCCCTGGAAAATCTTAGGGGTTACTGGAATGAACCAGAGAACACAAAAATTAAATGGAAGGCCCCTAATGGGATATATTGGAAATGTGGGAAAAAAGCCTATAGCGAGCTACCCCGAAAATGGAAGGGATCATGCACTTTAGGAATGATCTAGCCCGTTTTCTTTACATAACCCAGGTCTGAAAGTAGTCTATTAGGAGCACCCCTGTACGAAACTCTAGATAGAACAAAGAGAGAAATAAAGAAAAAACTCTCTATTGCAGGCGGCAGCCAGACATAGGGTGAAGATGAATGGCCTGCAGAGAGGATAATAGAATATTATGGCCCTGCCACATGGGCCCAAGACGGGAGTTGGGGATATAGGAACCCAATCTATCTATTAAACAGATTAATAAGGCTCCAGGCTGTAGTAGAGATCATATCAAATCATACTTTGGACGCCCTTGAGCTATTATCCAGACAACACTCCCAAATGCGAGCCTTTGTGTACCAAAATCGGATAGCATTACTTGTTAGCTGAAGAGGGGGGAGTCTGCGGGAAGTTTAATGAATCTGAGTATTGTATAGAAATTGATGATTATGGGGACACCATCAGAGGCCTCGTGGCAGAGATTAAGAAGGTAGCGCATGTCCCGGTCCAGAAATGGAATTCCATCCTCCAGGCGTCTTGGTGGGACCAGTTGTTTGACAGAGCTTGGTGGAAGAAGGTGGTGTTTTTCATATTATGCTCAGTAGCTGGGGTTATATTTCTACCCTGCCTAATACCATGTTTTATTAGGTTAATACATTCAGTGGTACAGGGTATGCAGGTAGCAGCTATGCCTATAGATCTGGAACGTGCTCCCGAGGGATTGAGTCAACTCCCTAAAATGTCTAAAATAATGAAACTAGGAGAAGGAGAAGTAAACAGTAAGGCAGCAGAAGCCCTGGCTAAGTTTGAGGAACGGATAAGGGAAGATGGGATTGTTTATAGAATATACCAGGGAGGACCACAAGGAGAATGGAATGAAAGCGAAGAGTCTGAAGAGGACTAAGGGAGTCCCCTTCTTCTCCGAAAAACACCAAAAAAATAGGATCTAGAAACTAGAATAGCTGTGCAGATTTGGCAAAAAGCTCACAATTAGTTAGAAAATTGTAAAAAGAAGCACGAATTAATGTGTTTATATAGAAGGGGAGGGATTGTAATATATGTTATGGAATAATTCATGCTTATGTAAAATATATATATGTAATAAATGGTGCTTGTACGAAAAATTCTTAAAGTTTTAAATCACAAGCCCCAGCCAGGGAAAGGTTGCGAAACCACAGATAGCAGCAAGCAGAAAGACCTCATTTACAAATGAAAAAGCTTGGCTCTGTGCAGCGATCGGCCCCTTCCTGGGCCATCCAGGAGACACCCAGCAATGAATACATGGGAGATATCTATGATCAAGATAGTCAGGAGATATCTACGATCAAGATAGTCAGAGTGTCAGGAGCATCATCAGGAACATGCATCTCAATACCAGGTTCCCATAACTCAACATCAGCATTCATCAGTTCCCAGAAACAGCTTTTTCCAGCTCAGCACAGAGAAAAGGAGACCCATGAAAACATGAAGCAAAGAGAAGAATAGGAGACCCTCTGCCTCAGGTGGAAAAAACTGTATAAAAACTGACTGGACAGAGACAGCATTTGTGAACAGAGGAGATCTGATGCTGTAGAGGTCAGATCTGTGTTCACCCAGCGTCGATCCTGGGCTCGGCACTGCCCTTTTGATTGTGACTATCTAAGACTGAATCTTGGTCGTGAAATAAAAGCCTATTTTATTAATTATTAATTCGGCTTGACCATTTTTACCTATAACACGCATATAATATTCATTTTAATATTTGCGAAAAGCCAATCATAAAATATGCATTTTTCACAGACTGAATAGAGAAAATATTATGGCGCCAGAAGCAAAGGATGTTTTTCCCACCATGTGCTCCTTCACACAATGGAGGTTTTGCCTTTTAATCCTTTAGCCTCTCCCAAAGTTCTGTCCATCGACTCTTTCTTCGCTGTCCAGTGGTGGAGTTTACTTCCTTAAATCTTGATTGGAGGTCAGATGTTACCATAGTAACAAGCTGACCTTCCCAAGTGTCCCAAACCCAGGCCATCCTGTGATAACAATGCAGGGGGGGGGGGGAATATAACTATAAGTCTATAAAACTTCTCTTAACATATATACATGATATTTGCCTTTTAATTGTGAGAGTCAACCATCACATTACTCATCTATCACATCACTAATCATAGCTGAAAAGAAATTGGCCTTTAAAATGGCTTTGTGGTTGTTTAGAAATCCACCTATGGATTTTTTAAAGAAAGAAAAGGACAGTAGTAAATTTCTGAATTCATCTTAGGTTTAAATAATGGTTGCAACAGCCCTTCAAGCTGTTGCTAAGTCAAGAACTACTTATTCCAGTTATAAATAGAGGCAAATAATTTGTTCAGCCTTTCAAGAGTCAATCAGAAATTTATTGATTACAGCAAGCGATGGCAAGCAAACAGCGCTGGGGGCAGCCGGGGAGTCCCCGCTCCGCAAAAACGGCCCACACACCGTTTTCCCCCTTCCCACAGTCTTTTTATACTTTTTTTTTTTCCCAGGGCCACGATATCTCTGGGTGTACTCTCCGCTTGCGCCTTCTGTTGCTAGGGGGTCGTCTTCTACTCTCTGTTGGTCGCCCGAGGGAAGCTCCTCTCTTCTTCCCCGGCAAAAGTCCACGGTTTCATTAGTCTCAGGATCCTCCGGTACGGGTTCATATTTGGCCCTTATTAACATGAGGTGATTGACTATGCCGCCCGACCAGTCCTTCTGTGGAGCTTTACAGCTGTAGGGTCCCCAAGAAACAGTAAGCCATTGATCTCCTTCTACTGGCCAATCCGATGCTATTGTTTCACAGCCCCAATACCCACAGAAGTATTCCCCAGGGTAATTGCAATATCCCTTTCCTGGATTTGATGCTGGACACATATAGAAACCTATTCTATTTAGACATGGTTCGATGGGGGCCAGTGTGCATAATGACAGTGTAAAGCTAGGAGATCCGGATGATATCCGAGTTTGGATTTCTTTCCCATCTACTCGGGTTAGTATCCACTTAAAGGGTTGATGTGAGAATTGAGAATATCCTCCTGGCAATAACATAATTAGAGGTACAATAATGATAACTTGCCAAGGAGGGTGGAGTCCTGTTTTTGCATTTAACTCATAATTTCCTACCATTTCCCTTTTAGCTTGTTGCCCTTTTTGTTTACCCGGGGTGGTTGAGTCGGTACCTTTTGGGAGATTATCAATACCCAGTCGGTAATATTTGAAGTATCTCTGCATTATTCTACTTGGGATTGGGAAGAGCCTGGTTCTTTCCCCTCTGCCTCGCCCGCCGACTCAGGTGCTTCGAGCCGCGGGGATTACCATCTTCTCGGCGGCAGCGGTACTCTCCAGCGCATCCATTCCCTTTTCCCCTTCTAGCCTTATACTGCTCCCAGTTCTTATCCTTGACCGGGGATGAGTCACATGGGATTTCTTTCAGCTCTTTCCGACAACACCGGTTTACAATATGGGCAACAAGGGGGCAGGTTCATTCAGGTGGAAGCAAAAATTCTCAGGGTTAACCCCTTTTCTGTAAACCTCCCACCACTCTTCTGATTTGAACCTTACCCACTTATTCTCCAATTCCCCTAATTCTGATTCTTGTTAATCCTTGCTCTAGCTTGTAGCAGCTGGAGCAAATCCCAGTAGGGGGCTTTCCTTTGTAGCAATGGACTTACCACCGTTCTTGGCAAGTTTTACAAACAAAGCACACAAAAGGATAACAGTCACAACGTATTTCTTCAGATACTACTCTATAATCGTCAGCCGAGGGGTAAGTGTACCCTTTTTGTTCCCCCTCTTGGTCTATTTGGATTACCCACACTGAGTCCATTAGTTCTTCTTCAAGGTGACCTTCAGGTTTCCGGGTTGGCTTGTTCCTCTCCAATGGTCAGCCGTAGTGATCGGTCTTTTAACTCGGCTTGCGTGGGGCCATCCCTTCTCGGCGGTCTGAATTGCAGTCTCTGTGGTGAGCAAAACAACGAAGGGGCCTTCCCAACGAGGTGTTAAAGAATTTTCTTTCCATGATTTAATGAGTACTCTATCTCCAGGTTTAATCTTATGTATTGCTAGGTCTAATGGAGGTCTCTGAGTTAACAGCCCCTTTTCCCTCAATTCTCTCCTTCTGTTCATAATTTGCACAATATAGGTATTGATCTGAGAATCTTTCAAACAAGGGTGATCTACAGGGGCCTCCGTATCATAGGGCATTCCGAATAGCATTTCAAAAGGGGATATCCCCACATCAGTTCGGGATTGAGTGCGGATATTTAATAGAGCCAAGGGCAAACACTTGACTCAAGACATCTTTGTTTCTAGCATTAATTTAGTTAGCTGTTTCTTGATTTCCTCATTCATCCGCTCCACTCTCCCAGAACTTTGAGGGTGCCATGGAGTGTGATACTTCTACTGGGTCCCCAGGGCGGTGAGAATATCTTTTGCTATTTTTGAAGTAAAGTGGGGGCCCCTATCAGAATCTAGGATCTCTATCATCCCGTATCTAGGTATGATTTGTTCTAAAAGTATCTTAACCACCGCATAAGACGTTGCTCTGGCGGTGGGGAATGCTTCTACATAATGTGTCAAATGATCTATCAATACCAACAGGTACTTGTACCTCTCTATTTTGGGTAGTTCAGTAAAGTCTACTTGTATATGAGAGAAAGGTCTTTGTGCTAACTCTCTCTCACCCATTGGTCTCTCTCTTTGTTGCTGCTTGTTTACCTTTTGACAGGTCAGGCAGCGTTGCGTTACCTGTTTAGCTAGAGTATAGATTCTTATACACATGTATTTGATAGCAAACTGATCGACTAAGGCCTGAGTGCCCCAATGGGTTTTATCATGTATAGCCTGCAGGATTCTCATGGCTACACTTTTCGGGAGTACTTCTCGAACATCGGGTAATACCCACTTGCCTTCTTCTTTTTCCCGTATTCCCATTTGGTCTAATTTTTCTTTTTCTTGTACTGTGAATGTTAATAAATATTTCTTTGAGCCATGATACCAGCAATGTTTCTTTTGGGGGTTACCACAAGCACTTCTGATGGAATCATCTCCAAACATTTTACAACCTGACCAACACGGTGTTGTTCCTGAATCATCTCCACAAGCAGAGCAATCCTCCCTTTGTGTAACCTCAAGCTTATGTTTTAAAGTCAGTAGCGCAGCTCTCTTGGCCTCTTGATCAGCTAAATTGTTTCCCCTAATGGAGGCTCCTATTCCTGTCTGATGGCCACGGACATGCACTACTGCTATCCTTTCCGGATATCTGAGAGCTTGTAAAACTCGTCGGATTAATTCCTCATGTATTAACCCCTTTCCTTGTGAGTTAATTAATCCTCTCTCTTCCCAAATTTTTCCAAAAGTGTGTACTACCCCATAAGCATATTTAGAGTCAGTGTAGATGGTTCCGGATTTTCCTTTTAAAAATTCTAATGCTCTGAGTACTGCATATAGTTCACATGCTTGTGCTGACCAGCTAGGGCTAAGGGGGCCAGATTCTATTATCCTGAAGGTTTTTCCATCCACCACAGCGTATCCAGATTTCCGTTTCCCCTCAACAACCCGGGAGGATCTATCTACATATAACCGGGCCCCTGAGGCTAGTTCTTCCTCTTCCAAATCTGGCCGTATTTTGGTTTGTTCCTCAATTTGTTGGAGGCAATCGTGTGCCAGCTCAGTAGTTGGTTCCCCATATAGGAATTGAGCAGGATTTTGTAAACTGGTAGTTTCTATAGTTAATTTAGGGGATGATATTAGGATGCCCTCATATTTAAGCAGCCTGGCATCTGTTATCCATTTTTCAGCTTTTTGTTGCAAAACTCCCCGGATGTTATGAGGAGATAAGACCCGCAGCTCACTTCCAAAGGTTATTTTCCCTGCTTCTTCTACTAAGAGAGCAGCAGCTACAATTACTTGTAAGCAGGTGGGCCACCCTCTACTAACAGGGTCTAAAAGTTTTGAGAGATATGCCACTGGTTTTTTGTTCCCGGCCCAGTCCTGGGCCAGCACCCCATATGCAGTTCCCTCTTCCACATTAATAAATAGGAAGAATGGTCTTTTTAGGTCAGGGAGACTGAAGACTGGTGCATTTACCAATTCAACCTTTAGGGCCTTTAGTCGGTCCTCATCTTCAGGTGTCCACTTGAGGATTCCTTTTTGAGTTAATTTTTCATACAGGAATTTAACTTTCCCACTAAAGTTCACTATCCACTGTTGACAGTATCCAAAAAGTCCTAACAACTGCCGTATCTGTCTCTTATTCTGCGGGGCTTGTAATGAGAGTATACCTTGGACCCTTTCAGCATCCAATTTCTTAGTTCCTTTGGTTAACTTATGTCCCAAGTATTTAACTTCTTCCTCTACAAACTGTAGCTTAGACTTTGAAACTTTAAGTCCCTTCAAACTCAGGAAGTTTAGTAGCTTTATGCTTTCTTTTCTTACTATCTCCTCCTCCTTGCCTGCGATTAGCAAATCATCTACATACTGTACCATAGCTGTTCCTTCGCCTAAGGAATAATCTGCCAATATTTGCTCTAATGCTTGTCCAAATAAATTAGGGGATTCTGTAAATCCCTGAGGGAGGACAGTCCATCTTAATTGTTGCTTTCGATGGGTATCCGGGTCTTCCCATTCAAAGGCAAAATAATCTCTGGAGGCTTCTTTAAGAGGGCAGGCCCAGAAAGCATCTTTTAAGTCTATTACACTGTACCATTTATTTTCGGGGCCTAATTGACTTAAAAGTGTACATGGGTTAGCTACTACGGGAAATCTTTCAACAGTTCTTTTATTAATTTCTCTTAAGTCATGAACTAGCCTGTAACTACCATTCGGTTTCTTTACAGGTAAGATGGGTGTGTTAAAAGGAGACATGCATGGTTCGAGGAGACCTTGTTTTAAGAGTCTCTCAATTTTGGGTTTTAACCCTTGTCTCCCTTCTTGAGACAGAGGGTATTGTTTTATTCTCACAGCTATTTCAGGGTCCCGGATGGTTACTTCAAAAGGTTCGATATTCAATCTTCCTACAGTATCGGGGGTGTACCACACTTCTGGATTGATTTCAGCTTCATCCGCGGCCCGTAGGGGATACAGTTTTACGCTCAATTTCTCCTCTATTACTTCCACTCCTATTCCTAGTTCAATCATCAAGTCCCGTCCGAGTAGATTATAATCTGCCTCGGGAACTAATAAAAAGGATCCCACCCCCACTTTAGAATCAGTCTCCAAAAAGACATCTTTTATCACAGGTACTCCAAAAGGCTCCCCTTTTGCCCCAATTACCTGTACCGTGTCAGATGAAATTTTACACCCCCGAGGAAGGGTCTGGACGGTTGATCTTTCCGCCCCCGAGTCCACAAGGAACTCGTATTTTTGCTGCTGGGGACCTATCTTTAGCTTTACCAGGGGCTCCGTTCTTTCTCTTGTCCCCAGCAGATAGAGCCCCCGACACCCCTAGTCTTCCTGAAACTGTTTTTCATCAGCCATCCTTTGTCGGCATTCCCGCTTAATGTGACCCCTCCTCCCACAGTAAAAGCAGGCAATTCCTCTCTCCTCCTTCCTCTTATCAATCTCATCAGTCTGCCTTGGAATTCGCTTACTTCCCCGCACGGCTGCCCCCTTCTGTAAAGGAGAGGGGGCAGTTTTCTGCCCTTCCCGAACTGCCACTACCATCATCCTAACTTGCTTTTTATGAGTTTCATCCTCCCTCCTTACATAAACTTTCTGCGCCTCTCGCAATAATTCATCCAATCCTCTTCCTTGCCAATCCTCCAATTTTTCTAACTTCTTCTGAATGTCCACCCATGAGTTTGCTACAAACTGTGTTTTTAGCAGGGCCTCCCCCACTGGGGTATCAGGGTCCACTCCAGAATATAACTGAAAGATTTTTCTCAACCTTTCCAACCATTCTGTGGGGTCTTCGTCCTTTTTTTGCTGTTCTCGAAAAGCCCTGTGAATATTCTGTCCTCGAGGGACAGATCTTCTTATTCCTTGTATTATAATGTTCCACAAATCTGCCATATGGGCTCTGTGTTGCGGATCCTGGTTGTTCCAGTCAGGGCGTTGCATAGGCCACTTGGTGTCTGCGAGGGGCCCTTGTTGATGTTCATCATCCCATATTCTCATCCCTACCTCTCTAATCATCCTCCTTTCCTCAGAGGTAAATAATATACCTAAAATAGATTGCATCTCATCCCAAGTATAAACGTTCGGACCCAGAAATTGGTCTAATCTTTCGGCGACTCCAAGGGGGTCCTCTAAGAGATGTCCCATTTCCTTTTTGAACTCCCTCACATCTCCTGAGTTCAAGGGTACAGACACATATCCAACTCCTAAGATTTGGGCTGGTTGCCCCGGTTGTCCTGCATTAGGGTTAGGGACCATCCCCATTCCTGCTTCTCAGAGTGGGAACAATCCCAATTCCTCCCGCCTTTTCCTAGTCTGGCTTCTAGATACCCGCTGGTTATTCCCCTGGAGCTCGGCATTCAACTCATCCCCCTCTGAGTCATCTTTTGCTGAGTCGTTTTGTGCCGGGGCAGAGGGGTCAGGATGTTGTGGTGAATGTGGAGGCAGGGGTGGGTAAAGGTTCCGGGGAGGAGAACGGGGAGGGGGAGCTGGTGGTAGAGGAGGTGATGGAGGGGGAGGAGGTATGTAGGGTGGAGGGGTGGAATCGGGTAGGTCTGTATCCTCTTTCAATCTTTTCTTTTTCTCCTTAGCACCAAGTGTAAACAGCTTAGTGCGAGTTTCCCCCATTATCCAGAGGGAGGCATACTCACTCTCCTCTGAGTTCGAGGGCTCTTTAGAATTCACGTAAATATTTAAAGCCTGACATATCCAATCCTCAAATGAGCCAAACACTGGCCAGTACAAATGGTCTCCTCTTATTTGTTTCCCTCCCCAAACCTCTATGCAGTAGTGCACCATTTTCACCTTGTCCTTTCCTTTCCTGGAGGGGAAGGAATCCCAACTTTTAATCATTAGTCCTAATGGACTATCTGGAGCAATGTGGGGAAGCTTTACAGGGTTTCCCCCCACCCATGGGACCAGAGGGCTTGCTTTTCCTCTGTCCCATCTTCCGGAGTGCCTTCTTACACACACCTCTACGCTTCCCTCAATTCGTGGCCCAGCCCGTCGCCGGGTATGGGAAATGCACCACTATGAGGTCCACACTCACGTCGTCTCACAGAGACGTCTCACTCATCACACTCCGGGATCCCAACCCCCACCGAGCGGGCCCCGCTGCCTCCGAACGAGGCAACCTCAGTAGCCCCGAAGGACCACTGAAAGGTACTTACACAGTCCTGTGTCTTCGCCCGGGACTTCGTGCACAAAGATTAAGGGGTTGCCAGCTATTCTTTGCTTGCCACCGAATTTGGGTTCGTCGGTAAGGGTCCCAGGAGGAGGTCTCCTGAACGGGGCTCGCTGCCAAGGCAGCGAGGGCGCCTCCCCATGAGGAGCTTCCAACGGACAGCACTTATCCGAGTCACAGCACCAGATTGTTATAAATAGAGGCGAATAATTTGTTCAGCCTTTCAAGAGTCAATCAGAAATTTATTGATTACAGCAAGCGATGGCAAGCAAACAGCGCTGGGTGCAGCCGGGGAGTCCCTGCTCCGCAAAAATGGCCCACACACCGTTTTCCCCCTTCCCACAGTCTTTTTATACTTTTTTTTTTTCCCGGGGCCGCAATATCTCTGGGTGTACTCTGCGCTTGCGCCTTCTGTTCCTAGGGGGTCGTCTTCTACTCTCTGTTGGTCGCCCGAGGGAAGCTCCTCTCTTCTTCCCCAGCGAAAGTCCACGGCCCTGCAATGGTCTTTTCCATATGCACCTAAGTTCTAATTACACACCCAGCTTAAGTAATCAACATACTAACTAGTTTCTGTCTGGCGGTTTTCTGTTATCTACACAAGGCTTCTCCTTTGATTTTCTGTTATCTACACAAGGCTTCTTCTTTCTGTCTTGATGAACAAAGAGTCTTTTCTAACTTATCACATTCCTATGTGACTTTTTGTGTAAATGTCCTGGTTTAGCAATGGTACTCCCCAGTTTAGTGCTCCCCTGGAGACCCTCCAAACCATGCCCCACTCACTCCCCTGATTTCCTCTCCCCCTCCCCTGCTGCAGGCTGGAGTGGAGAATTGGAGGCACAAAAGGTAAAGATCATGGGTTGAGATAACAATTTACTGAAAACAGCAATGAGATGAGAGGGAGCCGTCTGGTATCATCTGTTGTCAGGGGGTTTCTGTGTGAATTGTTCCTTTTCTTGTACCCTCGGTCATTACTATTGTTGCTGTTACTGTTCTTTTTCTCATCTCATTGCTACATAATTTCAACTAAGATAGTAAAGCCAGCTGCACTCCTCCCCCTTCTCCATGGTTGCTTCTTTGGTTTCTCTTAAGTATCAGTCATTATTGTTTCTTAGCAACAAAATGGGAGAAAATTCCCTAAGAGAAAGAAAAGAAAAAGAAAAAATCCTAACCTCCAACATTCTTAGTTAAGTCATAACTGGAGTAGGACAATTGGATTTGATTGGCAGGAGAAATCTGGCAGAGTATTGGACTCTTTCGCAGTAATGAAGTTGTCTGTCTGTTTTTCATAACTATTAAGCAAAAATCATGTGTGTTTTTTTTTGCTGGATGCTACAACTAGTGTAAATAGTAATCTGTAGTCATAGTGGAAGTACTGTATTAAAACAACATTTAATCTTCAGTCACTCTTTTTGTAGAATTACTCCATGTGTGTGTATCTCATTCGCCAGCTCACTTCAGCTATGCTTTTGCAGAGGTTAAAAATGAAAGGTATCAGAAACCCCGATCATTCCAGAGCACTAAGTAAGTCTAATTAATTTGCTGGTCTATACTTTTTGAGGGTGGTTGGTGGCTCTTTAAACCTAGAATTTGTAATACTTCAAGAATTTACATAATTTTGAGAAGAAAGTCCATGCCCAGAGTATCAAAGATTCCCTTTGCTGTTGCTGAGGGATCACACACTTTTTCAGTGAGGGTCCCTGTGCTGGTAAGGAGCACACCATCTGAAATGAATACCATGAACACTACTTACTGTTGTGAAAAACGCCAATCACTTGTTTAAAAATTTTAAAAGTTTAATAGTAATAAAATAGCTATAAAAAAAACAGTAATAAAAAGTAGAGCAATAAGAATTTGGACAATTGGAGTTAGGACAATAAAGGACAATAAAAAGCAAAGAATTACGGACGCCCGGATGCTTTCCTCAAGAAAGTATGTCCACTAACAAAGGAATAACCCTTAAAAGCCATAGCCCGTTGCATATTCATATATCTCATACATGATGCAAATATTCCTTTCAAACTAGGATTTTTTTCTCTTTTCTGTCAACTCTCCCCCTCATCCTGTAAATCAATCCTTTCGGCTTCGGGATGTCTGGAAGAAGTCTGCACGGTCCAATAAAGAGGCCATAAATCCTGTCTTGAGATATTTTTTTTTTTTTTTTGGTGTCCTGTTGCTGTTATCTCTATGTGAAGAATTTCTTGGTTATCTTATCCATTCCTTGTGCTGGTCACAAAAAGGTATCTTACATCACATAGCTTCTATTTTATGCTATAGCCTACAACTATATTTACCACACTACTTAAAAAAGATTAATACAACATTACTTTCAAACATAACACATATAATATTCATTTTAATATTTGCAAAGAGGCAATCATATAATATGCATTTTTCACACTGTTGTGGGCTGTGAGGTGGAGGTAGATGTTCTAAATTCTCTTCACTTGCATGTGATGCTGATTGTACCTCGTTCATTAATAATTATTTTCTCTCTTTGCATGTTAGGTTGAGTTTGCTCTACTAACCATTGTGGCTGTTAGTGCATCTGCTGCACATCAAACAATGTTGTGATGCACAGTGTTAGCCAGTTGCTTATAAATAGTGAAGCTATTGTTGTTTGGTATTGCTGTGAGAAACGACCGCTCACTTTAAAAATCTTAAAAGATTTATTAAACCTTAACAAAAATACAACAAAAGGACTAAATAAGGAAAAATTGTAGCACTAGAAACTGCCCTTGTGGCTGCCTACTGAAATGAACAGGGCTAATGCCTTTATTAATGTTCAGCTCTTTATTAAAAAGATCAGCTGGGCAGGGGGCTCGACGCAGAGCTCGCCCCCGCGGTTGTAGCTTTCCCAGGCAGCCGGAAGGAAGGCAGCGTGCAGAGCCGGTCACTGGAGTCCCGAGCAGCAGCTGTCCTTTCTCCTTCCTTGTGGCACACCGGTGGCCCGAGGATGAGGAGGCGTGGTGTGCAGACTCTGTTGCTGAAGTCCAGAACAACAGCTGTCCCCGCTCCTTCCGTGGTGGCAGCACCAGGGCTCTCTGTCTCTCTATCACCCTACTTCTCAGAGCCTAATATAGTCTGTTCCTTCTTAGGTGATGGCGACAGTTAACAGTCAATCAGGGGATGTGTTTCCCTCTTCCTCAGCTAGGGCATTTGCCTGGATTTCTCTACTGTGTTCAGTTTCTGATTTATATTCTTTTTTCCCTCCTAAAAATACTCCCATGATCCTAAGGGGTTTCTATTTGCATGTTAGTCTCAGAGTGGCAGCGTGGAGGGGTGGGGGGCCGGTTGTCCCCAGGTAGTTTAGAGAAAACAAACAGAGCAATTAGCTAATTAGCATTTCAATATCGGTACCTAGCTAGAGTTAGTAGTTTTCTTTTAGTGTTGCCATGGGAACTAGGAAAGCCCTGCCCGTCTCTGGGGAACACCTGGAAACTGTTCATAACAAATCCCTCCTCTATTTCTTTGATTGGGCTTAAGCCCGCATCAACTTACAGTCTTTGGCTTTTGAGGGCTAACTTCTTTTGGCATTTGTATGCTTTCACTCAGGCCTGAGGGTAATTCTATTGTTCTTTAGGAACCAAGTTGTAACTCCTTTGGCTAAAGGACACTTAGTCTTATTAAACAATTACCAAGTACTTAAACCTTTTCTATGGTACTTTAACTCAGAAACAGTTCTTAACACCTTACTGTATATCAGCTTCTAGCAAGTCTTCTTTAAAGTTAATTTTAAGTCCTCTGGTTTCTTAATTACTGTCCATGCACAAGAGGAGGCGGGTGACACTGTTGGGTCTGGTCTGGCGTCAGGGGGTGGCACTGGTCCTTTAACTCTGGTGACGTGGGTCCAGCCTTTTTCTTGGGTCCGTACCGCAGTGTGTGTGGTGAGTAGTACCTGGAAAGGTCCTTCGAATTTGGGGGTTAATGGAGTGGTAGTGTACCAGGACTTTATCAACACCCAGTTCCCAGGACTGATGTTGTGCGCATTGGTGTCTAGAGGGGAAGTTTGGGGAAGATACCCCTTCTTCCTGAGGCCTTCTAGGGATTTTCCTATGACCTCTAAATATTTCTGGGTTGCTGCCTCCCCTTCCAGATAATCTGCTGTACTGAAAGGGGTGATTAAAAAAGGGAGTCCAAACATCATTTCATACGGAGAGACCCCCATGTCGGACCGAGGTCTGGTTCTGATGCGCAAGAGAGCGAGAGGTAAACACCTGAGCCAATTCATTTTTGTTTCTTCAATTAATTTAGTTAACACATTTTTAAGGGTTCTATTCATCCTTTCTACTCTTCCAGAGCTCTGAGGATGCCATGGGGTGTGTAATCTCCACCTTATCCCCAGGGCTTTTGTTACTTGATGCAAAGTTTGAGCAACAAAATGTGGACCTCGGTCCGAGTCAATGTTATTGACCAGGCCGTATCGTGGTATGATGTTTTCTAGGATTATTCTTGCAACTTCCTGCGCAGTTTCTTTTCTGGTTGGGAAGGCCTCCACCCAGTGAGTGAGATGATCTACGATCACTAGTAAATGTTTGTACCCCTGCACAGAGGGCATTTCAGTGAAATCTACTTGTATGTTTTGAAAAGGTCTCAAAGCAATTTTTCCTCCCCCATACGCAATTTTTCTCATTACCTTTTGGTCAGTTTTCAGGCAAATCGCACACCCTCTTGTGACTGCTTTCGCCAGATCATAAACTCCAAGGCATAAATTTTCCCGTAAAAAGTGGTCGCACAAACCTTGGATTCCCCAGTGGGTCAATTCGTGTAACTCTACTAGCACTCTTTGAGCTAGGGCTTTATTTAGGAACCTACGCCCATCAGGAGTTAACCATTCTCCTTGTTTCCCTTGATGTAATTCTAGTTCTTTTATTGTTTTTAATTCTTTTTCACTGAACCTCGGCTCTTCCTTTTTTCTTTCTCTACTTGGTCCTACTTCTATTTTAAAAGCTTTTACTGGGTTTCTTGGGTCTAAGGCTGCTTCTTTAGCTATCTGATCTGCTAATCGGTTTCCCTTTTCTTCACGGGTGTGTCCTTTCTGATGTCCCTTTATATGCACCACCGCTATCTCTGCGGGCTTTTGTAAGGATTCTAATACTAGTTTTATCAGTTTCTCATGTACTGGGTTCTTCCCTTTGGAGTTTAAGTAGCCACGTTCCTCCCAAATTTTTCCAAAGGTATGGATGATCCCAAACACATATTGCGAGTCTGTGTAAATAGTTCCTTGATCTCCCTTTAACAGATCTAATCCTCTTTTCAAAGCATAGACTTCACAACACTGGGCTGACCAGTTCGAGGGCAGTTTCCCTTTTTCCATGACTTTCATGTCTTCCCCATCTATGACAGCATATCCTGAGGCTCTTTTCCCTTCTACTACTCTTGAGGACCCATCTATAAAAAGGGATTTCCCGTATGGCAAGGGTACATCTTCTAAATCCTCTCTCACTTTGGTCTGTAGATTTATGAGTTCAACACAATCATGTTCTAGATCTGCTAGGGGTTCTCCGGTAAGAAATTGTGCAGGGTTTAGACATTTGGAGGTGACTAACTCTAAGTCCCCTGTGTTCATTAAGATGATCTCATACCTCAATATTCTAGAGTCAGTCAACCACTGCTGAGCTTTTTGGCTTAGCACTGTTTTGAGATCGTGGGGGGTGTGGACTTTAATTTTCCCTTGCAGAGTCAATTTTTGGGCTTCTTCTATCAGGATAGCTGCAGCTGCAATTACTTGTAGGCAAGTTGGCCATCCTCTGGCTACTGGGTCTAATAGTTTTGAGAGGTAGGCAATTGGTTTTTTTTGTCTTCCCCATTCCTGGGTTAATACCCCATATGCAATTCCCCCTTCTGTACTCACAAACAGATTAAACTCTTTCTTAAGGTCAGGCAGGCTTAGAACGGGTGCTGAGGATAGTTTATCTTTCAAGCCTCGTAGCTGTTCCTCATCCTCTTCTGTCCACTTTACAGGCTCAGAGTCTACTAATTTATCATAAAGGAACTTCACGCTTTTGGTGTATTGATCTAACCACAGTTTACAATAACCAACCAGGCCTAGTAGCTTCCTTACATCTCTCTTAGTTTTGGGAGCTGGGATAGACAGGATACCTGAGATTCTCTCGGGACTTAGTTTCTTATACCCCCCTCCAATTATGTGACCTAGGTAAGTCACTTCAGATTCTACAAATTGTAGTTTTTCTTGGGATACTTTTAGACCGTTTTCTCCCAGGAAATTTAGGAGTCGAACACTAGTGGTTTTTACCCGGTCTCGCTCATTTCCAGATACTAATAAGTCATCTACATACTGTAAGATCTGAGTGTTTTCTTCAGGGGTGAACTGCCCTAGTAGTTCCTCTAGTGCTTGCCCAAAGAGGTTTGGGGATTCTGTAAACCCCTGTGGGAGGTGTGTCCATCTTAGTTGTTGCTTTCTCCTTCTGTCAGGATCTTCCCCCTCAAATGCAAACTAGTCACGACATTCCTCTGCCAGCGGACATGCCCAGAAGGCATCTTTCAAATCTATAACTGTGAACCAGGCATGTTCCCTTGGAATTTGGCTTAAAAGGGTGTAGGGGTTGGATACTACAGGGTGTCTGGTAATAGTCTTCTTGTTTACTTCCCTTAAGTCTTGAACTAGCCTGTATTTCCCCTCTGCTTTTCTTACGGCTAGTATAGGAGTGTTATGGGGGGACATGCAGGATTCTAGAATACCTTGCTCTAAAAGTCGTTCGATCACTGGGGCTAATCTTCTCCTGCCCTCGGGGGATATTGGGTATTGCTTGACTCGGATAGGGGGTGTATCTTTTTGCATTTCTATTTTTATTGGCGTGATGTTCAAGTATCCACACTTACTCTCTTCTGCCCATACTCTGGGGTCTATTTCCTCTATGTCTCTCTGGGTCAGCCTCATGACCTGGACTACCATCCTCCCATCCCTCGGGATGATCCCTACCCCCAGTTGAACTTGCAAGTCTCTTCCCAAGAGGTTACTCCCTAAATTGGGCAGATAGATAAAGTCTGCCAAGCATTGTCTTGAATTCCCCTTGATTTCTATATTCTCAACTATAGATGCTTTAAATGGTCTTCCCTCTGCCCCTAAAACCTCACAGACCTTCTTCCCAATGGTGATTCCTACTGGTAACTTGTTTATACTGGACTTATCTGCCCCTGTGTCAACTAAGAACTCAAATTCTTCATAGTGGGGACCCACCTCAAAGTTTACCAAGGGCTCTTCTTGATGGTTCATTGGGTCCCTTAACTTATAGAACCCCTGACACCCCTAGTCATCTCCCCTTGAAATCTCTTCTAAGACTTCTTGTTCTCTATGCATTACCTCATCAAACTGAAACTTCTTACAATTCCTTTTAAGGTGTCCTATCTCACCACAGTAATAGCACCTCCTGTTGCTTTGTGAGGCCTCAGGTTTCCTGAACTCATTAAAGTTCTTATTTGTTCCATATGATGGTGTTGGTTGGTCTCTAATTTTTGGTAATGGCCCTGGTCTATTCTCACTTGACTTAGACGGCAGTGCTGGTGATCTGTCTGCTCTTATACTTTCTCGAGCAACTGCAACCATAATTCTAGCCTTAGTTTTGGCCTTTTCCTCTTCCCTCCTTAGATAAACTCTCAGGGCTTCTTTGAGCAGCTCATTCATATTCTTTTCTTGCCAGTCCTCCATCTTTTCTAGCTTCCGTCTAATATCGGGCCAGGATTTGGTGACAAACTGGACCTTCAAGAGGACTTGACCCTCTGGGCTATCTGGGTCTATATTTGAATATAACTGGAAATTTCGTTTTAGTCGGTTAAGCCATATTGCTGGCGTCTCATCCTTCTCCTGCGTACTATCAAAGGCCAATTTCGTGTTGCTTCCCCTAGGGATGGACTCTTTGATCCCTCTTATCATGAGTGACCTATAGTCTCTCATGTTTTGCCTTCCTTCTTCCTGGTTGGGATTCCAGTTGGGGTCTACTAAGGGTATCTTTTGGTCCCCTGGGGGCCCCAATCTATTTTCTCTTTCCCATATCTTCACCCCTGCCCTTCGGATTATCCGGACCTCTTCTGGAGAGAACAGAATGCTTAGAATAGAGTTAAGCTCTCCCCAGGTATAAATATTCGGCCCTAGAAATTGGTCTAACTGGTTAGATATTCCAACGGGGTCTTCTACTAAATTTCCTAGCTGTTTCTTAAATCCCCGGACTTTGGAAGCTGTCAGAGGTGCATCTACAAACCCAACTCCTCCAGCTACTCCACCCATGGGGACTTCCCTAAGGGGAAAGAGCCTTTCTACCTGTGGTGCTTTGGATCGGGTGTTACAATATGGCCCTCCTTCTAAGGCCCCATGTAGGGAGGTAGTAGTTGAGGCAGGCGCACTAGGCAAGGGAGCTCCCGTTGGAGAAGGGGAAGAGGGAACTGGGGAGGTGGTTGGAATAGAGGGGGGAAACCCGGGGAAAGGAATAATAGGAGGGGCCAAAGGATTAACTGGGGAAACTGTTGGGGAGGTAACAGGAGCAGAAGGGGGTAGGTAATCAAGGGGGTCCCATCTTTTTCTTTTTCTAGTCTCTTCTTCTCCATTTTCTTTGTCTTCTTCTCTATTTCTTTGTAACTTGCATATTCTCACAGTCTCATTATTTATAGAATTCTCCAGCCAGCAAGCTGCATAAGATAGTTGTTCTATATCAAGGTCCTCTCGGGTTTTTAGGTGTTGGTTTAGCTGATTACACATCCACTGATCTTGGGTTCCATACCATGGCCATTCTCCCTGTAATTCTAACTTCGGCCATACTTCTATACTGTAATGTATCATCTTACTCTTGTTTAGACCCTTCGTGGCTTCCAGAGAATCCCATTGGTCTAACAATTGCCCTAAGGCACTGTTAGGGGGAATCCTCTTGGCTTTTTCTTTGGAAGGATCTGCTCCTTTACTATAACCTCTTCCCATTTTCAGGCCTCAGAAAGAAAGGGAAAGAAAATACTTTAAATGGTGTATCTATGTAAAATGGAATATACTAACAGGCAATTAAAGCTCCATTCCCACAACTTAGCATTTTTAATCCCTTGCCTGAATTTAGTCTCTTTTAACTAAACCACGACTACCTTCTGGACACTTTACATTGTTTCTTGGTTAGGAAAATCATAGTCACATTCACATCTATTGTCCTCTGTTCTCTTGCTCTTCAGCCTAAGTTTTGGACTTCTTGTTGGACTTTCTAGGCTTGTACCCCTGCTAAGCCTCGCCCCCAACTCCTACTTGGTCCGTTGCCTAACATTCTTACTAGTCTTAGGAAGCTTGGTCTCCCTGCCGAGGTAAGGTCGAACGTCCTGCCTAGCCTTACACTCGAACTCCGGCCAAGCTCCCTTGCCTGACCCTACTAGGCTTGGGAAGCTTGGTCTCCCTGCCGAGGTAAGGTCGAACGTCCTGCCGAGCCTTACACTCGAACTCCGGCCAAGCCCCCTTGCCTGACTCTCCTACTAGGCTTGGGAAGCTTGGTCTCCCTGCCGAGGTAAGGTCGAACGTCCTGCCGAGCCTTACACTCGAACTCCGGCCAAGCCCCCTTGCCTGACCCTACTAGGCTTGGGAAGCTTGGTCTCCCTGCCGAGGTAAGGTCGAACGTCCTGCCGAGCCTTACACTCGAACTCCGGCCAAGCCCCCTTGCCTGACTCTCCTACTAGGCTTGGGAAGCTTGGTCTCCCTGCCGAGGTAAGGTCGAACGTCCTGCCGAGCCTTACACTCGAACTCCGGCCAAGCCCCCTTGCCTGACCTTACTAGGCTTAGCTTGCTTGCCTTCCTGCCTTTCTGCTTACTCGGGTTAGTGCCTGCTCTGACGGGGACATCCTGCCCTGCCTTCCAGGGCCATTCCCCTATCTGCTCTGACGGGGACCTCCATCCATGCCTGCCATGGGCATCCTACCTGCCCTGTTATCCTCTCCTGCCTGGTGGGGACATGCCTTTTTCCTGTTGGGGATATGCTCTCTGTCTGCCAGGTACATGTCACTCCTGCCTGCTAGGACACCCCGCCCTACCTGCCAGGGACATCCCACCTGCCATCCTATCCCATCCTGCCGGCACCGGGGACATGTCCTCTGGGACCTCCACATCCCACCTACCCTGCTGGAGGTATTCCCCTTGCCCTGATTGCCAGGGACTTACTTTGCCCATAGGGCACCTCCACACGCTCGGAGGAGGGCCTGCTTTACTTCTAAGGAGACGCCTCAGTCGCTCCTGTGTTCCACTCGCTTCCCCCCGTTCCCGGCCGGCCCCTTCGCAGGAGTCCGGAAACGCGGTACTAGCGGGTCCCTCTCACTTCGGGGGTCCGAGCTGCCGGCCCCCGTCTCACTCACTCACTCATTCGCTCGTCTCCCGGTTTTTCTTACCAATCCGTCGCTCCTCTGTGTTGCTCGTCTCACGCTGATCCTAGGGTCCGAAGGTAGCCAGCAACTCCCGAGGGTCCCTCGAAGCAGATGGTTGAGCTGTCCAGCTGCCTGGGGGTCCTCTTTGGGCGTGGCTATCCCGGACGAGCCCCCAAATTGAAATGAACAGGGCTAATGCCTTTATTAATGTTCAGCTCTTTATTAAAAAGATCAGCTGGGCAGGGGGCTCGACGCAGAGCTCGCCCCCGCGGTTGTAGCTTTCCCAGGCAGCCGGAAGGAAGGCAGCGTGCAGAGCCGGTCACTGGAGTCCCGAGCAGCAGCTGTCCTTTCTCCTTCCTTGTGGCACACCGGTGGCCCGAGGATGAGGAGGCGTGGTGTGCAGACTCTGTTGCTGAAGTCCAGAACAACAGCTGTCCCCGCTCCTTCCGTGGTGGCAGCACCAGGGCTCTCTGTCTCTCTATCACCCTACTTCTCAGAGCCTAATATAGTCTGTTCCTTCTTAGGTGATGGCGACAGTTAACAGTCAATCAGGGGATGTGTTTCCCTCTTCCTCAGCTAGGGCATTTGCCTGGATTTCTCTACTGTGTTCAGTTTCTGATTTATATTCTTTTTTCCCTCCTAAAAATACTCCCATGATCCTAAGGGGTTTCTATTTGCATGTTAGTCTCAGAGTGGCAGCGTGGAGGGGTGGGGGGCCGGTTGTCCCCAGGTAGTTTAGAGAAAACAAACAGAGCAATTAGCTAATTAGCATTTCAATATCGGTACCTAGCTAGAGTTAGTAGTTTTCTTTTAGTGTTGCCATGGGAACTAGGAAAGCCCTGCCCGCGTCTCTGGGGAACACCTGGAAACTGTTCATAACACCTACCACATGGCCAGCTCATCTTCAAGATGGATGCTCAGTCTTTTATACTCCTGGGGGGTTGCATCAGCCAACCCTGGCCCCTCCCAAAGTCTGTCAGTTAACTCTTCTTATTGGTGGAGACTGCTTTCTTGTAACTTGATTGGAAGGTGAGGTGTTGTCATGCCGCACCCCCCTAGCAACAAGCTTTTCTGTTTCCAACTGCCCCATGTAAGGGGCATGTGTGCACGCCTTCTTTTTACCTGTCCTAGACAGCCCAGGCTGTCTGATGGCAACAGTACAGAGGGAGGGGGGGAAGGGGACTATGGGGAGAACAGAGGTCATCTAAACTACAATAACATAGCTATATATCAATAAAGCTTCTCTTAATATTCACACAATATTCATCCCTTAATTGTGAGAGCAAATCATCTCATTATCCATCTATAACATTGCTATGAACTACATTCCTAGATGCTTAATTTTCTTAGATACCTGGAAATAAAGGACATGTACTGGTAAAGCAAGATTAGCATTTTAAATAATGACATCTGTGTATAACTTCTTATTTTTATAGTTAAAGAAAAACTAACTGCAGATCCTGATAGTGAGATTGCCACAACCAGTCTGCGGGTATCTCTGATGTGTCCTGTAAGTACATCTGAAAATTAACAGATACAGATTTCTATTTTTATATTTAGTGCAGAGTTGGGCTGCTTTTAAAAAGACCCACTTTAGAAACTTCACTTGCTTTTGTTATATACTGATTCAATAATATAAAATAGTGGGGAGAAGGGTGCATCTACAAGCACCTGATTGTAGCAGCATTCACCCAACTACAGTTTGGAACTGTGAATGCCTTAGATGTAGCACAGTCAGAATCAAATTGCTACTTGTGTGTGTATAGTGAGGTCTTTAAAAGGAGTAATCTCATATTGAGGTGTTGAGACTAATTGGGCAGGGTGACAGAATAATTAAAGGATACAGTGGTAAATAAAACTTCAGATCTGCTCATCTTGGTGGTATTGCTTATACTGTCAGCTACTATAACAAACAAGAAAGATTGATCATTGTGTAACAAGGCAACACTGCCTTGGGATTTCTCTTCCCAGGTAGAAACTGGCCTTGTGTTTGTTACTGGTCTGTCAGTTAAACATTTAAATTAGTCTAACATGTAACTGGACCTCAGAAAAACCCTTTAAATATTTGGTTAAAAGAAAATTATAAAAGCGGGTATTTCATTTTAAAAATCCTGGAAATAATGTTGATGCAGGTCCATTAGAAATATTTCTGACAACTCAGTGGAGATTTTGAGGATGACTTTATTGTTCCTTTAAGTGTACTGTAAGTGCTTTGATAGGGTGGATTTGCTTGCAGTCCCCTTAGCCCTGGGCACCCTCTGTGGTGAGAAGAGACAGTTGTTAGCTATCCAGGCCTACTTCACTGTCTTCTGTTCTGACTCTCTAAATGCATCTTCTGCAGCTGGGAAAAATGAGACTGACAATCCCCTGCCGGGCTGTTACTTGTGCACACCTGCAATGCTTTGATGCTGCTCTTTATCTTCAAATGAATGAAAAGAAGCCTACCTGGATCTGCCCTGTCTGTGACAAAAAGGCAACTTATGAGAGCCTAATATTAGATGGGTAAAAGACTGGGTTTGCAGATTACACAATCACTTAACATTTTTCATTATGTACTCAATAGCAACTTTTGTGACTTGAGGTTTAGCTGTTTCATATTATTTTCTTTGTCAAAATACTTTAGACTGAGAGGAACTGACTGTTAATTTCTCTTACCATGTAACGAACTGCATAAGTTTATCTCCCAACTGCGTTATCAAACTCATGAGCCTCAGTATATTTCCTCTGAACAAATCCAAGTCTGATATTTAAGGATAAGTCTCCTTTTTATGTGACCTTATCTCCGAGGCTATTAACTTTAAAATTCAACTTTTAACTCATAACAAAGTATCAAACTTGGTTCAAAGTATGATTATTTTTGCTTCTGTATTGAAATCTATGCATTGCAGTAATGTTGGAGTGGAATATGGGTAGGCTGGGATATTCTTTTAGTTGTCAATGTCTGCAAAGTCTATAATTACAGGCTTTCAGGTAAAAGGAACTAGAGAGAGAGCACATGCAATGAATGGAAGGTGAACATAATTGGCTTTTCCACTCTCCTTTTCAGTTAGAATAAAAATTTCACTTGGAATCAAAAATGAAACCACTCGGCCCTCTTTTTCAGGCTCTTTATGGAAATCCTTAATGAATGTTCAGATGTGGATGAGATCAAATTCCAAGAAGATGGCTCCTGGTGCCCCATGAGGCCAAAGAAAGAAGCTATGAAAGTCTCAAGTCCACAGTGCACCAAAATAGAAAGTATGTATATATGGGTACTGATTGCAAACCAACTTAGATATTTAGATGCAGCTTGGATAATGTTTGAATGTTGGTGTTTGTTTACTGGAGGGCTTAATACTTCTAACCTTCTTGTCATATAAACTAAAAAGAAAGGGTTGTGTCTCTAAAAGTATGCAATTTTGGGCTTTGTCTTTGCTCTTTATATTAGCAGTTAAGAAAGCAAAAGGTTGTTCTTGTTTTAGGTCCTTAAATTGATAAGTGAAAACTAAAACTTGTGTTTTAATATTCTCAGCATGACACAATGTCATGGGTTGACATTGGCCAAATGCCAGGCATCCACAAAAGATGCTCACTCACTCCCCTGCTGCAGCTGGACAGAGGAGAGAAAATTTACCAAATGGTTCATGAGTTGAGATAAGGACCAGGAGAGATCACTCAGTAAATACCATCAGAGGAAAAACAGGCTCAACTTAAAGATATAAGGTGAATTTATTGCTAACAAAATCAGAGCAGGATAATGAGAAGTAAAACAAGCCCTTAAAAACACCTTCCCCCACCCCTCCCTCCTCAGCTCTACCTCCTACCTCAGCAGCGCAAGGAGGCAGGGAATAGGCGTTATGGTCAGTTCATCACCCGAGTCTTCTCCTGCTGTTCAGGGAGAGGAGTTGTTCCCCTGCTCCACTGTGGGATCCCTCCCATGGGAGACAGCTCTTTGTGAACTGCTGCAACATGAGTCCATCCCACGGGCAACAGTCCTCCCCAAACTGCTGTGGCTTGGGTCACTGTTCCATGGGGTGCAGTCCTTCAAGGACAGGCTGCTCCAACCTGGGAGTGGGGCTCCTCTCTCCACAGGTCTCCCACAGGATTACAGCCTCCTCCCAGGCATCCACTCACTCTGGCATGGGGCTTCTCCATGGGCTGCAAGTGGATCTCTGCATCCTCCATGAACCTCCATGGGCTGCAGGGGGACAGCCTCTTCACCGTGGTCTTCACCACGGCCTGCAGAGGAATTTCAACTCCAGCACCTGGAGCACCTCCTCCCCCACCTTCTTCACTGACCTTGGTGTCTGCACAGTTGTTTTCCCTCACATGTTCTCACTCCTGCCCTTCTCCAGCTGCAATTACAACTGCACCACAAATTTTGTTTTGATTTATTCTTAAATATGTGATTCACAGAGATGAGTGGTGGAATGTATTGGTTTTACATGGCCTGTTTTTTTGTAGTGGAGGGCCACAGAGGTGGCTTTTGTGAGAAGCTGCTAGAAGCTTCCACCATGTCCAGCAGAGCCAATCCCTGATGACTCCAAAGATGGACATGGTGCTGGCCAAGGCTGGACCAATTAGAAATGGTGGTAACACCTCTGTGATAATATATTTAAGAAGAAATCTAAGCAAAGTTTGTGGTCCAGTTGTAATTCCAGCCTCAACCAGCGTCAACCCTCTACACACAGAATACTTATAACACAGTTCATGGCCATAGCATTCTCTGTAGTGGCCAGGAAGATAATCTGGTTCTGTTGCAGATAGAAACTGCTGATATCAAGAGCATTTAGAAAACAGTGATGTTCTATTATCTTCTTCAGGTTCCAGTATTTTTAGGAAACCCTGTTCTGTGACAGTGGCCAATGAAATAAACAAGAAGAAAGTTGATGTTATTGACTTGACAGTAGA
The DNA here is from genome assembly GCF_024509145.1 of Vidua macroura. Classification (NCBI taxonomy): domain Eukaryota; kingdom Metazoa; phylum Chordata; class Aves; order Passeriformes; family Viduidae; genus Vidua; species Vidua macroura. Next base: position 1,834,994 of record NW_026530539.1, read on the forward strand.
AAGCTCTTCTGATGAAGAGGAAGATCCTCCTGCCAAAAGGAAGTGCATATTTATGTCTGAAACACAAGGAAGCCCAACCAAAGGGTTTGTCAATTTTAAAGTTAGTTGTAATTCTGTAATGTCTCAGATAAACTGATCTGTAGAGAAATGGATTTGTAATCTCTCTTCAGGATCCAGCTCCACACTTCCAGAGGAGAATTTCTAGGCCTCTCCTTGCAGAAGGTTGTATTGATACAGTACCTTTGTACAGGCAAAACACTATTAAATAGTTTTACATATCACAAAAAACTTGTGCTCACTGTTGCTGTGTTTGCAGGGCCATTTCTCCATAGAAAAGGAAGTTGATTAAGATAATGGACAAGATTCTTCTGAGAAAGTAGATTATGCCAAGTGGAGGAGCTTTATGCATTCTTATTAAGTTAGTGTCATCTTAAGGCTTTTTTCTCACTGTTATACCCTTTATCTAATCTGCTCTGGTGCCCAGGAAATGAGGCTATGTTGTGTTTTTCATCCATCCTGTCAGTCTTGGAAGGGAGGCGCTTTGCTGTTTTGAATCAAGATAAGCTTTTCCTCCTCTATTACACTATGGAATGTCTTGGACACTGTTGTTGGCCATGGTTATCTGTCAGTCCTGCAACTTGGTTAGCACAACCAATAATTTCCCAAGTACTCTGTCAACTGCTCCATCTTTGTTATCATGCCTGACTTCAGTGGCAGGCTTAACCAAGTTCTTTACTGTTGTGTCACCTGTCTGTCCCAGTCTGTGCACCTTGGTTGCAGGTACTGTTTGTGGCTTTCATAACATTCTTGCTCATAGCCCGTAGGGCACAGGAGACCTGCATGGAGTGAGGGGCACTGGTTAGGCTCACCAGTGCTCACTGCTCCACGAGGTGATTCCAAGCATCAGGTTTTAGTAATGAGTTGTTAGTGTTGCATGAGTTGTGTTTCTGTCTCTCACTGTAGTGGCTAATGTCTTGTGCTAAAATAATAGTAATATAAACAAACCCCTTCTGTTTTGCCAACTCTTGAAGTAATGAGTAGGTGTACTGTGTCTCTAGTTCACAGAAATGTGTGATTTTTGGTGAGCAAATAGTTGGTCATCTTCAACCACTTTCAGCAGTGATACTGAAATTCTGTTGCTTTTCGTGAGGATTGTGGAGGAGTCCCTCTGCAAGAGACACGGTTTTTAATTTTTATAAGAAAAAGTAACTGCAAATACATCTCTTAATGAAGTTTCAGAAAGCACCAAATCTTGATTCCATGCTCCTGTGCTTGTTTGAGATGGCTATGTGCAACCGTAATTGTAGAGGGACTGAGTTTTCTTGTCTCTCTGTGAGCGGTGTGTTTTCCTTGTGTCCTCGTTTGAAAAGACAGGAGTCTGTGAAGGAAGGCAAGGGCCTCCCGTGAAATGGAAAAGGTAAACCCCCTCCCTCCAAATTACCACAATTTCAAAATAAAAAAGGCTCTCAGGCAAAGATATGGGAATGGGAATAACAGTTCTTTACTAGGAAAAAAACTAAATTTAAAAAAAATCTAATTAGTACAAACAAAACTACTGATAGAGTCAGAAACCTGACACCCTGAGGAGTCAGGGTGTTGGTGATAGTCCAGTTAAATGGTGGCTGCTCCTCCTGCTCCTGGAGTGGCAAATGAAATGCTGCTGGAGCGATGATCCAGTAGAAGGGTGTAGTTTTCTCTGAAGGTCTGGTGATAGAGCAGATGTGCCTGGTCTTCCTCTGGGAATCCAGTGAAAAGGCTGAGTTGCTGTCTCAAGAAATGCTGATTTTATGCAGGTAGGGATGCTTGGCTCCTCCCTCTGGGTGGAGCATCTCACAATGGGATGATGTAACTTTATCAGTCATGCAGTGAGCCATTCAATGGCCCATTAACAGAAGATATCTCCCCGGAGGGAGACATTGTTCTTGGAAAAGATAAGAAAACTGCCCAACAGATGGCAGATAGAATATATGCTTATCTTACAAGCCAGGACACCTTGCTATTTGGGTATGGATATGGCATGTTTTCTTTCTTCAAATCCAAGTCAAAGCCAGGCTTTTGGGGAATAGCTTATCTCCTGTAAACAATGTTTCCTGAATGCTAGTTTTGGCAAAACTGTGGAGTGTCTTCTTATAGGCAGAAACAATGTAGGCTGAAGTATAAGATGCTTGAGAAGGAAGGGTCTGAAATCCAAGGTTTTGAATTCAGAAGTAGCAAGGCAGCAGTCTGGGGAGGAAGACATGAGTGTATAACACTCATGACTGTTGGGTTGCAGGGAGCAATGCAGAGCAGTTGGGAACGGGATTCTGGGTGTTTCCATCTGACTTGGAGTTTATGAAATATTTTATGCATATGGCTGGTGCCTGAATGCCTGTAGTGTCATCTTTAACAGTTCTGTGAAGTAATTGGGAAGCAGGTGAGGATGCAAAAGGGTTTTAACTAGCTGCATGCTCTTGGAGAGCTGAACTTAGCTTGGGCTCAGGCTGTGAGTAAAGATGGGTTTTGATATTTAACTCCCATGTGTAATCTGTGCTTCGGGGGCTGAATAATGGTCAGTTGCGCCCTGGGCGTGACAGATTGTCACTGAGGAACAGTTATGTAGAGAAATAGAAGCAAGCACTCTCCTTCTGGCTCTGGCTACCTGCACATCCCTTCCAGGGTACTCCACAGATAGATTACTTACTACATTACTTTCTCTGAATGGTAGACTGCTATAAATGACTCCAGCACTGTACTTTGTTTTAATGCTAACTTGCTCTTATGTCACAGCTGCTCTTGAGAGCCAAGATAGGGTCATGTTATTATGAAGACTGTTATGAAAGATGAAATTAGAGTTGGAATACTGTACAGTGAGTAGTCATGCTATAGTTGTATTATAACATAGTGACCGTGTGGATGAGAGTGCACAGTGGTGCATAATTTCTTTTTGGTAACTAACAGCCAGGTTGTTTGTAATTTCCCATGCTGTTTGAAACAGGGTTCTTGTGTATCAGCCACCTACTGTCAGAGTGCCCAGCATGACAATGGTTGATGCTGCTGCTATTCCACCTTCATTAACAGACTCCCCAGTACCATTCCATCATCCACCAATATCCAGTATTTCATCAGACTTGCCAGGTAGGTGGTGCTTATTTTTCACGTGTATTTTGACAGCATTATTAACTTGCGGGGAGGGTAAAAATTGGAGAATTGATCAACTGTTTTTAATGGAACAAGACTATATGCAGTATTGCACTGATGTGATGTCTAGACAAGCCCAGTACAGACTTTTTTCCAGTTTCAGATTGCATTTCACAACAGTGATGTGACAAACATTGCTTCTGGGGTACAAACTGTCACTTTGGAATGGCAACCAGAAACACTTCTTGCTATATTTACTTTGTGTAAACATCCGATGGTTATGTGTTTTAGATGCGAGGGAGAGTAGCTACTTCTTTAAATTAATAGATGTGTGATGGCACTGACTCATCCAAACCCTAGATGTAGATATTCTGCTAAATTATTGTAGTGGTGCTCTCTCTAGACTGTATGAAAAAGGTGTTAAGGTGAGCTACAATCTGTAAGCTGACATCTATTGACTTTCTTTACCTAGACATACCCTAAATGCCTATGATGTATTCTTCAACACTGCTGCTAAATATCAGACAAAAGGTGGGGATACTGATTGTTTTCTATCCTGGCTCTTTGAAAAAACACTGTATATAGGGACTCTGGGGGCTCTCTTTGCTGGCTGTAACAAACCCAGAGCCCAGGAAATGGTGACTTGTGCTGACAGGTGTCACATTGCCCTCCTGTACTTCTCCTCTCCCCCTTTAATTGCCTGTATTAATTTCTGCCCTAAAACATCGCCCATTTTTTTCCCTCTTCTTTCAGCACCAGTTTGGCAGTGAAATGGATATAATTCCCCTTGTTTCTCTGTCCATTTTGTTTCCCTTACTGCTCCCTCCTTCTACTTCTCCCTTGTTAAGAAATTGGTTGCCTTCCCAAACTGGATAGGAGAGAAAGCTCAGAGAGCAGAAATCAAGAACTGTTGTCTATCTCTATTGACTGAAGTTCTAGAATGTGCAAGACCAAAAGAAGCTGTCAATTCTGTAAAAGCAGCTAAGCTTAAATCTCCTTCAAATTTTTTCTCTAATGGAAAAAAGGGAGATGTCACTGGCCAGAACAGATTTGGAGGTGAGAGGAGAGGGAGGGAAGAAGTTTACAATTTTTTTCTGTTGGCATAGCAAACACGAGGCCAATATTTAACAACAAAACAAAAAAAGGCCATAATTTCTCATTGGTTTCATCATTTTAAACATCTTTCCCTAAATGCTTACACGCTACTGGTATAAAAGATGGACGCTAGTTGTCACTGATCTTAGAGGATATACCTTGAACTACTTGTAGTTTCCTCTTCTTTGTTCCTTTTATTTGTCTAGACACAAAATAGGGATGATATTAAAAATGTTTTCTTATTAACTGCCCATGGGTGGAGGAAGAGATCTGCTGCTTGGTTTTGGACTTGTGCATGTTGTGACTTTACTTCATTCCAGCATCTTTAATGTGATGATACTCTTCATGTCCCAGTTTGGCCAAGTCAGGTACAATATGTAGTGAAACTTGCATTATGAACCAACAGCTCCAAATGGTAACCTCCATCTAAGCAACCACATTGAACCACACAGCAATATCCAGTGAATATTACATCATTGTGTCATCCTCATTCTTAAAAAGAGACACATGTACTAGATAACTCGTTTTGCTGCTGTCTGAGGTAGTCATTGAGAGTGGTGTCACAGTAGTATATTCCATTTAGAAACTGTGCAACAATTGCAAAATCTGTTCTATGACCACAAAAAAAGTTCCTTAAATTTGTTGTGTATTCATAAAAGGAAGACTCATAAATTTATTATCCTTCTTTCTAGGATTGAATTTTCTTTCACTAATCCCAGTTGATTCACAGGTATGTTTCTGAACTGATGTGAGGTTAATTTTCAAGTCTCTTTTTTGTGACATACTGCTCAAATAACTATCACATTTATGCAGTCCACTTGCTTAGACCTCACCATAGACCAGGAAAATCCATTTTCCCAACAAGAGGTGGTAATGAAAATGCATTAAGGGAGGATTGAGTTTAGCCTTATTATGATAAATCCAGGCATGGAAACTCAGTCTTTATTGGTAGTTTGCCTTTCTAGGCAAAGCAGATACTTGCACAGCACTAACTTAAATACAGTCAGGGTGGTGAGGCAGTGGGATAGGTTGCCTAAAGAAGATGTGGATGCCCCATCCCTGGAAGTGTTCAAGGCCAGGTTGGATGGGGCTTTGAGCAACCTGGTCTAGTGGAAAGTGTCCCTGCCCATGGCACGGGTTTGGAACTAGGTGGTCTTGAAGGTCCCTCCCAACCCAAACCATTGTGGGATTCTATGGTCATGTACTTCATGCTCTTAGTTTATGCTGTCTATCTGTAGGCCAGATTAAGCTTTGTAAATAGACCTCATTGATTGTTATTTCTGTTATTTTTTATATTAGTAGGAGATTAGGTTGTAAAGAAAATATTTTCATTCATTTGAAGGGCACATGACTGAATACTTTTTTAATAAATTCTTCCATGCAACACTTCAACTCCATTGGCTTTGGATTATATGGAAATTTTGTAGGTCATAAGGAACCAGGTGGTATTTTTCCTTCCCTGGAAATTTAAGCTTTACACCATTAGGGAGAACAATTTTTACTGTAACTAGATTCCTATGCAGACGGACTACAGCCTTGAAATGTGGGGGAATATCAGCTCCCTAACTAAGACAAGAGGATCTGAAGCAGACTCTCTTTTTCACCTCTGTCACTAGAGTAAAACAGTAGTAGGTCTCTTAGAGTAGAGTTGACTTTCTGATGTCTTAAAAATGAAGGATGAACTTCCTCCTTTTCTTTTCACTTACTGCATCTTGCAATACTCTGTGCCTGACCTTGAGCTCTGAACTGCCAAAAACGGGAATAACAGAAGTTTGTTCATGCAGAAGACTGCAAGCAGGTATGCTGCTATGAACTGTCCATTTTGGACAGTTCAAACAGCTCAGGCTCAGTTTCAAACATATGCCCGAGATTTGAATACACAGGGTAAGAGAAAATAAAGTGTGTCAAACAACATGTACGTGGGGTGTCTTATCTTCTTCTTCAACATCTGGCAACCTTGTTCTGTTTCTAAATGCTTAGAATGTTCAGCTCTGAAATGGCTTGTCTTTCACTTCAGGAAATTTAAATCAACTCAAGAATTTTTCCTTATCAGACTTGATCAGGGCTCATTTATCACTACTAAAATGTTTAGATACCTGCATATATTGTTGCAGGTGTATACTATGAAAATGTTGATTACTACAGCTGCTGCTATTTGAGGGGATGAAATTATTCTAACCTCCATTGAAGGAGCAGAAAGCATTTTGCTACCTTTTATGATGAAAGGAGCCTGAAATAGACAGTTTGGCCTGGTACCTATGGGCAGTGAACATTCTCAAAATGTTAAGGGTTTTTGTGAGTGGGGTTTTTTTTGTGGACATGATAGTGTTTCTTCATGCACTAATAAATGTTCAAGCTAACTATTTAATAAGAAAAACAAAAAGGGGAGGATGAGGGAGAAGGACTCATGGCTCATCTTTGCTTGATTGCTTGCTGGTTTGCAGAACTCTGTTTTTTGCTATGCATGTGTTAACAAGGTTCTGATAATAAAATATTTTGTGCTTGTCGCTCTTCAGAGTATACATTTCCCTTGTGCAGTTAATCTCTTCATTCCTCATTGTTTCAAGCAGTACTGTCCTCCTATGTTTTTGGATAATCTCACCTCAACCTTAACAAGCAATGTACCTGGCAGCATCATCACATCAACCAGCCACCACGAGAGCAGCACACATGTTAGCTCCTCCAGCATGAGCAAGACAGAAGTGATAACCAGAAGCAAAGGCAGTGCTCCTGACATCATCTCACTGGACTGAAACAAGGGGCAGCACAGGACTCCCAGAGAAATTGCACAGAGTTGCTGCTTATATCTCTGGAAATTCATAATCTCTGAAGTTATTCTGATATTTATTGAAAGCATTTTCCTTCTGGAAAATGGAGTAAATTCATCAACACCAAACAGAAGTGATAGATTTTTTTTTTTTTCCTTGCTCATTAAACAGCTGGCATAGAAAAGGCCCCTTCATAACATGCATTTATGCTTTTGGTTTGTTCTGGGGAAACTTTGTTGCTGGGTGGATACCACAAATGGTTTTTAATTTTGTTGTAAAACACAGCAATACTGTAAAAACAAACAAAAAGCTTTTACATAAAAAAGGGCACTTAAGTACTCTAGAATAATGTGGATATTCTCAGCTCAGTCAGAGAGAAAGAGAAAGGTTTTCTAACCAGGCAAGAGCCTGGGAAACAGTTGGGCAAGAATGTAAATAATTCTCTAATCTACCTTGTTATTCACATTGTTTATAGATATGTCCTGCCACTGTGCGTCATTCACTGCCCACCAATGGTGTGGGATGTTTTTACTCTAAGACCAATGAAATTAGTCTTCTCGATGTTCTCTATATATAGAGCGGTACATTTGAAATAAAGGAGAGAGTTCATTTTATTAGCCTTCTGATCTGGAGTTCTGTGTTCCCGTCCTGCTCAACAGCATCAGAATAACAACAACCTGGACAAAGGTGCAGAAGTGTATGCATTGGTGAATTTTTAATATTTTCACTGAGGCCTGTAATAAACTTCATTTAAGACCATGAAGATTTGAAATAACCATTACTTGTGTTGTATGTCTCTTGTTCCCCATCTCCCCCTTAACTGGGGACATTGGGGAAGCCAGTGTAAATGGGATTGTTTGGTTTGGGGTTTTTTCCCTAATTTCATGTTTTTCACAAATGCAACAAAATCCTAAGCTGTTATGACTTAATGTTCTTTGGTCTGGGGCAAAGACAGACTATCTATGCAAATCCTGCATTACACAGTCTCTGTGCTGTCATGTCGGAATTAGGACACATCCCCACTACTGTGGTAGTGGGATTTTGAAGTTTATGTTTAAGAAATTGTTTAAAATAATTGTAATGTTTTTTTCCTATTCACCCCTGTTCAGTTTTCCTAATAGTCTCTCCCCAAAGTTGTTTTCCACCTGTTTTCCCGCCTTTCCCCATATCAGTCCTGGTGTATACCTCCCTTATTTCCAGATCCTTCCCTGTCCGTCTTCCAAATCCTGCCCCTGCAGCTTGTCTGTCATTATTTGCTACACCCATTTATCTAGAATCTTCATTGTCAGTTATAATATTTTCTTTCACTCATTGGTATATTAAGTATGCACTCTCCCCGTCCCTATTGGTTTTATGTTTATATATATCCACTCCATACTCCTCCTATCTAGCCCTTGATTTATTGTTAGGCTGTCCCCCCTCCCGGGGGCAGCCCCCCTTTAAAAGCCGCCATTTTTCTTTACTTCGTGCCCTTTGCTTTTCCCTTTACTTCGAGTTGTTACACTGTATCACCTGTGTCACTGCTCCCTGTGCGGGGAGAAATAAAGACTGCTCGGAGACGCAAGCAAGGGTCCTTCCCTCTTCCTTTGCCTCGATCCTTCGACGTGGGTCCACTCTTACTGGCCGCTTCTGTCGGTAAGGAACCACAGCCGACGGCCAAACTGCTACCCTCTGCCAGCCAGTGGCTGAGGCGGGGAGTGCACCAAGGGGAAAGTGGGTCGGAGCTTGCCGGCAGCCTGTGCCACCCCCTTCTGTGACTGAGGTGCAGTGTCACACTACCAAAATCTCCAAACTATGCACAATTGAATGTAGTTGAATTTCTGGTTCGAGAATTTTAAGAGGTGATAGGAAAAAAAGCCTTTAACTCAAATTTAGATTATTAAGTACTCTTTGAAACTGCCAGATGATCAAGCGAAGTGTGTGCTTTCTATGGCAGCTGTAAGAAGAAAAAAAAAGGAATTGCTTTTTCCAGTGCAGGATTACTTAACAGGATTTCACACTTGTGGTTTCTGTCACTTCAGTAACATCTGTATTCTGTGTGGGAATACTGCACTCTGACTTGCTGTGGGGGAGGCTTGACTTTTTGGAAGATAGAAGCTATAACTGCACAGTATTTCCACAGTGTTTCTGGGGGTAACCTCAGCAGTACTCTATATGGAAGGGGTTACAGATCAGGAAAATAGTCATTTTCAGAGACCTGGAATAATGGCATTGTCTGTATGCAGACAGAGCAGCTTTTCCAAGTGTTAAGGTTCTGTTGAGTAACTGTATTTAAAATTATTCCCTGATAACCAGCTTTCACTTTTTCCTAATTTAATGTTCTTATTTCTTTAGTCAGATCTCTGTTGCTTTTTGCCTTCCATTACTATTACAGTATTTTAATAACGTACATAGATGAAAAAATATTTGTCTTGGTGTTATAGATGAGTAATACAATGGCTGACTCTCACAATTCAAGAGCAAATATTAAGAGAAGTTTTGTAGATGTATAGTTATGTTTCCCTTCCCCCTTGCATTGTTATCACGGGATGGCCTGGGTAGTCGGGGCATTTGGGAGGGTTGGCTTGTGACTCTGGTAGCACCTGACCTCCAATCAAGATGTAAGAAAGTGATCTCCACCAGTGGACAGCGAAGAAGGAGTTGATTGACATGACTTTGGGAGGGGCTAAAGGTATAAAGAGCAGAACATCCATTTTGTGGACGAGCACGTGGTGATAGAATCCTTTGCTCCCAGAGCTGTATTATTTTCTTTATTCAGTCTTCTGTTGTATTTTTTTGAGAGACAACTGCTAACTTTAAAATTTTTAAAAGGTTTATTAAACCTTAACAAAAATACAACAAAAGGACTAAATAAGGAAAAATTGCAGCACTAGAAACTGCCCTTGTGGCTGCCTACCACATGGCCAGCTCATCTTCAAGATGGATGCTCAGTCTTTTATACTCCTGGGGGGTTGCATCAGCCAACCCTGGCCCCTCCCAAAGTCTGTCAGTCAACTCTTCTTTGCCGTTTATTGGTGCAGATTGCTTTCTTGTAACTTGATTGGAGGGTCAGGTGTTGTCAGGCCGCGCCTCCTTAGCAACAAGCTTTTCCATTCCCAACTGCCCCATGTAAGGGGCACATGTGCACGCCTTCTTTCTACATGTCCTAGACAACCCAGGCTGTCTGATGGCAACAATACAGGGGGGAGGGGGGAGGGAACTATGGCGAGAACAGAGGACATCTAAACAACAATAACGTAACTATACATCAATAAATCTTCTCTTAATATTCACACAGTATTCATCCCTTAATTGTAAGAGCCAATCATCTCATTATCTGTCTATAACATTTTGATAAGGTTTTAATAAACCTTCTAAATTTTTGAAAGTGAGTATCAGTTCTCACATTGGTTTGAAAGACAGGTGTCTGCTAGGGAAGGCAGGAGCCTCCTCTGGAATGGAGAATGTAAACCCTCTCCCTCCAAATTATTATAATTTTGAAATTAAGGGGGTCTCAGGCAAAGATGAGGATAGGGATAACAGTTTTTTACCGGTATGTATAACAAGGCAAACAAAACAACAATAACTATGGCATTAACAACAAACAGAACTAGGGACTGAGTAAAAGCCTTTTTGGCTGCTGGCACTTTCCCCTTTGGTGCAGTTACTGTCACAGCCGGCAGGAATGAGCAAAAATCCCGGGGTGATGGACGAGATGTATCAGAAGTTCTGTGGTGGTAACTGGAACTCTGGGATGGTGCCAGCTACAGCGTGGAGAAACCCAGAGCAGTACCAAAGGAACAGCAGGGGCAGCGCAGCGGTGGCTGGCTCTGAGCAGAGCAAGGAGAGGAGAAGTTCAGGATTTCCCGGGGCACACGAGCAGGTGGTGATAGTGAGACATTAATTTTGAAGAATTAAGAATTTTAGGAAAGTTAAGATGATAGTTAAATTAGATGTTGCTGATTTAGCGGAAGTAGATAAATAGGCTTTGCTCATAGTTAACAGTAGCCGGATCTTAGATAAGATATCCAGGATCTAGTAACTCATTGCTTGTCAACTTTATGTTTGGGTAGCTGTGCTTATCATGAAAAACAGAATGTGATAAACGACTTCTGGAAGCAGTCCAGTTGCCAGAGAAAGTAGCAATCATGCACATTAAGGACCATCAGAAGATAAACTCAGAATTGGAAGAAGGGAACGAGCTGGCAGATAAGGAAGCAAAAGAAGCGGCAAAAAAATTGAGGTAATATCTGAGGCAGCCCTGATTCCAGATGGGCAAATTTCCCTCGAAGGTAAGCCAAAATACAACAAATTAAACAAAAAAAATTGATCCATGAGCAAAAAGGAGACTATAACCAAGAGGGATGGGCCACCATAGAAGGGAAATTAGTTATAGCCTTCTATTTATTATGGTCCCTAATAAGGGAAGAACACCAGAAAACACATTGGGGAATTGATGCCCTATATAAATATCTAAATGAAAGAATCATAGCTAGACATTTATGAGCCACTATTACCCAAGTGGCTCAACAATGTGACCTTTGCCTCCAGACCAACCCCAAGAATATTCCCAAACCAAAACTTGGCCAGATTGGGAAGGGTCATGGGCCTAGGCAGCAATGGCAGATCAGTTTCACAGAATTGCCAAGAAAAAGGGGGTATAAGTTTTTACTGGTGCTAACAGATACCTTTTCAGGATGGCCAGAAGCATCCCCCACCAGGACTGCCAAAGCTCAGGAGGTAACTAAGGTATTGGTACAGGAAATCATATCACACTTTGGAGTCCTGGCCACAATCTCTTCAGATATGATCGCTCTAAATAAACAACTTAGAGCAATTGAAAAATATGTGGCTGGAACTTGGGGTACAGGGCTCAATGCACCAGTGCAACCTGGAGACTATGTATATGTTAAGTCTCTTACAGAGAAAGCCCTGGAACCACAATGGGAGGGACAGTACCAAGTGCTCCTTACTACCTTCACTGCAATCAAGATTAAGGAACAAAATGCTTGGATCCACCACAGCCGTGTTAAGAAAGCTCCAGAAGCCACTTGGAGAATAACACCGGGTGATGGTGAACTGAAACTGAAACTTACCCAGACAAAATTAATGTATCATGGTGGGTGGGGATTTTTGCTAAAGTGTTGTTTACAATCATAGTTGTAATCCAAAAATTAGAAAGTACTCCTAGCCAGAGCAATGCTCAATGGCCTTGGTCCCAAGCCTTTACTCAATACACCGGATCTATGGGGAAACCTTCCGATTTAAAAGGTTTAAATCTAACAACTCTGGTCATGCGCAGTAACCAAATATATAAAAAGCAGGAGTGGCAGAAACAGAGGCTGTGGTCACTTCAAGGGACCATAGGGCAGGTACTTAAGATAGGGTGTTGAATGATTAATGGGACTACCCATAGTAAAGCAACCCAAATCAGTGTGAATAAGCGCTGGAAGATTTGCAATCATCCAAATGAATTAGACTGTTGGCACAACTTCACATTAAGACAAACTGTCGACGTGGTTTGCCTCTGGGCCCACAACACTGTTGGGCTGTCTTTCAAATTTACGATAAGCGCTATACCCAAGCCTGTTACAACCCAACCCAGCACTCAAGCACAAACCCAAAATACGCCATTTAAGCTTGAATGTTATAAGGAATACAGGTCAACAAAAACTGTTATTTAACCCAGAATGGTCCTTTAAATGTGTCGAACTGTTAGTGCAAACGAATATCTCGACGGTTCAGCCAGCTTGCTCCCCCTTCCTAAGGTCGTCCTTCGAGGGATGGACAAAATGGCTAGAAAAACAAGTACACTTCAGAGACAGAATGCAAAGGCATCTAACCGGGATGTTAGGGACCGGGTTAGGGGTTTTGAATGGGATTGACTCCGAAATATTAATGAACAAATTAGCTGTAGCAACTAGCAATCTGATAACATTAAAACAGCCTTTACAATCATCTCTATTAGCATTGGGAAATAGTCAGTGGCAAGTCTCAAGGGTGCTGCCAAGATGGAGAGAAATTGAAGATCAAGACCATAGCTTAATAGTAGACGCATTAAAGGGGGCACAGGATAACATATCTTTAGCCCTTAGTTGTATACAAACACAATTATGGATACAGTCAACAGCTGCTTTAATCATAAGAGAAGGAAGTGAAGGGGTGTTTCCAGCGGAAGTACGAAAGGTTGTCAGGGACAGTGCTACAGACTTTGAGAGAGACTTCCAGTCTTGGTTGACCATGGTAAATTTTACATATAATCCCACCACTAACACGGCCACTGCCTTTGTGCTCACTGTACGTAATGCCACAGTTCACGCTATTCACGCCATTGTTGCCTTAGGGCTAAGTCATGAAAAGTCATTATTATACCCCTCAGAACACAGGGTTATGGGCTTGGAAAATCCAAGGGAAATGGCAAACCGTTAACTTAGAGCCTTGCATTGCTCAGGAACAACAGGGATTCATCTGTGAAAGTAATTTGATTAGTGCTCAAGACATATGCCTTGACACTGACCAAGGCATTTGACATTTTGAGATCCACCCAGACACCAGACAACAAACTGTACTAGTGTATATAGGTGATGGCTGTGTGTGTTTAAGGACTGTGTGTGATGTCATAGAAATTGATAAGAACAAGGTCCCCTTATCTGTTAAGAATCATTACAATTTTTGTATTTGCAACTTTATTAAGGTTACTTGGTGTGACTTTGTATATTCAGCACCAGTCGTATCCCACCAGTTAATAAAATCAAACTACACGACATACAATGAATTACCACCCACACCCATTGGAATGAATTTAACCCTGGTAAAGCAATTAATGAAGCATCAAGATCTAATCATGACATAACCGAAATAAACAGAGTCCTGCAAAGAGTAAAACAAGACACAAGTCATAACTGGTGGGATGCACTATTTGGATGGTCACCAACTGCAACTGGGATCATGAACACTTTATGTCACCCCATTATAGCTTTATTAATTTTAGTTACTATAAGTTTAATGATATCTATTTTAACACTCATGTGGAATTGGAGGATGTTAAAACGCGTGGCCATTATGACTTCACTCTCTAGAACTCATAGAATCCTGCTGAAGGAGAACTGTCATGATGGTAGGTCAGAATTTAAATCAGGACCCCTGTAGTAAAAGAATTTATTATATTTTAAGAAAAGGGGGGACTGAAATAGAGATTTTTGGAGTTCACTTGAGTTAACAAAATGAATTAAGCATTTAAATTTTAGCTTGTAGAGTTATGTGTTGAATTTTAACCTTTTACTTAAGAAACCTCTGCCATGGTACAAAGGGCATAGGAAAATGCAAATTTCTGAAGCTTCTTGCATAAAGAACAATACTGGAGGAAGCCAAAGATGCAAAGAACCCAGATAAAGGGGTTCCTCTGTCTCCAAGCTTATCAAGACTGACAGACTTACTCAGATAAGCACCAAAGGACCAAAAGCGCACTCGCAAAAAGTTCAAAAGTTCAGTCATGAGGAAGACCACAATCTTCAGCCTCAGGACCACCGAGAGACCCCCATACAACCACCACAGCAAACCACGCATGCCCAGAAGGGCGTGGACCTATTTAGCATGAGAGGCGAGGACAGGCAGGTCAAGGGGTTGAATATGCATGGAAAAGTAGTGTAATGTATTGCATATGGAACACCTTTGTGAATAAAGATGTGGGTCAGACTGAGGCTCAGGGCACAAGTTTTTGGAGAGAGATCTCGCTTGTGCCGGGCGCTGACATACATACCCACTTCATAACTACACCAGGTTGTGGAATCTATTTATTTATTCCGCATATCGTTTCACTCAGGCAAACATATGGGAATAGGAATACCAGTTCTTTACTAGGAAAACTAAAAATACAAATGCAATAGTACAAACTAACAAAAAACTATAGAGCCAGAATGCGACCGGACACCCTGTGGGTCAGGGTGGTGGTAGCAGTCTTATTAAATGGTGGCTGCAGTCCTCATGGAGTGACAGGTGTGGTTCTGTTGAAGCAGTGGTCCTGTAGAAGGGTGTAGTTTTCCTCTGAAGGTCCAGTAGTAGTCTAGATGGGCCTGGTCTTCTTCATGGAATCCAGCGGTAAAACATATTTCTTGGCATTGGCTTCCCCTTCCTCATAGGTGGCAACCTTCTGGGGCGAGGTCAAAAAGGGTAACCCAAATATCATTTCATAGGGTGACACCCCCAGATCTGACCAGGGTTGGATTCTAATTCTTAATAAGGCTAAAGGGAGACGTTTTATCGATGACATTTGGGTTTCAATCATTAGCTTAACTCGAGTTCTTTTAAGAGTTTGATTCATCCTCTCAACATGACCAGCACTCTGTGGATGCCATGGAGTGTGTAACTCCCATTTCACTCCCAGGGCTTGAACAACTTTCTGCAATATCTTAGATGTGAAATGAGTTCCATGATCTGAATTAATCCTGTTTACTATCCCATACCAGGGAAATATTGATTCTAGAAGTGTTTTACTCACAATATTGGTATTGGCTTTAACAGTGGGTACCGCCTCTACTCAATGAGTCAAGTGATCTACTATCGCTAGCAAAAATTTCAACTGTTGTACCTGGGGAAGCTCAGTAAAGTCTACTTGGATGCTTTGAAAGGGCCTTAAGGCTAGTTCTTGCCCTCCTCTGGGTGTTTTCCTCATGACTTTACTATTCACTTGTTGACATATTATACACTGTTTAGTTACTTGTTTAGCTATTCCAAAAATTCCTATGCAGCCCCAGTCCCTTAGAAACTGATCGTTTAGCGCCTGAGTACCCCAATGTGTTGTACTATGCATGCCTTCCAGCATTTTCTTGGCAAGGGGTTTATTCAACACTGAGCTCTCATCTGCTAATCTCCACTTCCCTTCATTATCTTTCTTGGCTCCTATTTTAAGGAGTTCTTTCTCTTCTGTCTCATTGAATATGGGGACTTTTTGAATTTCTCTCATGGGGGTTAATATTATTATTAATTTTTCTGTCCCGGATTCGGTTGCAGTCTTAGCTTCTAAATCTGCTAAATTGTTCCCTTGTGCCTCTTGAGTCGCCCCTTTTTGATGTCCTTTAACATATACTACTGCCACTTCTTCTGGTAATTGTAAGGTTTCTAATACCTCTAAAATAAATTTTTCGTGAATCAGTCCCTTTCCCTTTGAATTTAATAGCCCCCTCTCTTCCCAAATTTTTCCAAATGTGTGCACTACTCCAAAAGCATATTTTGAGTCTGTATATATTATTCTTCTTTTCTGTGTTAATATTTCCAGAGCTCACTTTAGGGCATATAACTCACATACTTGGGCTGACCAGTTGGAAGGTAACTCTCCCTTTTCTATGGCCGCTAACTCTTCATCATGCCTCGATACCCGGTGCCCCTGGATTATCCTTGAAGATCTATCGATGTACAATTGTTTCCCTCCTTGGAGTGGTTGATCTGTTAGGTCTTTTCTTACTTTAGTTTAATAGTTTATAACCTTTAGGCAATTATGTACTAGTCCCTCATCTGGTTCTCCATACAAAAACTGGGCTGGTTGAGTTGGTTACTCACGATTAGTTCTTAATCATTATCTATTAAGATGGCTTCATACTTTAACACTTGGGAATCAGTGAACCATTTCTCAGCCTTTTCACTGAGGATACTTCTAATTGAGTGTGGGGTATATATCTTCAATTTTCCCCTGGAGGTTAATTTTTTGCTTTCCTCTACGAGTACAGCAGTCGCTGCCATTGCCTGAATGCAGGTTGGCCACCCCCAGCTGACAGGGTCTAGCAGTTTTGATAAATAGGCCACTGGTTTCCTGGATTGTCCCCAGTCCTGGGCTAGTACTCCATGAGCTACCCCTTTTTTCTATATCTACAAATAGAAGGGTTTGTCTAAGGCAGGAAGACTCAGTGCTGGTGCACTGACTAATTTTTGCTTTAAAGCTTCAAACTTTTGCTCATCATCTTCTTCCCACCTAATCTCTTCTTCTACTAACTTTTTGTCTTGGTTTGAAAAGACAGGAGTCTGTGAAGGAAGGCAAGGGCCTCCCATGAAATGGAAAAGGTAAAACCCCTCCCTCTGAATTGCCACAATTTCAAAATAAAAAGGCTCTCAGGCAAAGATGTGGGAATGGGAATAACAGTTCTTTATTAGGAAAAAACTAAATTAAAAAAAAATGTAATTAGTACAAACAAAACTACTGATAGAGTCAGAAACCTGACACCCTGAGGAGTCAGGGTGTTGGTGATAGTCCAGTTAAATGGTGGCTGCTCCACCTGGAGTGGCAGATGAAATGTGGCTGAAGCGGTGCTCCAGTAGAAGGGTGTAGTTTTCTCTGAAGGTCTGGTGATAGAGTAGATGTGCCTGGTCTTCCTCTGGGAATCCAGTAAAGAGGCTGTGTTGATGTCCCAAAAAATGCTGATTTTATGCAGGTAGGGATGCTTGGCTCCTCCCTCTGGGTGGAGCATCTCACAATGGGATGATGTAACTTTATCAGTCATGCAGTGAGCCATTCAATGGCCCATTAACAGAAGATATCACCCCGGGGGGAGACATTGTTCTTGGAAAAGATAAGAAAACTGCCCAACTTAACAGAAGATACCTGCCCCACCTCCGACAGATGGCAAATAGAATATATGCTTATCTTACAAGCCAGGACACTTTTCATATAAGAACCTGATCGCCTGCGTCCATCTTTCAATCTATAGCCTACAATATCTTAACAAGCCTAAAAGCCTTCTAACTTCTCAGTTTTTGGCCATGGAAGTGAGACTATCCTCGTAATTCTCTCAGGGCTCAGTCGCCGGGTCCCTTGACAAATCAGATGTCCTAGGTATTTTACTTCACGCTCTACAAATTGAAGTTTCCCTTTTGATACCCGAAGTCCTTGGTCCCCCTGAAAATTTAACAAGGCTATGGTGGATTCCCAAATTTCTTTTTCTTCCTGTCCTGAGAGAAGCAAATCATCTACATATTGGATACGTTTTATCTCAGGTTTGATGGAGAAAAGTTGTAGTACTTCTCCTAGTGCTTGACCGAATAGGTTTGGAAATTTGGAAAACCCCTGGGGCAACCTAGGAAGCTGTTGCTTCCTCCCAGAATTGGGGTCCTCCCATTCAAAGGCAAATATATCTTTACTTTTCCCTGTTAGTGGGCAAGCCCAAAAAGCATCTTTTAGGTCTATCACACTAAACCACAGGTGTGATGAGGGAATATTACTAAGTAGTGTATAGGGGTTAGGCACTACTGAGTATTGATTCACTGTCCTTTTATTCACTTCTCTCAAGTCTTGGACAAGCCTCTAAGTCCCATCTGACTTCTTGACTGGTAATATGGGTGTATCATGGGGAGACATACATGGCTCTAAGGTCTCCTCTTCAAGTAGGTCCTGGATCATCGGCTGCAGTCCTCATCTCCTGTTGGAACCCTGGATGCTGAGAATTTTAGACTTTCTGTACTGATGGGCACTGACCCCCAGGAGAGCACTGCATTTGACCTGAGGCTGTGGAACAGGCTTCCAAAATTGATTAATAGCACTGGGATTACGGGTGTGTAGTTGGTTAGAAGTGTGTAATATCACAGGGTGGAAAACTTAGAGTTTCAAGTTTTAGAATATAGAAATAAATATTAAGCAAGATGGAGGCTTTAGAGCAGAGGCAGGTTGTTCTTCTTTACCTTCTTCTTCACCTTCTTCCTTCTTCTTCATGGGTTTGGGTAGTATTTTGTAATTGGATAGAAAAGTTCGCAGTGCAGACTTTGAGGGATTAGTTATTGGGTTAAAAGGGAAAATAATTTAGGTATTATTTCTTAATTGGATAGTTTAGCCTTAAAAGACCTTATAACAAGAGATAGTGAGCCTTTTTGCACCTTGTTAATGAAGGACTGCAGAACTCACTGCTGTGAGGCTGTAACATTGATAAGAAATAATAAACACCTGAGTCTGAATGTGAACTATAGTCTCAGGTGCCTTCAATCCCAACCAGAGGAGAGTGGGTATTGTCATACTGGAACTGGATGGTTCTCATTTAACTATTTTTATTACTATAGGTTTCATGTTTAATTTACCTCGGTTTTTCAGTTTTGCTCACCCCATTTTATGAATTTTTTCCTCATCTTCTTCCCTTAATTGGAGAAGCTTAAGTACTATTTTCCCATCCTCTGGGAGTACTCCAATGTTCAACTGTACCTGTAACTAACATCCTAATAAATTGCACCCTTCTTCTGGAACTAATAAAACATCCCCAATTCCTATTTTATTTGTCCTTTCAAACTTTACTTGCTTTATAACTGAGGCTTTGAACTCTTCCCTTTTTGCACCTCCTACTTGCACAGTATCTTGACCCTTTTTATATCCCTTTGGAATTTTACAAATACAAGTTCTTTCAGCCCCTGTGTCTACTAAGAATTTAAATTCTTTCTCCTGGGGACCTATTTTTAATGTTATCAAGGGCTCCTGATGGTATTCTCTCCCCAGGAGGTAGAGCCCCTGACACCCTTAGTCTTCTGCTTCTCCTTTTTTCAGTCTCATAGATCCTTTTCTTTTGGGGGCAATTTTCCCTGTTATGTCTATTCTCTTTACAGTAAAAGCAAACTGGTCCTAGGTTCCCTTGTTTCCCAAATTCTACTTTTTGTGTTTAGTGCCAAGGAGCTGCATCCCCCCTCCGTCTATCTTCTCGCATTTGGGGTCCCCTTCCCTTACATGGGTTGTTCTTTATGTGTTGGTTTCCTTCCCTAATGGCAGCTACCATTACTCTGACCTTCACCCTTCACATTGGCCTTCTCTTCATCTGTCTTCACATATACTTTCTGTGCTTCTCTTTAAAGATCTTTTAATCTCCTTTCTTGCCAACCATCTAACTTTTCTAACTTTCTCCATATATCTGGCCAAGTGTGAGTGACGAAATTTATCTTTAGCAAGATCTGTCTGGCCACTGTATCAGGGTCAACCTCTGAATATTGCCTCATATTTTTCCTTAATCTTTCTACCCACTCTGTTGGGGTTTCTTCCCTCTTTTGCTGCTCATAAAAAGCCTTACGAGCATTCTGATTTCATGGGACTGCTTCCTTGATACCGTTTATAATTAATGTTCTATACTCCTCCACGTCTTGCCTTCCCCCAGTGCTTTTGTGGTCCCAATTGGGGTGCACTGTGGGCATTTTCAGGTCCCCAGGAGGTCCCTGCATATGTTCTCTTTCCCATATCCATATTCCAGCCACCCGGATCATCTGTCTTTCCTCCGGTGCAAATAACATGGTCATTATTGATTGCATCTTTTCTCATGTATAAATATTGGGCCCCAGAAACTGGTCTAACTGTTCCACTAATCCAGTGGGGTCCTCTAGTAATCTTTTTTATTACTTTTGAACATTCTCATGTCAGAGGAATTGAGTGGTACAGTTACGAATCCAATTCCTCCCTGCACCCCACCCAGTGGTACTTTCCTCACAGGATATAATCCTATTGCTTGGCTCCCATCTCCTAATCTGCTTTCCTCTTGTTGTGCCACTCTATTTCTAGTGTTTTGACTAGGCCTATCAGGAGCAAGGGAGGTGCAGTTGATGCTAATGGAGGTGGAGGGGGGAAATGGTCTAACAGGTCCCATTATTTATTTTCTGATACTTTAAACATGCTCACCTTCAAGGTTGAAGTCTCCCTTCCCAGCAGGCAGCATAGTCGCTCTCTTCCTGATTGAATGGTTTCTTAGCTCTTACATAGATGTTTCATGCCCGACATATCCATCTTTTGTCTGATCCATATCTCGGCCAGTGTACATGTAGTTTCTCTTTTAGTCCATTCTACCATGCAGTACTGAATCATTTTGAGGTCGTCCTTATCTCTGGTATTGGAGTCATATTTCCACCAGGCTAGTTTCCTTCTCAGTGGGCTATCTGGAGGTATACCTGTTGGTACCTCCTCACTTCCTCCTTCTTCCCCAGGGGATTCCCTACTTGTTCCCAATCCCATCCCAACAGATAACCACAGGCCCTCCTAACAAGGCCTGCCTTCCCAAGAGGGGAAAGGAAAGGAATGAAAAAGGAAACAAGGAAAGGAGGAAAGAGAAAGAAAGAAAAGAATAAAAAACTTTTACCTTCCGAAAAGTAAAAAAACCAGCTCACCTACAATCCAGGGACTCTTGTATCACTGAATTGGTCCCTGCTGTTCCTCTCCTCATTGGCTTGATGCTTTGGTCTCATGGCATTATGCTAGCATGTATTACAGGGGAGTCCCTGCAGCCCGGTGCCTGCCCCACTCCCCATCCAGCGAGCAGTGGCCCCGCCCCACTCCTGGCTCAGCGGGCGGTGGCTCCACCTCACTCCTGGTTTGGTGGGTTCTGGAAATTATCATGGTGACCACGCACTAGAAGCCCCCCCACTCTGCATGCCGCACACACCGCCGCTCCACGTGGAGCAGCTCACTGGCTTCCTTTGTGCCGATGGGCTGGGAAAATCACCCCGACTCCTCACCCCAACATGAGCACGGTCTCCACTGATGGGTGACCCCTGCCACAAACCTGGGGACTCTCAACACAGTGCCTCCCGGTGCTTCTGAGTCCCCGCAAATCTTTCAATCTCACGCATCCTGTTGGCCACGGGATCCCCGCTTTCCTCTTGGCCACGGGGTCCCCGCTTTCCTCTCCCACGTCTCGCCCATTATTTCTGACTGTCCACTATCCTGAAGCTTCAACAGACTAGGACGGTTCCCGTGAATTACTTGTCTGAAGCTGACGTTTGTACATCTAGATTACGGAATAACAATCTGGCCAAAATAGTTATGAGGATGGTACTCACCTTCCCCTTCTTTTTCATTATTCGCTCTCTTGGTGTCCTCAGGGTTTCGACCTGCAACCACTGGTGGTCCTGGGAGAGTTCAATCTAACCGCCGAACTTGTAGCTGGGCGTGCCTCTCTTTCAAAAACTCCTCAGGCCATGGAGGCGAGGTATATATCCCAGACGAATCCCCATTTGTGAGAAATTATGCTCACTTTTAAAAATTTAGAAGGTTTATTAAAACCTAATCAAAATATAACAGAAGACTGAATAAGGAAAAATACAGCACCAAGAGCAAAGGATTCAATCACCGTGTGCTCATCTACAGAATGGATGTTCTGCCTTTTCTACCTCTAGACCCTCTCAAAGTCTTGTCAATTGACTCCTTTTTCGCTGTCCAATGGTGGAGATCACTTTCTTATATCTTGATTGGAGGTCAGGTTTTGCCATAGTAACAAGCCGACTCTCCCAAATGCCCTGACTACTGTGATAACAATGCAAGGGGGAGGGGAAACATAACCATACATCTACAAAACTTCTCTTAACATATACTTAATATTCACCCCTTAATTGTCAGAGTTGTTATGTGTATATGGGATAATTTGTGTGTATAAAATGATATATATATCTTATATATTATGCTGGTGAGAAACATTCTTATAAAAGATTTTTAAGCACACAAGTCAGTGTTGGAGACTGCATCACAGTGTGTCGAAACCACCAGTGGACAACCTCATTGTCAAACGAATGAATGTAGCCAGCCTGGAGATGGGTCATTCTCCAAGGTGATCTGAGGAACCAAGGAACCGTGGGAAGATAAATACGTGATAAATATCTAAGATTGAGATAGCCGGAGCCATCGGAGAGATACATCTCAATACCGGATTCCGGGAACTCAGTCATGGACGTACATCACTCCCCAGACATGGTTTTGTTCAGTTCATCGCAGAGAAAGAACTCCACATGAATATGTGAGACTCTGAAAGGAAGAAAGGGGACTCTGCCTTGGGCAGAATAAACTGTATAAAAACTGCTCCGACGGGACGGTCGGGGTGAACATAGGGGACCCTATGCTGTAGCGGTCAGACCTGTGTCTCACCCAGCGCCGATACCCGGGCTCGGCACTGACCTTTTTGATTGGATTGTGGCTATCTCAGACCGAATTTCGGTCAGCGTAATAAAAATCTATTTTTCATTAAATATTAAATTTGGCTCGATTAATTTTTACCTATAACAGAGTCAACCATCGCATTACTCATCTATAACAGTATGTAAAGTGAAGTGTTTGTCAATCTGAAATTCCAGCAGCTTATCTCCCTACATCTTGTTCTCAAGGCAAAATGTTTATTGTCAACTGAGAGTTCCACCTCTGGCACCAGAGAGAGATAATTCACTGTCTTGAGTATGGCTTATTATCCCATACCATTTTGGGGATTTTTGATTTGTTTTGGTTTTGCCCGGAGTGGCTACTGTCCCTGCCCCACACCCCACACTCCCCATTTTCCCTGACTCTGGGGCTATGGTGATGAATGGGAGCCAAGCTGGAGTATCCAGAGGGAGTCGGGGGCGGGGCAAGAGGCAGCCCTTCCTCTTTTCGGCGTGGGCTGCTCGACTGGACACACGCGGCCGGTATCTCTGACCAGGGATCCTGCTGTTTCTGTGGATTTTACCAGATTTTTTTTTTTTTCCCTTTGTCACTGTGACGGAGCTTGCCGGCTTGGCTTCTGTTGTTGCTCTGCTGTCGGGAAGCCCAGAGCCAGTGCATGTCCCATCAGGACCTGGGACCGCCCTCATTTCCCACCGGGGGCTGCCCCCCCTACCCTCTGCACAGCTTGGCCCCAGGGACCAGCCAGCGCCAATGAGAAATCCTGGGGAGTCTCTCTCTCTCTGCTGTGTTTGGGAGCCAGGCTGCTGCCTGTCCATCCCCTGCCGTGCCTCTACTGTTGCTCTGGGGTTTTTTGCTACACTGTAGCTGTTTCACCCCTGCCTGCTGGACGGTCCAGCTACAGCTGCAGTTTCTGCTGCCTCTTGCTTGCTGCCCCGGGGGAACCCGCCCTGCTGTTCCTGCTTAGCTGCTTCTGAGGTTTCCTGCTACAGTCCCTTTCGCTATCCAGAGGGGGCACCAGGATTGGCTGCCCCTGTGAGATATAAAGGAAGCCCTTTCTCCATTCCTCTCCGCCAGCTGTATCCGCCATTGTCCACGTGGAGAAAGACGGCCGAACTCTCGCCACAGCGGCCCCTGCAGGCGCAGGAGAATCATCGCACCTGCCCTGCCCGGCTGGGGAGCCACTAGCGCCCCTGGCAGCTGCAACCGTAACTACACCAAAGGGGAAAGTACCTGCATCCAAGAGAAGGCTGTTACTGGGTTTCGGGGGGGGGGGGGTAAGGTTCCACAATTTCAATATCTAGCATTTATTCTTTTTTTTGTTGTTGTTAATAAACGTGGGTTTTTCACTTATACCCCCTGGTATCCATTTCTCTCACTGGCAGAAGGAAAGGGAGTTATTGAAGCCCTTTTTCCTTAGAGGAAACACTCATTCCAGGGCGTCCTCTCCTGAAATTTGTCTCAAAACTGAGACACTCACTAGCAAGAGATAACTCATTACCCAGACAGGCTGGTCTGGGTTATCTCATCCATTCATGTGAGGGGGGAGAAAGTCCGGAGCTATTGCACCAGCTGATGGACAGAACAGATAAGCTCTTCTGTGGTAGGGGGAACGTCCAGCCACAAATCCCTATAGATTGCCTCCAGCACAGCTAATTCTCTCAGGTACTGGATACCTTGCTCCATGGCATTCCACCTGCTTGGGTGCACTGCTACATCATCCTTGAGAGAATACCTTTCCCTCACACTTGACAGGTGTTGCCTCCAGAGACTGGGAATATCTGTTCTCTTCCCAATCCCCTTGTCAATGCCCACATCCCAGGACAGGGATCTCAGTTACTGACGCTGTTGAGCAGGACGGGAACAAAGAACTCCAGATCAGAAGGCTAATAAAATTAACTCTCCCTTTATTTCAAATGTACCGCTCTATATATAGAGAACATCAAGAAGACTAATTTCATTGGTCTTAGAGTAAAAACATGGCACACCATTGGTGGGAAGTGAATGACACACAGTAGCAGAACATATCTATAAACAATGTGAACAACAATATAGATTAGAGAATTATTTACATTCTTTCCCAACTGTTTCCCAGGCTCTTGCCTGGTTAGAAAACCTTTCTCTTTCTCTCTGACTGAGCTGAGAATATCCACATTTCCTCCATTTTCTTTACAAAAAGAAAAAAGAAAAAAAAAAGGCGGTGTTTGTGCCCTCCTGTAGGGCCCTTGCAGGAAAGAGAACAAACACAGTTCAAGAGCCTTAACTCCAATCAATCAAAACCTCAATTTGGATATTGACTCAGAACAGTCGAAGAGATTCCAAACTCTTAGTATAAATTTCAAGAAATCAGTTACTGTTATGAACAGTTTCCAGGTGTTCCCCAGAGACACGGGCAGGGCTTTCCTAGTTCCCATAGCAACACTAAAAGAAAACAACTAACTCTAGCTAAGTACCGATATTGAAATGCTAATTAGCTAATTGCTCTGTTTGTTTTCTCTAAACTACCTGGCCTCCCACCCCTCCACGCTGCCATTCTGGGACTAACATGCAAATAAAAACCCCTTAGGATCATGGGAGTATTTTTAGGAGATAAAAATGAATATAAATCAAAAACTGAACACAATAGAGGAGTCTAGATAAATGCCCTAGCTGACGAAGAGGGAAACACATCCCCTGACTGGCTTTTAACCGTCGCCATCACCTAAGAGAGAACAGACTATATTAGGCTCTGAGAAGCAGGGAGATAGAGACAGAGAGCCCTGGTGCTGCCACCATGGAAGGAGCGGGGACAGCTGTTGTTCTGGACTTCAGCAACAGACTCTGCACACCACGCCTCCTCATCCTCGGGCCACTGGTGTGCCACAAGGAAAGGAGAAAGGACAGCTGCTGCTCGGGACTCCAGTGACCGACTCTGCACGCCGCCTTCCTTTCGGCTGCCTGGGAAAGCTACGACCGCGGGGGCGAGCTCTGCGTCGAGCCCCCTGCCCAGCTGATCTTTTTAATAAAGAGCTGAACATTAATAAAGGCATTAGCCCTGTTCATTTCAATTTGGGGGCTCGTCCGGGATAGCCACGCCCGAAGTGGACCCCCGGACAGCTGGACAGCTCAACCATCTGCTTCGAGGGACCCTCGGGAGTTGCTGGCTACCTTCGGACCCTAGGATCCGCGTGAGACGAGCAACGCAGAGGAGCATCGGATGGGTAAGAAAAACCGGGAGACGAGCGAATGAGTGAGTGAGTGAGACGGGGGCCGGCAGCTCAGACCCCCGAAGTGAGAGGGACCCGCTAGTACCGCGTTTCCGGACTCCTGCGAAGGGGCCGGCCGGGAACGGGGGGAAGCGAGTGGAATAGAGGAGCGACTGAGGCGTCTCCTTAGAAGTAAAGCAGGCCCTCCTCCGAGCGTGTGGAGGTGCCCTATGGGCAAAGTAAGTCCCTGGCAATTAGGGCAAGGGGAATATCCCCAGCAGGGCAGGTGGGATGTGGAGGTCCTAGAGGACATGTCCCCGGCGCCGGCAGGATGGGATAGGACGGCAGGTGGGATATCCCTGGCAGGTAGGGCGGGGTGTCCTAGCAGGCAGGAGTGACATGTACCTGGCAGGTAGAGGGCATGCACCTGGCAGACAGAAAGCATGTCCCCGACAGGCAAAAGGCATGTCCCTGCCAGGCAGGACAGGACAACAGGGCAGGTGGGATGTCCAAGCAGGCAGGAGCGTCATGTCCCCACCGGGCAGAGGGCATGTCCCCGCCAGGCAGGAGAGGATAACAGGGCATGTAGGGCGGGATGTCCTAGCAAGCAGGAGCAGCAAGTCCTGCCAGGCAGAGGGCATGTCCCCAGCAGGCAGGACAGGATAACAGGGCAGGTAGGATGTCCATGGCAGGCATGGATGGAGGTCCCCGTCAGAGCAGATAGGGGAATGGCCCTGGAAGGCAGGGCAGGATGTCCCCGTCAGAACAGGCAATAACCCAAGTAAGCAGAAAGGCAGGAAGGCAAGGAAGCCAAGCCTAGTAGGAGAGTCAGGCAAGGGGGCTTGGCCGGAGTTCGAGTGTAAGGCTCGGCAGGATGTTCGACCTTACCTCGGCAGGGAGACCAAGCTTCCCAAGCCTAGTAGGGTCAGGCAAGGGGGCTTGGCCGGAGTTGGAGTGTAAGGCTCGGCAGGACATTCGACCTTACCTCGGCAGGGAGACCAAGCTTCCCAAGCCTAGTAGGGTCAGGCAATGGGGCTTGGCTGGAGTTCGAGTGTAAGGCTCGGCAGGACGTTCGACCTTACCTCGGCAGGGAGACCAAGCTTCCCAAGCCTAGTAGGGTCAGGCAAGGGGGCTTGGGCGGAGTTCGAGTGTAAGGCTCGGCAGGACGTTCGACCTTACCTCGGCAGGGAGACCAAGCTTCCCAAGCCTAGTAGGGTCAGGCAAGGGGGCTTGGCCGGAGTTCGAGTGTAAGGCTCGGCAGGACGTTCGACCTTACCTCGGCACGGAGACCAAGCTTCCCAAGCCTAGTAGGGTCAGGCAAGGGGGCTTGGCCGGAGTTCGAGTGTAAGGCTCGGCAGGACGTTCAACCTTACCTCGGCAGGGAGACCAAGCTTCCCAAGCCTAGTAGGGTCAGGCAAGGGGGCTTGGCCGGAGTTCGAGTGTAAGGCTCGGCAGGACGTTCGACCTTACCTCGGCAGGGAGACCAAGCTTCCCAAGCCTAGTAGGGTCAGGCAAGGGGCCTTGGCCGGAGTTCGGGTGTAAGGCTCGGCAGGACGTTCGACCTTACCTCGGCACGGAGACCAAGCTTCCCAAGCCTAGTAGGGTCAGGCAAGGGGGCTTGGCCGGAGTTCGAGTGTAAGGCTCAGCAGGACGTTCGACCTTACCTCGGCACGGAGACCAAGCTTCCCAAGCCTAGTAGGGTCAGGCAAGGGGCCTTGGCCGGAGTTCGAGTGTAAGGCTCGGCAGGACGTTCGACCTTACCTCGGCACGGAGACCAAGCTTCCCAAGCCTAGTAGGGTCAGGCAAGGGGGCTTGGCCGAGTTCGAGTGTAAGGCTCGGCAGGACGTTCGACCTTACCTCGGCAGGGAGACCAAGCTTCCCAAACCTAGTAGGAGAGTCAGGCAAGGGGGCTTGGCCGGAGTTCGAGTGTAAGGCTCGGCAGGACGTTCGACCTTACCTCGGCAGGGGACCAAGCTTCCCAAGCCTAGTAAGAAGGTTAGGCAAAAGGCCAAGTAAGAGTTTGGGCAGGACTTAGCAGGGGTACTAGGCTAGAAAGTCCATCAAGGAGTTCAAAACTTAGGCCAAAGAGAAAAAGAACAGAAGACAATAGATAAGAGTATGACTAGTGATTGTCCTGGCCAAGAGACAATGTAAAGTGCCACGAGGGGAATTTAGTTAAAAGAGATTAAGTTTAATCAAGTGATTCAAAATACGAAGTTGGGAGGGGTCAGATGCGCTTTAGCTGCCTGTCAGTATATTCCATTTTAGATAGAAGCACCATTTAAGGTATATATTTTTTTTGTTGTTTTTGAGGCCTGAAAATGGGAAGAGGTTATAGTAAAAGAGCAAATCCTTCCAAAGCAAAGAGAATTCCCCCTAACAGCCCCTTGGGGCAACTGTTAGACTAATGGGATTCTCGGGAGATCATGAAGGATCTAGACAAGAGTAAGATGATACTTTACAGTATAGGAAGTATGGCCGAAGTTAGAATTACGGGGAGAGTGGCCGTGGTATGGAACCCAAGATCAGTGGATGTGTAATCAGAAGAGAGGGCCTTGATATAGAACAACTATCTCTTGCAGCTTGCTGGCTGGAGAATTCTATAAATAATGAGACTGTGAGAATATGCAAGTTACAAAGAAATAGAGAGGAAGACAAAGGGAATAGAGAGGGGGAGACTAGAAAAATAAAGGAATGGGACCCCCTCGATTGCCTGTCCCCTTCTGCTCCTGTTACTTCCCCAACAGTTTCCCCAGTTGGTCCTTCAGCCCCTCCTATTAAGTCCCTGATTCCCTTCCCCCATTTTCCCACCTCTGTTTCATCATCCCTTCCCTTAGTTTCCTCAACCATCTCCCCAACTCCCTCTTCCCCTTCTCCAGCTGGAGTTTCCTTGCCTCCTCCCACTTGGGAGCTGAGGCCACCTTTGCCCAGGGTTGGTTCATCACCTGGCATGCCCCCTGGCCTCCAGTGTCTCTCTCCACTACTATTTCCCTGCTTGGTGCCTTAGAAAAAGGGCCGTATTGTAGCACCCGATCCAAAGCACCAAGGGTGGAGGGGCTCTTTCCCCTTAGAGGGGTTCCTATGGGTAGAGCAGCTGGGGGAGTTAGGTTTGTGGATGCACCTTTGGCAGCTTCTGAAGTCTGGGGATTTGGGAAAGAGCTAAGAAATTTAGTGGAAGACCCCGTTGGAATATCTAGCCAGTTGGACCAGTTTCTAGGGCTGAGTATTTGTACCTGGGGAGACCTGAGCTATTCTAAGCATTCTGTTCTTTCTGAGAAAGGTCCAGATGATCTGAGCAGCAGGGGTGAAGAAATGGGAAAGAGAGGGTGGATTGGGGCCCCCAGGGAACCAGGGAATGCCCTTGGTGGACCCCAACTGGAGTCCCAGCCAACAAGAAGGTAGGCAAAACATGAGAGACTATAGGTCCCTCATGATAAGAGGGATCAAAGACTATCCCTAGGGGAAGCAACACGAAATTGGCCTTTGATGGTACTCAGGAGAAGGATGAGACCCCGGCAATTTGGCTTAACCAACTAAAACGAAATTTCCAGTTATATTCAAATATAGACCCAGATAGCCCAGAGGGTCAAGTCCTCTTAAAGGTCTAGTTTGCCACCAAATCCTGACCCGATATTAGACAAAAACCAGAAAAGATAGAGGACTGGCAAGCAAAGAACATCAATGAGTTGCTCAAAGAAGCCCTAAGAATGTATTTAAGTGGGAAAGTAATCACAGCAGCAGCAGCTATCCTGATAAAAGAAGCCCAAAAATTGATCCTGCAAGGGAAAATTAAAGTACAAACATATACTAGTGATCGTAGATCACCTCACTCACTGGGTGGAGGCTTTCCCAACCAAAAAGGAAACTGCAGGAAGTTGCAAGAATAATCTTAGAAAACATCATACCACGATATGGGCTAGTCAATAACATTGACTTGGACCAAGGTCCACATTTTGTCGCTCAAACTTTACATCAAGTAACAAAAGCCCTGGGGATAAGGTGGAGGTTGCACACCCCATGGCATCCTCAAAGCTCTAGAAGGGTGGAAAGGATGAATAGAACTCTTAAAAATGTGTTAACTAAATTAATTGAAGAAACAAAGATGAATTGGCTCAGGTGTTTACCTCTCGCTCTCTTGCGCATCAGAACCAGACCTTGGTCTGACACAGGGGTCTCTCCCTATGAAATAATGTTTGGACTCCTTTTTTTTTAATCACCCCTTTCAGTACAGCAGATTATCTGGAAGGGGAGGCAGCAACTCAGAAATATTTAGAGGTCATAGGAAAATCCCTAGAAGGCCTCCGAAAGAAGGGGTATCTCTCCCAAACTTCCCCTCTGGACGCCAATGCCCACATCAGTCTTGGGAATTGGGTGTTGATAAAGTCCTGGTACACTACCACTCCATTAACCCCCAAATTCGAAGGACCTTTCCAGGTACTACTCACCACACACACTGCGGTATGGACCTAAGAAAAAGGCTGGACCCACGTCACCAGAGTTAAAGGACCAGTGCCACCCCCAGACGCCAGACCAGACCCAACAGTGTCACCCGCCTCCTCTTGTGCATGGACAGTAATTAAGAAACCAGAGGACTTAAAATTAACTTTAAAGAAGACTTGCTAGAGGCTGATATACAGTAAGGTGTTAATAACTGTTTCTGAGTTAAAGTAGCATAGAAAAGGTTTAAGTACTTGGTAATTGTTTAATAAGACTATGTGTCCTTTAGCCAAAGGAGTTACCTAAAAAAAAAAAAAAAAAAAAAAAAAACAAAAAAACAAAAAACCTTGGTTTCTAAAGAACACTAGAATTACCCTCAGGCCTGAGTAAAAGCATACAAAAGCCAAAAGAAGTTAGCCCTCAAAAGCCAAAGACTCTAAGTTGATGCGGGCTTAAGCCCGATCAAAGAAGTAGAGGAGGGATTTGTTATGAACAGTTTCCAGGTGTTCCCCAGAGACACGGGCAGGGCTTTCCTAGTTCCCATAGCAACACTAAAAGAAAACAACTAACTCTAGCTAAGTACCGATATTGAAATGCTAATTAGCTAATTGCTCTGTTTGTTTTCTCTAAACTACCTGGCCTCCCACCCCTCCACGCTGCCATTCTGGGACTAACATGCAAATAAAAACCCCTTAGGATCATGGGAGTATTTTTAGGAGATAAAAATGAATATAAATCAAAAACTGGACACAATAGAGGAGTCTAGATAAATGCCCTAGCTGAGGAAGAGGGAAACACATCCCCTGACTGGCTTTTAACCGTCGCCATCACCTAAGAGAGAACAGACTATATTAGGCTCTGAGAAGCAGGGAGATAGAGACAGAGAGCCCTGGTGCTGCCACCATGGAAGGAGCGGGGACAGCTGTTGTTCTGGACTTCAGCAACAGACTCTGCACACCACGCCTCCTCATCCTCGGGCCACTGGTGTGCCACAAGGAAAGGAGAAAGGACAGCTGCTGCTCGGGACTCCAGTGACCGACTCTGCACGCCGCCTTCCTTTCGGCTGCCTGGGAAAGCTACGACCACGGGGGCGAGCTCTGCGTCGAGCCCCCTGCCCAGCTGATCTTTTTAATAAAGAGCTGAACATTAATAAAGGCATTGGCCCTGTTCATTTCAGTTACCAACTCTAGGATAGTAACAACTCATTGTCAGTCTGCCAAAGGACTGGCAGTCCAACTTGTCAAAACCCATTTCCCAGTGTGAGCAGATGCCCACATGACAGAAAAGAAGGCATTAACAACATGTGCACATACCCAAATCAGCCAAATTCAGAATCTGGCAAGATGAGTAACATCTCTTTGCCACAGCTGCAAAGCCTTTAGGCCTCTATGATTTATCCCAGCCAGTAAGGTGCAGCAGGTCAAGCCTTGGTTGGCATTCATCAAATTGCTTTTGCAAGGTGTGTGCACTTGATAGAAGAATCATGCAAGGCTTTTGGCCCATGCAGTCATGTCCTCAATGAACCACTTGAGGGACATATTAAATGCCATGAAATCTCTGAAATGCCATGGCCACAGCCCTTAATTCAATCACTTGGGCGGAGGCTGTTGTGGCTTTCCAGTACTTTGAGCTCTAGGACCCTGCGGTGCTCGGCGAGGCGGAGGACCCGGTCCAGGGGGCCGGGCCAAGCGTCCCAAACCTGGCCGGGGGGGCGGAGAGCCCAGGCTCTCTGTCGAGCCAAGATCCATGCGGCTCGGCCCATCCCCCCCGCTTCTCATAGGTATCACTTGGGGCCCCTGAATCTGGGGTCCCTGGGACACTCCATGGCCACCCACAGATGGGCGACCTATTCTAACTTTATATTTCGGTGCACGCCTCTACCAGGCTGTAAGAATCCCGGCAATTCCTCCGGCTTTTCGCCCTCCCCCCACCCCACCTGGCCATGGATCAAGCCACAGCTTCTCGGGACCCCGCTTCTCCCGCTCTGCGAACAAGAGCAGGACGCGCGGGGCGCGGGCAGGGGAGGTTTTCCCGGGAATATAAAATTCCACCCTGGTTTTGGGGATCTTGGCACCACTCATGCCTGCCCAGTACAAGGGGCTGCTCCTCGCTCCCAGTGTGATTGTCCTGCCGCGGGATACAATGGACTGAATCGCGGCCCCACCCCCATCCCCAGCCACGGTATCAGCAGCAGTGGCGCTGCTGCGGACCAAGCCGGAGTTCCCTCCCGCTGCCTCTGCCTCAGTGGGACAGAGCTCGGGGCAGTCTGGGGGAAGCGGTGGGAGTGGTGGGCTGGATGCAGGCTCTGAAACAAACAGGCTGGATGCGTTGTCCAGCACAGGGCTGCCTGCTTCTGCCGGCGGCGGTGGATCACAGAGCGAAGTCGCTGCTGAGTCGGCTTCAGGCAGCGCGGCGATGGGAGCCGCTGTGCTCTGCGGGCGCTCCCCGCCCGCAGCGAGCGGCGCGGGGGGTGCAGTTTTCCCCGCGGCGTGGCACGCCGCCAGCCCAAGCGGAGCGGGCGGCGCAGCTTTGGCAGCGTCTTTCGGCGCTGGCGGTCCCGGGGTCGGCGACGATGTCGGTCCCGGGGTGGGGGGCCGCGGCGGTGGTGGCGGCAGCTCCGCCGGTCCCGGGGTGGGGGGCCGCGGCGGCGGCGGCGGTAGCTCTGTCGGTCCCGGCGTGGAGGGCCGCGGCGGCAGCGGCGGGCTCGCTCCGGGCGGAGCGGTGGGTGGAGCGGCAGGCGGGGCGGCGAACCCCGCTGCCGGCAGGTGTGGCGCCATGGCAGGCGCTGGTATCTCAAAGGATATCAAATCCGTCGGTCCACTCGGTGCGCAGGGAGGCGGACCGGGAGGCAATTGCTCCTGTCCCGTTGGCAAAGCCGAGGACCCCGCGCGTGGCGGGGGGCGTGCCAGGGGATGGATCAGAGGCTCCATTGCCGGTCCCGGCAGTACAAGAGGGTGGGACCAGTACATCTGCGCAGGCTCCATGAGCGAAGGAGTCGGAGGGGCTCCAGCCCCCACTGCGCCGTGGACTGCGGGCGGCGCCGGTCCCCCCGCGAATGCGGTCTGGAAAGGGGGGGGCTGCGGAGCCGCGGGCTGTGGCGGCACGGCGTGCTGCGCAATCAGTGGCCGATCTGTCGACAAAGAATATCTTGGCTGAACGTAGTCACAGGGATGGGAATACTTGGGCTTAACATAAGTTCCCGGCGACATGTAAAGTCTGCGGGGCGTCCCAGCGTCTCTCGCAGACCCACTCTGTGCCGTGGCGGGCCTGGGCACCGCCCCGCCCGCCTGTCGCCCACTGATTCCCGAGACACCGCTGCATACCGAAGCGGCATTCTCATTTCCCGACAGCTCCCACTCGGAATCACTGCTCCTCGGGGTCTTACGAGGCAACTTCGTATAGATGCATCCCCAGACCGCAAACAGGGCAGACTCTGTAGCGTCCCCCTTCCTCTCTTTCTTCAGGAGGCACCGGCCCAAATCGTTCCAGACTTTACAATCAAAGGCGAGACTGAGATCTGCAGGAAATCCATGGTCCCGAGCCCAACTCAGGAGCTTGATGAAGTCATCATCCGAGACCTGGATACCCAATTGTCGGGCCTGTGATAAGTTAGAAAAGACTCTTTGTTCATCAAGACAGAAAGGAGAAGCCTTGTGTAGATAACAGAAAATCAAAGGAGAAGCCTGAAAATCAAAGGAGAAGCCTTGTGTAAGATAACAGAGAACCAAATGAGAAGCCTTGTGTAGATAACAGAAAACCGCCAGACAGAAACTAGATAGTATGTTGATTCCTTAAGCTGGTTGTGTAATTAGAACTTAAGTGCATATAACATATAACCTTATATGGAAAAGACCATTACAGGGCCGTGGACTTTCACCAAGGAAGAAGAGAGGAGCCTTCCTCAAACGACCACCAGAGAGTAGAAGAAGACCCCCTAGCAACAGAGGGCGCAAGCGCAGAGTACACCCAGAGATACCACGGACACGGAAGAAAGAGAGTATAAAAAGACTGTGGGAAGGGGGAAACAGTGTGAGCCGTTGGCAGAGCGCTGACTCCCCGGCTGCACCCAGCGCTGTTTGCTTGCCATCGCTTGCTGTAATCAATAAATTTCTGATTGACTCTTGAAAGGCTGAACAAATTATTCGCCTCAATTTATAACAGGGCCTAGCCTTGCCAAGCGGTCAAGACCACCCGTTCAGCCGTAGATGGCTGATTCCCCATTGTTAGGAAACCGTCCCTTAGCAGACGTCCACTTCAAGAGACAGACAGTCCACTAGTTCAGGGAAAACCGTCCCACTCAGTTCTCGGCTTCTAAGAGCCGACCCGCGGTCCAGACAGGACCAAGCCTTCTCCGGAAGGCACACGGTTTCAGCGTTACCTCTCTCATGAGGCCAAAGGTGTCCGGCCAGAGCCTCCAGGCTACTGGCGTGGAGCTGCGCTGCAAAGCCCCCCCGCAAGACGCTGTGGTTCGGGGCTTCAGCCGACGCTGCAATTCCACGAGGGGTCACCAGATGACGCTGTTGAGCAGGACGGGAACAAAGAACTCCAGATCAGAAGGCTAATAAAATTAACTCTCCCTTTATTTCAAATGTACCGCTCTATATATAGAGAACATCGAGAAGACTAATTTCATTGGTCTTAGAGTAAAAACATGTCACACCATTGGTGGGCAGTGAATGACGCACAGTAGCAGAACATATCTATAAACAATGTGAATAACAAGATAGATTAGAGAATTATTTACATTCTTTCCCAATAGTTTCCCAGGCTCTTGCCTGGTTAGAAAACCTTTCTCTTTCTCTCTGACTGAGCTGAGAATATCCACAAGTTGCTTGGCTTTACTACCATCTAGTTTCATATTGTGGGCTGTGATATGCCAGCATTGGAGCAACCAGGTCCCCAGAGGGTCTCTTGACTGGCAGCTGAAATAGTTTTGCATATTCTCACAGCCCACTGAGAATAGGGATCAGGTGATTTTCTGGCCCTACCTCTTCCTCCTGTTGTGAGGGCTCTGCTTATTCTTCATCCCTCACTAAGGAAACTGATTTTTCTTTTGCATTTTTAATCCCTTTAACAGGGTCTTGTAGTTGTTCAGGGGTGAACTTCCAGATTATCAGAGGAGAGAAATCCTCCAAATACTAGTCCATGTCCTCCCACATTCCATGCCACTCATGACTATCCACCCTCGGGGCAGAACTCTGAATGACCTTTGTAGAAATCTCTGTTTTGGCTCTTAACATGGTGCAGACTGTGCTGAGGAGATATAGCAACAAGAACATGCTTTTCATAATATCTAAAGGAAATTCAAAATTCTCAGAACCTGTTGTAACAGGCCTGAAGGAGGAAAAAAGTGTGAAAAGCAGGGGAAAATCATCCTTCCCTGTTCTCTCCACAGATTGGGTATGGTTACTGATGCACTCCCAAAAGCAGCACCTGAGGGGGAGTAGGAGAGCAGCACTGAATACACATCCTAAATGACCTTCATTGCCCTTGATGTTATCATGTCATAAAGTGATATCCCACAGTACAGCAACAAAGCAATCCGGATCCCTTCTCCCTGCTCTGAAAAAGACCACCATGATGGGCACATAGTGCATGTACAGAAACATATACAGGGATAGATGCCACACCCATATAAACAGACCAAGCAACATTATGACCAGTGGCTCCATACCTATTACAACAAATGCTTAGATCAAAATTGTTTCCAACCCACTCTGGGCATATCTGTTATCTCAACCCTTTGTGCTACACATTGGGCACTAAATAAGGCTGTTATGGTTTAGGAATGGTATTCTCCAGTTCCCACTGAAATCACTCCAAGCCATGTGCTGCTCAGTCCCCCCTCCCCCTTCCCTGCTTCAGCCAGGAGAAGAGAATTGGAGGCATAAAAAGTAAAGATCACAGGTTGAGATAAGAACAATTTCCTGGAAACAGCAATGAGATAAGAAAAGGAACAGTAGCAGCAACAATATTAATAATAAAAGTGTTCAAGAGAGGTGAGTGATTCACATGCAAATGCTCACCACTGTACCACCAATAGAGCCTGACAATACCCAACTGCCCTCACCCCCACGCTACCCCTACTGTGGCAGGGCATTCCCCTTGTGATAGATGAGTAATGCGATGATTGACTCTCACAATTAATAGGCAAATATCATGTATATATGTTAAGAGAAGTTTTATAGGTTAATAGTTATGTTTTACCCCCTTGCATTGTTATCAGCGGATGGCCTGGGTTTGGGACATTTGGGAGGGTCGGCTTGTCACTATGGCAACACCTGACCTCCAATCAAGATTTAAGGAAGTAAACTCCACCACTGGACAGCAAAGAAGGAGTTGATGGACAGAACTTTGAGAGGGGTAAAAGGGTTAAAAGGCGAAACCGCCATTGTGTGGGCGAGCACATGGTAGGAAAAATCCTTTGCTCCTGGCACCATAATATTTTCTCTATTCAGTCTTCTGTTGAATTTTTGATAAGGTTTAATAAACATTTCTAAATTTTTGGAAGTGAGTTGCATCTTTCACACCCCTACCACAGAAGAGCTTATCTGCTCTGTCCATCAGCTGGTGGATAGCTCTGGATGTTCTCCCCCTCACATGAATTGATGAGATAACCCAGGCCAGTTTGTCTGACCAGTAAGTCCTCACTGGCAAGTGAGTTATTTGTCTCTCTGGTGCCAGGGGTAGAATTCCCAATAAACAACTAGCCATGAGAACAGGATGGGGGGAGATAAGCTGGAATTACTGACTGAGACACACTACTTTACAAACTATAAAAGCTACACAAACTTTCATAGAGGCAGAAGCCTCCTACACACACCTTGGAAACATGTAGAACTTCTCCCATAGAGTTTGGATGCAAATTCCACGGATACTTTCCTGGAAATCAAATGAAAGAATTCTGTGTGCACTCCATCATTAATTTGGTGGTAAGTTACACTGAATTCTAATCTATACTATTTATTTGCTATCTGTAACATAGGTATCTTTATTGTACACTGTATTTTATCTAGTAGTAGTTCTTTTTGTTTTATTCCTGTGTAGTAAGTAGTCTGTTTAAAGTCTTGTCTGTTAATCTTGTGTCTATTCAATAAATAATTCATATTGTAATAGACTTAAATGGCCATTCTTAAGAATTTGTGAATGAGAGGCATTTGGGGTGCAGGCCACCTCAAACAGAGCTACTGCCAGAAATCTGAGCCAAAGTCAGGACTTGTCTAAGCTCTCATCTCTGTTTGTAACAGGATCCAAGCAATGAGCAGTCCCCTCTAGATCCAGATGAGGTCTAGCGTACACAATCCATGTAGTGGAAGTTTGTATGGAGTGTGTCATCATTGTACGGCAACTCATTGGCATTGATGTCAATGAAAGAAAGAGAACAATCCATGTTTCAGCTGACTACTTGACTCTGGCAATATCATAGTTTTTCCTCCCTACCGATCTGCACCTCAGCTCTGTACCAACTGTCCAAGACTACAGACAGACTTGAAAGACTCAAGCAAGTTAGAGAGGAAATGTCCCATGCACTGCCAGTACAGACCAGAGTCTCTGCTATTGGGGGCAAGTGCCCCCCTGCTCGAGAAAGAAGGTACACACCACAAGGTAGCCTGTAGTTTTACTTGCATGGCCATGGAAAGGACATGAGGAAGTGAGATAGAAAACCCACCTCTGCCCTAGCAGCACGGGTATGTGAAATGAGAGGAAGAACAACCACCACAGGAAATTCTTCAAGGATAAATGCTACTCCAGTTTCCAGTGGGCAAGTCCACAGACAGAAAAAAGGGCTGATGTTACTTCAGATCCTCTAGAAGGGACCTCCAGTGCATAGTTACATGAAGTGAGCAACGAGTACAATGACTAGAACTAGAGGGGCCCTGCTTCTGGCCAGGTGGACAAAAGGGACAGTCAGATCTATTGGACTGTGTGGATCTGATGGCCTGGCACACCAGACCAACAGGAGTATAAGGCTTCAATTGACACTGGTGCACAATGTACCCTGATATCATTGAGATATGTAGGGACAGAATTCATCTCTGTTTCTGGGGTGACAGGGGGATCCCAACAGCTGACTGTACTGGAAGCCAAAGTAAGCCTGACAGGGAACAAATGGCAAAACCACCCCATTGTGACTGGCCCAGAGGCTCCGTGCATCCTTGGCATAGATTACCTCAGGAGAGTGTATTTCAAAGACCCAAAAGGGTATTGTGGGGCTTTTGGGATAGCTGCTGTGGAGGCAGTGGAAATTAGAGAGCTTAATACCTTGCCCGGTCTCTCAGAGGACCCTTCTGCTGTGGGACTGCTGAGGCTCCAAGAACAACAGGTACCAATCACTACCACAACACTGCACCATTGACAACACCACACTAACTTGGACTCTCATCCATGAGATGATTTGTGAACTGGAGAGCCAGAGATTGGTCAGCAAGACTCATTCACCCTTCAGTAGTTCTATATGGCCAGTGCATAAGTACACTGGAGAGTGGAGGCTGACAGTGGACTATCGTGGCCTGAACAAAGTCATACCATCACTGAGTCCCTCTGTGCTGGACATGCTGGAACTTCAGTAAGAACAGACCTGTGTATCATGTGACCCAGAATAAGAACGATTTCAAGTGGGATCCTGAACAGCAACAAGCTTTTGAACAAATTAAACAGGAAATTGCTCACGCAGTAGCCCTTGGGCCAGTCAGGACAGGATGCAAAGCACATGCTCTACTCGACAGATGGGGAGAATGGTCCTTCCTGAATCCTCTGGCACAAAGTACCTGGGGAGACTCAAGGACAACCCCCGGGATTCTGGAGTTGGGGATACAAAGGATCTGAGGCCAGCTATACTCCAATTGAAAAAGACATAGTAGCAGTTGATGAATGGATTCAAGCTGCTTCAGAAGTGATTGGCACCAAAGCACAGTTCCTCCTGGCACTCTGACTGCCACTGCTGGGCTGGATGTTCAAAGGGAAAGTCCCTTCCACACATCATGCCACTGGTGCTTAGTGGTTTAAGTGGATGGCTCTGATTACACAGCGAGCTTGAAAGGGAAACGCCAATCACTGAGGAGTTTTGGAAGTCATCACAAACTGTCCCGAAGATGATAATTTCAAATTATCATCAGAAGAGGAGGAGGACAAGGTGAGAGGTGCTAAGGAGGCATGTTATCAGCTACCCAAAAATGAAAAGCAATATGCTCTCTTCACTGATGGGTCCTGACATTTTGCAGGGATATATCAAAAATGGAAAGCTGCTCTACATAGTCCCACATGACAAGTCACAGAAGCTATTGAGGGACAAGGTGTATCAAGTCAGGTTGCAGAGCTGAACGACATCCAGCTGGCTTTATATATGGCTGAAAGAGAGAGATGGCCAACAGTCTGCCTCTACACTGACTCCTGGATAATAGCAAGCACCTTGTGGGGATGGGTGGACCAGTGGAAGAAGGCCAATTGGCAGCACAGAGGTAAACCCATCTCAGCTTCTGAATTGTGGCAAGAGATTTCTGCCCGGGTAGAGAAGTTGACTGTGAAAGTACATCATGTAGATGCACATGTACCTAAGAGTCGGGCTAAAAAGGAGCATCACAACAACAGACAGATTGATCAAGCTGCCAAGAATAAAGTATCTCAGGTAGATCTGGACTGGCAACATGTCTAGGTTTAGAAAGGCAGGTGTCTGCTAAAGAAGGCAGGACCCTCTCCTTAAATGGAAAAAATGTAGACCCCTTCCCTCCAAATTGTTATAAATTTGAAATTAAGAGGGGCTCTCAGGCAAAAATATGGGAGCAGGAATAACATTTCTTTATTAGGGAAGAAAATAAAAAGATAAAATAAACAATGCAGTTGTGGGAACCCAGGACATCCCTCTGGCTGACGTGGCTGTCTCGAGACCCTGGCAGGGGGCTCAGAGACCTTGGCACGAAGTCAAAAACAACTGTGG
The DNA here is from genome assembly GCF_024509145.1 of Vidua macroura. NCBI lineage: Eukaryota > Metazoa > Chordata > Aves > Passeriformes > Viduidae > Vidua > Vidua macroura. Next base: position 1,875,371 of record NW_026530539.1, read on the forward strand.
CTTCGATTTTAGCCCGTGGAAAAAGCTGCCAACTTTGTATGAGGAATTACAAGCCACAAGGGTTTGAGTAGTGTGGTAGTTGAATTGACACAGGGTGAAAAAGTAGAATTTTGGGGTTTTTTAGAATGGGGTTCGAGGGGACAAGATGGAGGGATTTGGGCGTGTCCTGACCTTCTTCTCCTTCTTCTTGCCCTCCATGTCTTGCTGTGATGGTGACACTTTTCTATTGGTTTAAGGTAGAGACACACTGTCCAACATAAATGATAGATATTGGCACATTATTGTAAACATTGTACACGCAGTTTTTAGTATAAAATGTAAACACTGCCCTAGAGGGCAGACAGAATGCCATGGCCAACTTGCTAGACAGAGCTTAGCAGGTCAGAGAAAGAATGTAATAGATAAGAGAAAATAAACAACCTTGAGAAGCCAACCCTACGCATTCAGACTTCTTCTTTGGCTGCGCGAGCTGGGAAGCAAGAACTTTTACATTCTTGGTGTCACCTTGATCTTCAGACCCCGAGATGCAGTAAACTAAAACAACACTGACAGAGTCAGAATACAACCTGACACCCTGTTGGACAGAGTGTTGGTAGCAGTCCAATTGGAATTGTGGCTGCAGTCCTCCTGGAGTGTCAGGTGTGGTTCTGTTGGACAAGTGATCCTGTAGAAAAGGGTGCAGTCTTCTTCTGAAGAGGCAGTGGAAGAGGCAGCTGTTCTTCTAGGAAAATCCAGTTCAGAAAAAGCTGTGTTGGTGGGCCAGAATCTCGGGACTATATGCAGGTAGGAATGCTTGGCTCCTCCTTCTGGGCGGAGCATCTCACAATGGGATGTTATAGTTCTTGTCAGTCATGCAGTGACACTCAATGTCCCATTATCAGCAGATGTCTCCCTGGAGGGAGGATTGATTGTGGAAGAGGTAAGGAAAAAAACTGCCCACTTAACACAAGACAACTGCCCTACAGATGGCAAATAGAATACATCTTGCTTTTCAATCTAGGACATTATCTACCCCTTACTCTATTTTCCATCTGCATCACAATGAAACCTTAAACACTGTTCTCACTTAAGACTAGGTTTCCCTGTGGTACACAAGGGCTTTCTCCATCTTTCTGTATTACTTACCAAGTGTAACTAGGTCCTTGAGCAAAAACAACCCCACGGATGGGTTTGTCTTTGCCTGAGGTGGGATTAATCCAAGTAGTCTTTCTTAAAATACCTTTCATATGTACTACAGGGACTTTATCTCCATCTACTGTGTGCAAGGGCTCAGACTGGGCGGGGCCAGCTCGATTGATGGACCTTCGGGTGTTGACTATCCAGGTGGCTTTTGCTAAGTTCATTTCCCAATTTCTCAAAGTTCTCCTGCCAAGTGCCTTCAGGGTAGTCTTAAGTAGTTCGTTGCACTGTTCAACTTTTCTGGCAGCTGGTGTATGATAGGGGATATGATATATCCATTCAATACTATGTTCTCTGGCTCAGGTGTTGAGAAGGCTGTTCTTGAAATGGGTTCCATTGTCTGACTCAATTCTCTCAGGGGTGCCATGTCTCCACAGGACTTGCTTTTCCAGGCCCAGGATGGTGTTCTGGGCAGTAGCATAAGGCACAGGGTAGGTCTCTAACTAGTGGTGGCTTCTACTATGGTTAGTACGTAGCTCTTGCCTTGGCGTGTTTGGGGTAGTGTGATGTAGTCGATCTGCCAAGCCTCCCTATACTTTTACTTGGACTACTGCTCACTATACTATAGGGGCTTCACTCGCTTGGCCTGTTTGATGGCAGCACATGTCTTACAGTCATGGATAACCTGAGAAATACTGTCTATGGTTAAATCTACCCCTTGGTCTCGTGCCTACTTGTAGGTCGCATCTCTACCCTGATGGCCTGAGGCATCATGGGCCCATCGAGCTAGGAACAACTCTCCCTTATGTTGCTAATCTAAGTCTATTTTCGACACCTCTATTTTTGCTGCCTGATCTACCTGATTGTTGTTTCGGTGTTCCTCATTAGCTTGACTCTTGGGGACATGGGCATCTACATGACGGATTTTCACAGGTAGCTTCTTCACTCGAGTGGCAATGTCTTTCTATTCATTAGCAGCTCAGATTGGCTTTCTTCTACGCGGCTAGTTAGCCTTTTTCTAACTTTCAGCTAGCCCCACAAAGCATTGGCTACTATCCAAGAATCAGTATAAAAGTAGAGCTTTGGCCACTTCTCTCTCTCAGCAATGTCTAGGGCCACTTGAACAGCTTTGAGTTCAGCAAGTTGACTTGATCTACCTTTTCCTTTGGTAGCTTGCATAACCTGTCGTGTGGGACTTCATATGGCTGCTTTCTACTTCCAGTTCATTCTTACGATGCGACAGGAACTGTCAGTGAAAAGAGCATAACGTGTTTCTCCTGCTGGTAGATGGTTGTATGGTGGAGCTTCTTCAGTACGTGTCACTTGCTCTTGTTCCTCTTCGTTAGTGAGACTAAAGTTTTCACTCTCTGGCTAGTTTGTAATTATCTCTAAAATCTCAGGGCAGTTCAGGTTTCTAATACGGGCGCGCTGTGTGATGAGAGCAATCCACTTACTCCATGTAGCGTCAGTGGCGTGGTGGGTAGTGGGAACCTTTCCTTTAAACATCCACCCCAGCACTGGTAGTCGGGGTGCCAGGAGGAGTTGTGTTTCCGTGCTAATCACCTCTGAGGAGGCTTGAACTCTTTCATAGGCTGCTAAGATTTCTTTTTCTGTGGGAGTGTAGTTGGTTTCGGACCCTCTGTAGCTTTGACTCTAAAATCCTAGTGGTCAGCCTTGAGTCACCCTAGGTACTTTCTGCCAAAGGCTCCAGGACAAGCCATTGTTCCTGGCTGCAGGGTAGAGCACATTCTTCACCTCTGGTCCTGTCCTGACTGGGCTAAGGGCTACTGCATAAGCGATCTCCTGCTTAATCTGGGCAAAAGTTTGCTGTTGCTCAGGGCTCCAGTGGAACTCGTTCTTCTTGCAAGTGACCAGGTAAAGAGGGCTCACGATATGACTGTACTCGGGAATGTGCATATTCCAAAAACTAATGGCGCCTAGGAAAGCTTGTGTTTCCTTCTTGCTGGTTGGTGGAGACATCATGGTGATCTTGTTGATTACTTCAGTTGGAATCTGACGCTGTCCATCTTGCCACTTTACTCTCAGGAACTGGATCTCTCAAGCAGGTCCCATGACTTTGCTCTTTTTGATGGTGAAGCCAGCTTCTAGCAGAATCTGGATGATCTTCTCTCCTTTCTCAAATACTTCTATTGCCATGTTCTCCCACACAATGATGTTATCGATGTATTGCAGGTGTTCTGGAGCTTCACCCTTTTCTAGTGCATCCTGGGTCAGTCTATGGCAGATGGTAGGGCTGTGCTTCTACCCCTGGGGCAGTTAGTTCCAGGTGTATTGCATGCCCCTCCAGGTGAAAGCAAACTGTGGCCTGCATTCTGTTGCCAGAGGAATGGAGAAAAGCGCATTAGCAATGTCAACAGTGGCATACTACTTTGATGCCTTGGACTCCAGCTTGTACTGGAGTTCCAACATGTCTGGTACAGCAGCACACAGTGGTGGAGTCATTTCATTTAAGCCATGATAGTCCACAGATAATCTCCATTCTCTGTCATGTAGCAGCCAGAGGCCCTGCAAGGCCTCCCTGGAGGTCACTTGCCTAAGATAAGAAATGCCTAGTCATGATGACTGGACCAAAGAAGCCCCTCTTCTGCCTTTGGACCCCCGTTATCTCTCTTTCAGACTATAGGTCATATTCACCCTGACTCTGGCTTTTGGACAATTTCCAACACCCCCGTACCCTATATAAAACCCCATCTCTGCCCAGATCGGCAGAAGAGCTGTCACTGGAACCCTTCGCAGGAGCTGCCAATAAAGACACCCCTGTGGAACTTCAAACAGCCTTCTCGTCTCTCTCTCCCCTGTGTCTGCCCGAGGCACTTAGCGAGCAAAGAGCTGAAATCACTGAAGAGCTGAATTCACCAAAGAGCTGATCTCACTTAAGAGCTGCTCGCTAAGATTGCCTGTGGCTGCGAGCTAGCCTGAGGGACCCGGACAGATTGTGCTTATCAGCCCAGTGCTATCCAGGACACCTACGGCAGCCGGGGGTCGGACGGACCCCTGGAACCCCAGGCCGCATTACTGTCAGAGTTGCGCACAGGCCAGATGGGACTGTTGAAGGGTGAGTGGGTTTTGCTGACCACCCCTTGGCTCTCCAGTTCGCAGATGATTTTGTGGATGGGGGTCACGGCATCTTGAATTGTTCGATACTGCCGGCGGTGCACTATTGAGGTGGCAATTGGCACTCGTTGCTCTTCCACTTTCAGGAGTCTTACTGCAGATAGGTTTTCTGATAGTCCAGGCAAAGTGTTCAATTGCTTAATGTTCTCTGCCTCTACAGCAGCTATGCCAAAAGCCTGTCTGAGTCCTTTTGGGTCTTTTTAATAGCCATTCTGGAGGAAGTCTGTGCCCAGAATACACAGGGCCTCTGGGCCAGTCACAATAGGATGTTTCTGCCACTCCTTCCCAGTCAGGCTCATGTTGGCTTCTAACAGGGTCAATTACTGTGATTCCCCCCGTCAACCCGGCAATGGAAACAGGTTCTGCTCCCACATGTCTTGATGGTATTAGGGTACACTGCGCACCAGTATTAACTAAGGCATCGCATTTTTGTGGTTCTGATGTGCCAGGCCATCGGATCTACACCGTCCAGAAGATCTGGTTTTCTCATGTCTCTTCCTGGCTAGAGGCAGGGCCCCTCTAACCCTGGTTATTATTTCTTTCTTGGGCATACATGGTAGAGGTACCTTCAAGGGGATCTAACAGATTATACTCAGCAGCTTGGTCATGGGAGGTTGAGGCTACTTTCACTTTACTTGAATTCCTTCGGTTAGTGTTTTTCTCCTTGAGTTGACATACCCGCACTGCCAGGACAGAAGTAGGTTTCCTATCCCACCTTCCCATGTCTTCCCCGTGGTCATGCAGAAAGAACCATAGGTCAGCCCGTGGGGTGTACCCTCTCTCTCTACCTGGGGAATGTTGGGCTTTGACTTTGGGGCCTGTGACTCGCACTGGTGCAATGTGGGAACTGTTCCTCCTCACCCCTTCCCTCATCTCCCTCATCTCCTCTTTGAGTTCCTTGACTACAGCAGAGACATGAGCCTGTATTGGGCCATTGATCATACTCTCATAATTTCTAAGCTTGTTGGCAACAGAGCCCACTATCTCTCGGTTGGTATCAGCATTAATTGTTGCAATGAAGGTGGTATATTGAGATGGCCTTAGATTTGCCAGACTCCACAATATTTGCCCTGTTCACCTGACCTTGTCAGGGTCATTATGCTGTCCGTTCCTCCCAAAGAGTACCTCCAATATTGCCACTTCTCTCAACTGTTGGATCCCTTCCTCAAGGGTCTTCCAGCGCATTCTATAGGGGTGCTCCTGCATTCTCTCCCTGTGGACAAACCTTTCTCTGACACTTATTAAAAGCAGCTCCTAGAGGGAAAGGGACCCTGGCTCCCTTACAAAAATCTGATTCATACCTGAGTCCTGGGTCAAGGGTCCCAGATTCCTTGCCTCAGCACCATCCAGCTGGACGCCTGTACCCATAAGGTCCCAGACCCGAAGTAGCCAGGTTGTATAAGCCTCACGTCCCCATCATACAATGTCTTTCTGCAGATTACGGAGACTTTCATACATCAGGGACTCAGTGATGATTGCAATCTCTGTCTCCCCTGTGGGTTGTGAGGGCCCTCCCTGTCTGGGTGCTCTGCTTTCATCTTAGACCTCCTTGTTTCTACCGGGGCAACTGCTGCTGGCTGTGACTGCCTTTGCAGTTCAGCTGGAACCTGGACATTTGTAACATCTGTGGGTTATACTGCTGCACTATTAGACTCTCCCTCTTCGAGGCAGGGGGAGGGCTTCTCACCAGCTGGGGACATGTACTCCTTCAGCATCTCGCGCATCTCCTTCACCAGACCCCCCCACCGAATCTGGGTAGCTCATATTTGAGGTGGCCTGTGGGGCAGGGTCAGGTTCTGGGGCAGCAGCATCCCTAGTCTCTGGTGCCGTGTCAGGTTCTGGGGTAGGCGTCAGTGTGGTTATCCAAGTTAATCTTCCCTTATCTCTAAATGCTAAATAGAACAGGCCTAACAGCAACACTACCCACTGTATGATATCATTAGTATTTAGAGTGGATCTAAACCCTTCAAAAACTGGTGGGGCAGACCCAAAGAGACGGTTAAAGGGTTGGGAGAAAATTTCCCCTGGTATCATTTCCTTACAGTAGGTACCATTATTAAAGTAACCCCAAAAACATACAGTTAGTGTGTGGTAGCTGTGAATCCATGTGCCTGCTTTCCAGAGGAAGCTAAAACTCCATGAATTCCTCACCTTATTCACCTATAAAACAAACCGGATAACAGCCACAGTAGCCTTGGTTATATGACTCATGTTTAGATAAGGGCCTGCAAATGGGAGAAATATAGCCATGATTATGTGCCACCCAAACCAGGGTAGGCTGGACCACATGGTGTCGCTTAATGAGGTTTCTATAGCAGCACACAAAAAATTAGATTACTCAAGAACTGTAATTCCCTTTTTTGTTTCTATGCCCTTGTGCCCGACATTGGGCACCAAAATCTGTCTAGGTTTGGAAAGACAGGTGTCTGCTAAGGAAGGCAGAAGCCTCCCCTGAAATGGAAAAATATAGACCCCTTCCCTCTGAATTTTTATAAATTTAAAATCAAGGGGGGCTCTCAGGCAAAAAAGTTCTTTATTAGGGAAGAAAATAAAAAGGTAAAATAAACAATGCAGTAAACTAAAACAACACTGATAGAGTCAGAATACAACCTGACACCCTGTTGGACAGAGTGTTGGTAGCAGTCCAATTGGAATTGTAGCTGCAGTCCTCCTGGAGTGTCAGGTGTGGTTCTGTTGGACTAGTGATCCTGCAGAAAAGGGTGCAGTCTTCCTCTGAAGAGGCAGTGGAAGAGGCAGCTGTTCCTCTGGGAAAATCCAGTTCAGAAAAAGCTGTGTTGGTGGGCCAGAATCTCGGGACTATATGCAGGTAGGAATGCTTGGCTCCTCCTTCTGGGTGGAGCATCTCACAATGGGATGTTGTAGTTCTTATCAGTCATGCAGTGTCACTCAATGTCCCATTATCAGCAGATGTCTCCCTGGAGGGAGGATTGATTGTGGAAGAGGTAAGGAAAAAACTGCCCACTTAACACAAGACAACTGCCATACAGATGGCAAATAGAATACATCTTGCTTTTCAATCTAGGACACAACATAAAGGTGAGTTATTTCTAGCTCAGTGGGCCCATAACACCTCAGGTCATCAAGGAAGAGATGTAACATACAGTTGGGCTTGTTACCAAGGGGTGGACTTAAGCATGGAGGCTATCTTCCAGGTTAACCATAACTGCGAAATGTGCTGCAGTCAAGCAGGCCAAGTGGGTAAAGCCTCTGTGGTATGGGGGACAATCGTTCAAATATAAGTATGGGGAGGCCTGTCAGATTGATTACATCACAGTCCTGCAAACCTTGAAAAATTCGTGTGGCTTCATGGCACCCCAGAAAAATTTGAGTTGGACAATGGGACTCATTTCAGAAATAGCCTCATCGGCACCTGGGGCTGAGAGCATGGTATTGAGTGGGAATATCATATTCCCTATTATGCACCAGCCTCTGAGTAAATGGAATGGTACAATAAACTGTTAAAAAGCTCATTGAAACCTGACAGCACACCAGCCCTACTGGTCTTGAAGACATCTAGGATGGATAAAATCTACAGTAATGGTCTAAATAAATGCAACAGACATATTGGAGGGATGGTCACTGACTATGGGAATGGTACATGTGCTTGTGTATATATGTACATATATATATAGTTGGAAGGTGTAGGATTTGGGCAGGACATGGATGGTATAGTATAAGGGGTTGTCTTGGTTTGAAAAGACAGGTGTCTGTTAAGGAAGGCAGAAGTCTCCCTTGAAATGGAGAATGTAAACCCCCTCCCCTCTGAATTGTTATAATTTTGAAATTAAGGGGTTATCAGTCATGCAGTGAGACTCAATGGCCCATTAAAAGAAGATATTTTCTGGAGGGAGGATTGGTTGTAGAAGAGATAAAGAAAACTGCCCCATCTGGTTTTAAGAGGTGGCCCAATTAATAGAAGATAACTGTCCTACCTCTAATAGATGTCAATAGAATACACACCCCCATTTGCAACCTAAGACAGGGGTGGATTGTCACCGTTGAGTCAGGAATGGGTGAATAAGTGACACATAGACTCTAGGTCTCCAGAAGGCTAATAATCCAGTTTATTAGAAACCCATTCCTTTTTATACACTATTCCAGTACAGGTGGACCTGATTGGTCCTTTAATCAACACACTGTCACCATTGGCTAATTAAGAAACCACCCTTTGGTAAACACCCTATGAGAAACAACTGTTCAAAACACCAGCTGCAAGACTGTTTTTAATTCTTTGTCTCAGCCTTCTCAAACTCCCCAGAACAATTCCTGGGAAAGTTTATCTGGCTTTCTCTCTCTGACCAGGCTGTCACAACCACAGTGGATAATATCCTGGATCCATCCAGGACAGGGTTATTTTTTGCAGTAGCCAGGAGGGAGCGAGGCTAGGACCCATAGGTTATTCTAAACCACCTCATGTCATTTTCCAGGAAGGGGAGAATGGCTCACTTCCGGGTTGGGGTAGCATGGTAAAGTGAGCGGTTGGCTATTGTCAGGGGTTTCCTTAGAGGGGTGAGCAATAATGTTTCTCTTCTTGTAGACTTCTGTTGTTAATACTGTTACTGTTAATTTTCTTATTTAATTGCTGTTTACTGTAGGAATGTTGACGGAGTGACCAAATTATCCTTTGCCTCCTTAAAAAGGAAAAAACCCTGGAAGTTTCTTTCCTCAATTTGGTTAAAAGACACCTCATAGGACCTTGGGGACTTCACCTCAAATCTAAGGATACCCAATTGGACAGAAGCCAAAAGGTCCTACCTAGGTAATTCACTAGAAAAACAAGAGAACAAAGGAAGTAATCACTTTTGTAAAGTATTTTAGCAGGAGCAAGAACCTCTTGCCCTCGCTTGGATTTTCTCTGCAAAGAGCTTTGTTATTTTGCCTTTTATTAAAACTTTTCTGTTTCCAACACTACCTCAGAAGCCATCCTGCTAATTTTATGCCTTCTGAGGTAGCTGAGCTATCTCAGGTGTGATACCTTTCTCTGAGAGCTTATGAGACCTGGCTCGAAGAGATAAGTATCAGTTTACAGTAAATATTTTTTATCTCAACCCATGATCTTTACTTTTTATGCCACTGTCTTAGGTTACAATGTAAGTTGTAACCAAAAGTATGTATTCTATTACCATCTACATAAGCTCTTAAGATATTAGGGGCAGTGTTCTTTATATTCTCCATGACTTAGTCCTGATAACTCCCTCCAGGGGCTATCTCCACTAATAGGCCATCCTTCTGTGCTTGTGCACTGCTCTCTGACGGTTGTCTGGTGGTCGTAGGGAGGAAGTAAACGAGCTTTCCAACGTCTTCCTCAGGGGTGCACATACTCCCCGGTCTCTTGGTCGCAGTTCAAACGGCAAGACTGGTTTTGGCCAGTTTAGGGGTCTGAACAGTCTTCCTTATCACAGTAGCCTTGCTAGTCTTGCATCCCCTCATCCTGTTTTTGCAAGCAGTCTCTTCCTTATCACAATAGCCTTGCATTCTTTCATCCTGCTTTTGCAAGCACAGTAAATGTTAAGCACTGTCTAGTTAGCTACCCCTAATCAATCACTCTTCAACCCCTAACTCCCTTGTATCACCACCAGGGATGTGTTTAGAAGCTGAAGTTTTGGTCACATCTTTCCATCATGCTGGAGATGACCTTTCTGTCCAGAGATTGGGAATTTTCTCCAGAAGCAAGAGGCAAAGCTGGAGGAGCTGTTAAGGAGTCACTCACCAGCTGCCCTTGATGACATCCCACTCTGGTGAGTCTCATCCTTGTTGGTACCCCATGTTGTGAGGACGCCTTCATTATTCCCAACTCCCATGCAACCAAGATAGGAAGCTGAGCAAGTGTAGTCCTTCACCTTCATGACCCAACCTCAAATGCTCAGAAGAACCACTGCTTTGTCCAAATATATTCATTAAACCACATCACCACTTTATTTAAATGCAAAACAATTTTCTGAAGGTGTCCTTCCCCCCTTGTTTCTCTTAGCAATACAGAGGTGAGGAGGGGGTATCCTCCTCCTGGAGACATACTGCTGACCAAGAGAAGAAGGAAAGCCCAGCCAAGGAGGTGGTTTCCAGTGCATCATGAAGATCTTCACCTTGGCTCTTCGTACAGATGACAGATCCCATTAGAGCCGTAAAATTTTAGCAGAAAGGAGGTGTTAGTGAAATGTCAGAATACAGATCTGAGGTACTCAGCCAGTGATTTCAATCTGGCAGAGCTTCTGCAAGGGGTATTTTTATTCAGTCGTTTTGTCACATGCAGTTCAGGAATAGTGTAAATAAATGGACTTAAACGGGACGTGTAATCATGTGGAAAAGCAAAAAAAAAATTGCCCTGCCATGAATCTGTCATATTCTGTGCCAGGCAAGATGAGCTTTGAGCAAAAATCCATAACACGAGTGACATATTTCTCATTAGGATCTTAGAAGCATCACTTCAGCCTAACCACCTCGAACATGAAAGCTCCTCTTGGGATTTACAGGAACACCGCCAGCTGTGAAAAACACATTCACTCTCCTGTGAAAATTAAAAAGTTTAATAAAGGACAATAGGAGACAAGGACCATAAAGCAAAGGTTATTATGGCCGGGTGCATCTTGGCACTCAGCCAAGAGCTCACTTATCTTCGGTAATACCCCTTAAATATCTTTTTCCTTGCATTAGCCCTTTGCACATTCATAGACCCTTATGCATAGTAAACTTTTTTCCCAAACTAGTTTACATATTCCAATAGCTGTTTAGCACAGCTCCTCCTTGGGTTTCCCTTTTTAGAGCATGCGTATTCCTTGGTTGTGGTTTTAGTCCTTTTTTATCATCACTTTCAGTTTTGGGCCCTGGCCCACATTGTCTTCAGACAGTGAGTGCTGATAGTTGGCATATCTGTAGCAGGTTTCCTCTTCATATGTTCATTGGATATTATCCCATCCAAGCAGGCATTTTAACACAGGTATACTTATATCAGCTATTTCACTACTATTTCTAAGCTTAATTAACAACAGAAATAAAAACTATATATTTATAATAAAGTTATTTTAACATCACACATATAAAATCCATTTTAATATTTTTGAAAAGCCAATTTTATAATATGTATTTATAACACAGCTCATAACAACATGGATAAATATTTCCTATGTATCTACAATCTCAGAGGGAGGATTTGAATGTCCTCTGCTTTGAAATGGCAGCCTCTCTTGGAGGTCCACATGGCCATACAGTGGGGCATCCAGAGGGCTATAGTTGTAATGATGAGGGGGAATAAAGAGTATTTTAGGATGTAAATAGTTACATTTGCCAGTGGTAGCATTCTAAAAGATGCATTTCCAAGGAAGCAATGGCAAGTCACTATTTTTATGAGTGACTTGATGATCCTTGTAGGTCCCTTTCAACTCAGAATATTCTGTGATCTGTGATTTAGGCAGATAGAATTGGAGATTTCTACTAAAAACTGCTGATCACACCGAGCAGTGTTGTGATGGCTAACTGGCCTGAAAGCCTCACAGGCACAAGTAACCCTGACCTTAACTTGATCAGCCTATACCTATGATAGAAAGGAAATGTCTTTGGGAGAGAGGACACTGAGAGGTGGAGGGACTTGGCTGCGGAGAACAGAAGCCAGCCAATCCCTGACGAGCATGTACACAGGCAGCTATTGGTCAGTGAACCGGGTGGCACCAAGATTCTAGCCAATTGGGGTCAATCATATAAAAGCAAATACTGAATAATAAAGTTTGCTATTGCCTCATGAACCTTGGAGTGTTGTGTCATGTCCGTCTCAACTGTGATACAGTGTAGCAGTACTGTCAATACTGGAAGATGTGGATGAGGTTGGATGAACTGGAGTGATGGGCATGACACTGGAGTTCAGTGATGTCAAGTCTGAGGTAGACACACAAAGACGTGGCAGAATGGAAATGGGAGATTTGGGTGTCCTTGATCATGGGCCAGCCAGGAGCTGTCAATGCTATTGAGCCATGGATAAAGCAAATGCAATCCTCAGATGTGGATGTTCTCAGTTCAGTCAGAGAGAAAAGAGAGAGAATTCTCCCAGGCCTAGCCTGGGAAAGTTAGAAGAAGGAATGAAAACAATTATTATCTCTCCTTCTGTTTAAATTGTTTATAGATCTGTTCTACCACAGTGTGCTATTCATAATGCACCAATGGTGTAAAAGGTTTTCACTTTGAGACCAATCATATTTCACCTTAGCAACCCCGGCTATAAAAGAGGAATGCTACTTGTTAATAAAGATTATTCTTTGCCTTCTGAACCAAGTCTCTTCATTTCCGTCCCTGCCTCAACAGCGACACTCAGATGTACAAGATGGCATTTTGTCAGAGGCTCATGTAGAAACCCCCCTGGAAAAGGCACTCGTCTGTAGCAGAATTTCTGAGAGAAAGAGGGCATGATTTATATTTAGAAGGTTGAGCTACCCCAGCCTAGGCCTCAGCTACAGGCCTTGGTGAGGCCTTGAAGCCTCTGACGCAGTTAGAAATTCAGTCTGTGGCACATTTAGAAATTATGTTAAGGTAATCACAGTATAATTGAGCTTTCTGGGTGTGAAGTAGTATAGGTCTGCAGTGTGAAACTTTTACCATCTTAAGACAAAGACAAACAATGTTTGCTTGCCAATAAGATTGTACTCACAATTGTAAATTATATTGAAGTGTATATAAACTGCCATCTTACAAACAATAAAGGGAGAACGTACGTTTCACCACATTGGTGCGGATCTGCGTTTGTCCTGTCCAGCCTCCCAGAATTTATGAGTCCCTGATTCACTCGTCAGGATCCATGAGTTCTACATTCAATTTGTGTGGCCTACAGCTCTGAAAAATTATTTTGACAGGAGACTCTTACTTGTTTTTTTTCCCAGCTCTGATGTGGTAGCTCTGGATTCACACAAAGCTGCCAATGCAGCTAGTAAATGTAGAAAATTATTTGAAATTAAGCTTGCAGACAGTTTTTCCCTGTCCACTCCAGCTTTGCCCTAAGATTTACTGTCTGAAAAATGCTTCCTTCCCAGTCGCTGTCACTCAATTTTAAACTGAATTACAAATCCAGAAGACTAACCAGCTCCAAGAAAAAACTTCCAAGGGGCATTTATGAATCAGTAGTTGTAAGGACTCATTTACTTTTCATTAAGTTATTGGTATCAAAATATAGACCAGGGAGGGCTTGATCCTCATCTGCCGTTCAGTTTCAGTAAAAGGAAGACATTCACCTTCTTTGCACCAAATTACAAAAGTAATGCAGGGTTGGTCCATCACAAGTTTTCATTTTGCAGGCATGCCGCTCTTTTCCTTTACAGACAGAAGGGAAACTGTGTCCCTGAGATGCTCTGGAGAGAAAGCCACAGCAGGTGACATTCATAGATAAAGACCCTAAAAAGGAGAGGCAAAACCAAGTAGTATTCCAGCAAATGGAGGTGATGCACTCAGCAAAGTGTGGAAACCCAGGGCAAGGGGGATATCCCCCTGTCTGCGCTGGGGTGCTCTGACTCCCAGGAAAACACTGACTTCGACCCTCATTCATGGAGAAGGCCTCCTAAGTCTCAAAGTAAACCAGAGACCACAAAAGTGTGAAATAGATTGTAGAGATTGTAGAGAGTAGTTTAGCATGTCACATGGGTGAGAAATTTAGATTTTAGGATTTTTAGCATATTGTAGATAGATGCAATATGGAGGATGCAGGGTGTTGTCTCGAGTTCCTTTCTTTTTTCTTCTCCTTCCTTCTTCTTCTTGGGTTTGGGTGGTATCTTGAAATTGGGCAGAAAAATCCTCATTGCGGGTCTTTAAGGGTCAGTTACTGGGTTAGAAAGGGAAATAATCTAGGTGTCACTTCTTAATTGGGTAGTTTAGTTTTAGATTAGACTTAAAAAGACGTCGTGGAGCAAGTTTGTTAGCCATTTTGTGCTGTTTTCACGCATGTAAGGTCTGAGTGCAGACAGTGTGCTGAAATCTTGATAAGATAACAATACAACAAGAACCTGAAGACCAAAAAAATCCTGTGCATCTGCTTTTCCTAACCAAGTACTGCTTCAAGGGGGTTTCCCCCTGCCAGGGGAGCCCTCAGGGAGTTGCCCGACGTGGGGCCCGCAAACTCACAACTGGTGCTCCAGTGTGTGATAAGTTAGAGAAGACTCTTTGTTCATCAAGACAGAAAGGAGAAGCCTTGTGTAGATAACAGAAAATCAAAGGAGAAGCCTTGTGTAAGATAACAGAAAACCAAAGGAGAAGCCTTGTGTAGATAACAGAAAACCGCCAGACAGAAACTAGTTAGTATGTTGATTACTTAAGCTGGTTGTGTAACTAGAACTTAGGTGCATATGGAAAAGACCATTACAGGGCCGTGGACTTTCACCAAGGAAGAAGAGAGGAGCCTTCGTCAAATGACCACCAGAGAGTGGAAGACGACCCCCTAGCAACAGAGGGCGCAAGCGCAGAGTACACCCAGAGATACCGCGGCCCCGGAGAAAAAGAGTATAAAAAGACTGCGGGAAGGGGGAAACGGGGTGAGCCATAGGCGGAGCGGAGACTCCCCGGCTGCACCCAGCGCTGTTTGCTTGCCATCGCTTGCTGTAATCAATAAATTTATAATTGACCCTCGAAAGGCTGTACAAATTATTCGCCTCTATTTATAACAAGTGTGAGGAAAATCCAGCTCTGAAGAGATCATCCCATCCCACTGAGTCCCTGGAAGTGAGCCAGATCCATCAAAATTCCTCTGGAGGTGAAAGGACTCAGCCGTTCAACACCTCGTTTCCTGGTGGCCACAGGAGTCGCATCCCGTGCTCTGCTGGACGGATCTCGTGACTGAGAGCTGAACCCTAAATTCGGTAAGGTCTGAAGGGGACAAAAATGGGAGGGAATCTCGCCAAAAGTGATTTGGACGCACTCCAAAAATTAGAATCCCTAGTGAAACAGCACTCATCAAAACTGCACAAAAAGGATTTGGAAAATTTATTACTTTGGTCAAAGGAAAATTACCCATCTCTTAAAGAGAAAGATTTATTTCAACCCTGTTTTTGGGTGGATGCTAGCATCAAGTTATATGAGGACGTGGCAGCCCACGATCCAAATGCAGGAGTGCTGTTTGCAGCTTCTAGAGCACTCTATCAAGCTACATATGACGCAAAATATTCGCAATCTCCTACACATCAATCACAGAAAAATCCTCAAACACCTGAGAGTTTTTCCTCCGGGGAAGAAAGGCAGCGGTCTGCCGTCCCAGAAAGTGGATTTCTGGGGAGATCCCCCGAAACTCGTGACCCACCGCGCGACCCTACCAAGCCTCGGGAATCTGTCTCTGGGGAGGAGGGAGAAATATCCGAGGGGGAGGGCGAAGCGGGAGAGGAGACGGGGGGGAAGGAAGAAAGTGGAGGGGCTGCGTCTCGGGAAGACCCCGGTGGGCAGCGGCTTCCATGTTTTAAATTACTTATTGGTAAAGATGAGGAAGAAGACATGTCTTTTTATGAATTTATTACGTCTCTGCATAGCCCTGAGGTGGGAGAAGGGGGGTTGGAGGGGCCGTCCCATTCCGTTCTGCTTTCCCTGCCCCAGTCCCAACTTTGGAAGGCGTCACAGGCGCCCGAGACTTTCGTGGCAACGCCTTCTGTTACCGGCGGGCCACCCATAGCCCCGGTCAGCTGCCAGCCTCCAAAAGAGACGTCACAAGGGCACGCCCCACTCGGTCGCTCGGTTAGAGCGGCCTCGGGGCCGGCCAGCGTCATCCAAGTCCTTCCTATCTTCACCCCAGAACCTGGAACGGCGGCACAGGGGGTGGGGCCCGCGGGCAGTGGGTTTGACGTCACCATTCGTCCCCTCCTTGTCGGTCTGCGCATGCTCAGTCGCAGCCAGGGTTGGCGCATGCTCCCTGCGCACCCCCCCGCAGCTCCATCTGCTGCAGCCCAAACCGCGGCAGCCCATGTTCCCTCTGGCGCAACGGCTGTGGTTCCTCGCCAGCAACTGATGCAGTCAAGCATTACACAGCTACAGCAGCAACCATCTCCTGAGAAGGCACACACAGCACCGCATTTCAGTAGAGCACAGCTTTTCCAACCACTCTAGGTCGCGACAGGTCCTGCCGCGGGAAAACCGGTTCACAGCCGATCCGTGGAACTACATCGCCACCTTGTGGAACAAAGGCCACATTACAACAAGCATTGCAAAAGCTACAGAAAAAACAATGCAAAATCATTTTAATCCAAGATATGCAAAATCGCCCACGATCAATTGAGGCACTCCATGCCTTGCAGAAGAAGAGCAATACACAGTAGTCATCATTCCAGGAAAAGTGAACATGCCAAGCCAAGGCACAGCACACATGGGACAGGACATCATCACTCAAGCCACGGAGGATCAACAACAACAACAACTTCCTGCATCACAGGAGGACAACGATGAGAATGTTATCCACATCACAGCAGGACAAGGCATTCCTGTTTCATCCAAAGAAATACCTGGCTTCTGGACATCAACAGACACTGCAGCTTTCTACATTCTTGCTCCAAAGACTTGTCTTTCAGGCCAAAAGTCCAGTTCCTCAACTCAGCCAAGATTTTTTCATTTTCTCAAGATTTTATAAAACAGCTTTTTCTTCAGCTTCAAGAATTTCCTCATCACTCTCAACCACAAAAGCATTGAACTCGTTCTCTTCCATTCACTTCATCATCAACACAGGAAGCAAGCGCAGCAAGTGCCTCTTCAGTTCCTCAATAACCAGAACCTGACAATCTTTTTACCTTCCCTCAAACAGAAGGGGGAGGGGTGCCTGAAATGTATGCACCCTTCAGGCCAGAAGAGGATGCAACCAGGACAATGGCAACCCCACAGGACGTGTTTCCTATTCCCAGAAGTATCCAAAGAGATGCTTCATCGATGAACTAGGCAAATGTCAGAAGGACAGCATTACAAAAAAATATTATGAAATACTAGATACAGACAGCATTGCAATGCCAGTGAGGTACGAGAGAAGAAATGAAAACCCCAGATGGGAACCTATGACTCATGATGTCTTGAAAGACTTGTTACAAGCCTCAAAAAATGAAGGACTTGGTTCACCATATTTCAAACAGCTTTTGAGAGGAATCTTCAGCAATTACGACTTTGTACCTTATGACTGCAGATACATTGCCTTGAAAATTTTTACAGACTCACAACTCATGCTGTGGAATGTGAAATGGCGAAGAGCTCTCACTCAGCTGAGAAACAGATATGCAGGAGGACCACACGCAGGTCTCACATTGGCTCAGTTGGCAGGAGATGCACCACACAATAGACCTGAAGACCAGTCAGTGAGATTGCCTCAAGATGTGCTTGAAGACATCAAGAAAGCAGCCCAAAAGGCAATTCTACAAATTCAGCCAGTTGGAAGTCCAGAATGTATCTATACAGAAGTGAGGCAAGGTCCCTCCAAAACTTTCAGTTCTTTCGTCGATCGTCTCACGCAAGCATCAGACCGACAAGTCAATGATGAAACAGCAAAGCCACACTTGCTTCGAAGCCTCGCATTTGCAAATGCCAACACAGAATGCAAACGGATCATCAGTGCCCTGCCTGACCAGCCAACAGTGATAGACATGGTAGAAGCATGCAGCAAGGTAGGCACACCTCAGCACATCACAGCAATTCAAGCAGGAGTTTGGACGGAGCAGGTCGGAAAAATTCTTCAAGAGCAATGTGAAGAATTCTCAAAAACACTTGAGGCTCTTCGTCCAGCTCTTCAGCCAGCCAGTCCCACACAAGTGATGGCAACATCTGTTGCGGGAACATGCTTCAAATGCGGAAAACATGAGGAAGAATTGTCCAGAACTAGCAAAAGGCACGAAGGTGTAAAGTCTTTGTCCCAGATGCAGAAGAGGAAAACATTATGCAAATCAATGCTATTCCAAAACAGATGTGGATGGAAAACCTCTACCCATTCCGGGAAACTCAAAGAAGAGCGCGGAACGTCAACGCGCTACGACACAAGTGATGACGGTGCCTTTGGAGGGAACTCCACAGGGACTCCCAGTCCCAGTGGCAATACAGCCACTGGGGAGCGTCAATCAGATTCCATCAGCAGGACCATCTGCCAGTTCCCCAGCGATCCAGAATTACTACCCCCAGGCGTGCAATGCGAACTGACAGCCTCCAAATTAGTGTGCTTTCTAAATGAGGATCATGCAGTGATCCCCACGGGGGTCACTGGAATGACATGGAAAAGGCAAGACTTTTTAATTATAGGTAAAGACAGATGCAGCATTTTAGGGCTCATTGTTTATCCATCAATTATCTCGGCAAATCAAAATGAAGAATTAACAGTCTTAGCTCGAGCTCTACGTCCTCCATTGATCCTTCTGGAAAATACTCCAGTAGCCAAAGCTATTGCTTTGCCACCTCACGTGACAAAACAGATCATGCCAGTGGTAGGTCAACAAGTTTTACCTATCAATGAAGACGTGGACGTTCATGCCACCTGGGTGAAACAGATAGGCCGTGATCGACCCGTGATCACTTGCAACTTGACGTGCGGTGATAAAATGATTTCCATCAGAGGCATGTTGGACACAGGTGCAGATGTCACAGCCATTTCATACCTTTTTTGGCCAAAATAATGGACTTTGAGAACACCCTTGGGTGCCCTCTCAGGCATCGGGGGAAACACACTATGCCTGCAAAGTGAAAACCCCCTCATTGTTTCAGGGCCAGGAGGGAAAACAGCCATAATTCGTCCCTTCATTGTGCAGAAGCCCATCACGGTATGGGGGAGAGATATTTTATCACAATGGGGAATGAAAATAGAAATGGATTTTTAATAGGGGTCACGGCGGCACTCACCACCTTGAAGTTGACTTGGAAGACAGATGATCCCGTTTGGGTGGATCAGTGGCCCCTTGAATAAAAGAAATTGAGTGCTCTCAAGAAACTGGTTGAGGAGCAATTGCAGAAAGGTCACATCAAACCGACAAGCAGTCCCTGGAATTCTCCAGTGTTTGTGATCCACAAGAAATCTTCTGACTCATGGAGATTGATCCATGACCTCAGGAAAATCAATGAGGTCATTGAAGAAATGGGACCACTTCAACTTGGACTTCCATCTCTCTCAATGATTCTGAGAGATTGGCCACTTGTGATCATTGATCTCAAGGACTGTTTCTTCAACATTCCACTTCATCCGGAGGATGCTCCTCGGTTTGCGTTTTCTGTCCCATCCATCAACAGACATGAACCCTTGCAGAGATACCATTGGGTCGTTCTTCCACAAGGTCTCAAAAACTGTCCAACGACTTGTCAATGGTTTGTGGCATGAGCCTTGTCTCTAGCGCGGAAGAAACATCGAAAGGCAGTGATCATTCACTATATGGACAATCTGCTCATTGCAGCGCCAACACATCAAGAGCTCTGGGAGGCTCGTGTCAGTGTCATTGCAGAAGTTCAGAATGCAGGATTGGAAGTTTCCATCTCAAAGATTCAGGAAGTTTCATCATGGAACTACTTGGGATGGAGAATCACAGAACAAACGATAAAGCCACAGAAAATACAAATCAGGACTCGAGTCAATAATTTACAGGACTTACAGCAACTTTTGGAAGAAATCAATTGGATCAGACCAATTCTGGGGATCACAAACAATGAACTTTCATCACTTTTCAATCTGCTGAAAGGAGACTGTAACATCAAATCCCCCAGAACTCTCACGCCTGAGGCTCAAGACGCCCTTGAGAAGATTGCCAAAGCTCTTGAACAGAGACAAGTGCATCGCTTTGCAGTGATGCAACCATTTTTCCTTGCAATTTTAGGAGAAAAGATACAACTTTATGGTCTCATATTCCAATGGGACTCATCAAAAAAAGACTCTTTGTTAATAATAGAAAGGATTTTCTTACCCTACAGATCTCCCAAAACAATTTTCACCACATTAGAAATGGCAGCCCAGATTATAATCAGGTCCAGAACCAGATTGCTAACAATGGCGGGCAAAGATTTTACCTTCTGTTGAAAAAATATTATCTTGATTGGGCATTGCAAAAATCAGAAGACTTGCAAATTGCATTGTTAAATTATTCGGGTATTTGTTCAAGTCATTTTCCAGGTCATAAGCTGCTGCAGACAAAATTAAGCTTCAGAGAAAAACCCATGATAAGTGAGGTGCCATTGGATGCAATAACATTATTTACCAATGGTTCAGGCAAAACACATAAATCAGTCATAACTTGGCAGAATGTCACCACAAAAAAATGGGAATCAGACATCCAAACAATACAGGGCTCACCTCAAATTGTAGAATTAGCAGCAGTGGTCTGAGCATTTCAAATGTTTCAAGAACCCCTCAATCTGATTACAGATTCAGCATATGTGGCCAACATAGTCAAAAGAATAGAAGGGTCACTTTTGAAAGAAGTAGATAATGAGGATTTGTACTGTTATCTTGTAAGTATGCAAAGAGTATTGCAACAGAGAAAACATAAATATTTTATCTCTCACATCAGAGCACATTCTTCCCTTCCAGGATGTTTAGCAGAAGGGAATGCACGAGCAGACGAGCTGACTGTGATAATTTCAAACAACTTGCCGAACATTTTTGAACAGGCAAAACTGAGTCACGCGTTCTTGCATCAGAATGCATAGGCACTCATGCGCACATTTTACATTTCTGAAGATCAAGGAAAAGCCATCATAAGCACTTGCCCTGATTGTCAGCTTGTGCAACCTCTTATTTCTACAGGAGCAGTCAATCCAAGAGGATTGCAGAGTCTGCAACTGTGGCAAACAGGTGTCACAAAATACCCATCCTTTGGGAGATTCAAAAATATTCATGTGTCAGTAGACACTTTCTCAGACACAGTCTTTGCTTCCCTGCACACAGGTGAAACAGCAAAGCATGCATGTCAGCATTTTTTACAAGCATTTGCTTCATTGGGTGTTCCTCAAGAAGTCAAAACAGACAATGGTCCAACTTACAGAGGACAAACTCTTGATACATTCTTAAAAAATTGGGGTGTTCGTCACAGTTTTGGCGTCCCTCATTCTCCCGCGGGCCAGGCCATCATTGAGAGGACACACCACACTTTAAAATCTCTTTTAGATAAACAAAAAAGGGGGGAGGCAGAGGCTACGCCTCAGATGCGGTTGAACAAAGAGCTGTATGTTTTAAATTTCCTGAACAGCTCCTTCGCAGAACTTGCTCCACCAATTGTCAGGCATTTTTCGAACAGTACCCAGGCGAAACTAAGGGAGAATCCTTTAGTTTTGATCAGAAATCTAGAGACAGGGCAGATTGAAGGCCCATTCCAGCTAATAACCTGGGGCAAAGGGTATGCTTGTGTCTCCACAGGTGCGGGACCAAAGTGGATTCCGGCAAAACACGTGAAACCATATCGAGTCCAGAAACAAGCAGGCTGTGACCCCGGGAGCACAGAAGTGAGCACGCAGATGTGAACCAGTGTCAAGATTGCAGTTGATGTCACAGACATCAGTCATCTTTTTATCTCACATGCAAAATTTGTGGACTGGGGTCTTGTGAGGGAGGGTTGTGTCGGGATTTGCAGATTTTTGCGGGGGATAAGCATGAAGTTCAAACAGGTATCGTGCTTTTGTCTTGTCTCTTCGCTGGTTGCTTTAAGCAATGCGGTCTTGCCAGTGAGTCAACCAAGGGAAGATGTTTGGGAGACTCTGGCCAATGCATCGGGTCTGGATACTATTTGTTTGACTCACTCAAGGCTGAAAAAACAATTGTCCACATGTTTAGTCGGTTTACCGGTAGACGAATGGCCAATTCCAAAAAATATTCCTTTGAAAGTGTCATGATTCATTTTGAATCCGGTGGATGGTTGGGGTGTTTGGGCCAAATTTCTCCCCAAGGCTCTTCATGAACCTCAAGAATTGGAAATTCTTGGCTCAGTGAAGATGAATTTTTGTATAATATTTAGTCTTCCTGGGTCAAAACAAAGTAAAATAACAGATGTAACCCCAAATCATGTCATATATAAAAATGAAACATCTTGGTGCAATCTCACAATGGTGATGGTCACACCATCCAACAAGATTCCATTGAAATTACCGCAAGGAATCTTCTTCATTTGTGGGGACAGAATTTGGTCTGCCATCCCGTCCAGTGTCAAAGGTGGTCCATGCAGCACTGGGAAACTTTCTTTGCTAACACCCAACATGACAATGATAAGAGAACAAAGACGTAAAGGGAAAAGATCTATCAGTCAATATGACTCCAATTGTGATGATGGCTTTAGTGCTTGGAAAAAAGGCCAGAGATTTATAGCAGCTCTGCTTCTGCCACAGGCAGCTGCAGGAGCGGCCTTGAAGCAATTGGACCAATTGGGGTGTTGGTTGAATAAGCATTCTCATTCTACCTCTCTCGCACTGAGCAATTTGTTAGCTGATGTTCAAGGTGTGAGACAGGCGACTCTGCAAAACAGAGCAGCAATTGATTATCTTTTTTTACTGCATGGACATGGATGTGAAGAATTTGAAGGAATGTGTTGCATGAATTTATCCGATCATTCAAAATCTATTCATGAAAGCATGCAACAACTGGAGGATGGGGTGGCCAAACTCGGGGAAGAGAATGGATCATGGCTGGATGACGTGTTTAATTGGTTTAATCTCGCTGCAGCATGGAGAGAACTTGTGAAGATAGGTATATTCGTCCTGATTGGCATCATTGTTCTTTTAATATTCGTGCCATGTCTACTTCAGTGTATCCGACGGATGATGAATGAGACTGTCAGAGGAGTGTTTTTGGTTCAAACAGAAGGGGGAGATAACAATACAAGAACCTGAAGACCAAAAAAATCCCGTGCGTCTGCTTTTCCTAACAAAGTACTGCTTCAAGGGGGTTTCCTCCTGCCAGGGGAGCCCTCAGGGAGTTGCCCGACGTGGGGCCCGCAAAGTCACATTTACACCATTTACAGATTCTCCAGGGAACTGGGGATATAATCCACTTAATAAAAAGCTTTCAGTCTCCATTTCAATGCAGACAAACTAAATTTTCAGCCACAAAATTAATCTGCATTGCAACAAATTCACTGGAGAAAGCAATACAAAATCTAACCTCTTTGGGTAGTTTTTATCAGTTCTTTTTTTGCCCCTGAAATGACAATTCCCCCAAAGCCATGTGACTCCTACATAAAAGCGAAGTGGCCTGAGCCACAAGGTGTCAAGTACCGCACGAGAAATTTTAAGCTTTCCATTCAATGTATCCTTAAGTCTAAAGACAATGAGTATGTCTTGCTGGTGGAAAAAAAATTCAGGAGATGTGTCAGCTCTCCTCTTCCCACATCTGCACCAGCCTCCATAGCAATGTTTTCCCTCAGCTGGTGATATATATGAAATAAAATCCGAGTCTGGTGTCCACCTCCACAACCACCATCAGACCCAGAATTTGTATTTTCAAGCTTCACAAAAGCCAAGAACTCAATGGGGCTGAAAACCAACTCAATTCACTCTCATTACCCATCTTGATATTTAAAATACGTGGATAAATGCCTCTCCTCTCACCACTGAGAGCCTTCTCACAGGATAAAAACTTCAGAACTGAAGCAAACTCCCTATTTAGCTGGAAATGTAACGAGTGTTATTATTATTATTATTGCTATTTCCATTTTGCCTATGAGAAGACTGACAGGCAGTGGGACCCCAAATTTAGCACAGCAGTTATACTTACCATCCTTCTCTTTACTTGTGGCTGCAAATTCCCTGGTATAATTTAGTGGTTACCAAATGCAGTTCAGCCTGGTACCACCTCTTGTAGTCTGCAAGGACCTGCCCAGAGCTTCATAGCTAGTCTACACATCCATTTCAAATGGCAGTAGGTCGGAGTTTGTCAGCACTATCTGTCTATGAGAAAATCTGAGTGTGACATTGGTCTCATTGACCAGCTGGGAGCTCATTGAAAGCTGGGAGAATGGGACAAGGGGATACAGTCAGAGAAATACTGGTGTGAAGGTTGCTCAGACACCTTAAGGACTGCCATGTGTGGGGACATGGAGGCTGTGCAAAAACCACATGCCTAGAAGGGATTCTGCACAGCACAATGGGGTCCCAACATAAGGAGGATGTGTATCTGTTGGTACAATTCCAGAGGAGGTCACAAAGATTCTCAGAGGGCTGGAGCACCTCCGCTATGGAGACAGGCTGAGAGAGTTGGGGTTGTTCAGCCTGGAGAAGGTGGCTCTGGGAAGACCTTAGAGCACTTTCCAGTACCTAAAGGGACTACAAGAGAGCTGGAGAGAGACTTTGGACAAGAGCATGGCGGGATAGGACAAGGAGGAATGGCTTCAAACTGACAGAGGGCAGGTTTAGATTAGATATTAGACAGTAATCCTTGACTGTGAGGGTGGTGAGGCACTGGCACAGGTTGCCCAGAGAAGCTGTGGCTGCTTAATCCCTGGCAGTGTTTAAGGCCAGATTGGATAGGGCTTGAAGCCACCCAATCTAGTGGAAGGTGTCCCTGCCAACTGTCTTTAAGGCCCCTTTCAACCCAAACCATTGTATGGTTCTATGATGGGCAGCAGCTGCTTGTTATTGGTACCTGCACATCCCCTGGCATCCCCCACCAGTGTTACAGGGAGAAGTGCTGGTCCTGCCCTGGTCTGACAGATAAAAGCAAGCTTTTGCAGTCAGGAAATCACTTTTACATTCTAAATGTACAAAATTAAACACATTACAGTGGGGAAAAGTGCTGAATTTGGACAGTTGTAACGAGGACCTTAGGGCTTTAGTTTGGAGATGTGACAAAGCAGATTGATGAAAGTGGAAAGAAATCTCAAACAAATGTATACTATTTAAATAATACACCATTTTATTTTGTCTTAAAATAGTTTAACCTTTATGCTACAGACTTGTCTCAAAAAACAGAAGGTCTTATATTGCACCATATATATTGCAGTTTTCAGATTGCTCATCACCCTTTCAAATTTGTTAAGAATAAGAAAAAATATGTAGCGTTTTAAATAAAAGAAAACTTGCATCAGACTACAATGCATGAACTGTTTAAACAAACACAGTGCACAATTGGAGTAAGCTTGGTTAGGACACAGTTGTTTTTATATATACACAGAAGTCACATCAAACTGAAAAACAAGAGCATTAGCTTGCATTTTTCATAGAAGGACTACAAATGGATTTCTGCAACTTTCTTCACAACTGATGTTCAAAAGACTTTGTGAAACAGGAAAAAGCAGACACAGTATGTCACTGTTTAAGTTACTGTTGCAAAATGTGTGCTAGTCCACTAAAATAATGGCTGAGTTGTGTGATTAAAATGGAAGGAGAAAAGAATACTACTGAATATAGTGCCCAAATAGCACGGGGCTTTTCCCTACTGTAGTGTGAACGGGCTCCATCCACACTCCTCTCCCTACCTCTTTCCTTCCCCCAGAGAAAGAAATCGGTCACTAGAAGCACCACATACATTTTTCTGGCCATGCAATATACTTATAATAAATGTTTTAGAAAGCTTGAAATTGGAATATCAATCCCTTACCTAATTGTTCTTTAAAGTGCCGTCTGAGCTGTTCTGCTTTTTTTTTTTTTTTTTTTTGCCTGCAGATAAAATTATTGGAAGCCAAATAAAATTTATAAACCAGCCAACACAAAAAGAAAACAGAACTTCCCATGTCCTCATTACTGCCTGTTCAGCCTCAAATGGCAGAAAATCTGATGATAGAGCTGTACAAAATTCCCACTAGAAACAACAGGAATACAAAGAAATGTTTCAATTACACAATAGACATTTAAAGTGAATACAATCTTGTAAAGTCTAATCTTTGGTTTTTGCCTTGAGAAAGGCTCAAAATGACAGGTGAGTGGCAAGAATTTCCATATACACTACAGAAACTACAGTCTGCTAAAGTAAGTAGTTTCGCTGATTTCAGTAAATATTCTGGTCGAAAGTGTTTCCTGAATCATATCTGAAAAAATAATTCCAAAACTAGTATAAGAGACATGACCTAAAGCCAGGAAAATAGTACAGATCTATTTTAAAAAATAATAATAATTAAAAAAATCGCAACCTTAAGTTCTAATCCTGCAACACCTTTTAGGACAGAGTTTTAAGCACTTGAACAGTCCATCTAGTTTCAGCAAACTGTCCCTGATGAATGTTACACAGCTGCTAAAGTGCTTTGCCAGACTGGGATTTTGGAATTTGTTTGCGGTTGGGTTTTCTTTTGAGATGGTGAATGAAGCAAATAAACAACAGTAGAAATCAGGACTGCAAGCAAAATGTTTCATTTCTCTCCTACTCCAGGCAAGACTCTGATTTAGGCAAAAAAATTCAGCTCTATTTAAAAAAGAGAGGGATGCTGGGCCTTTTTATTACTTTTCTTTTTCCTGTGCTTTTGCCATAATCATCTGCTAGTAAGTCACTATTATTACTATTTTAAACAATAACAAGACATGGTAAATGATCAGTGAAACACAGTAGTCAGAATACTCAGAACTGAAGAGTGCAAACTAGAAATTATATTGAAAATAAAAATGCTTAATATAAAAGCTGTTCAGTGCATATGTTATGGGCCGTTTGCATTAAAGACAGTCCCTCCTGCTGGTAAAATATCCAAATCAGTTTAGGTAAAAATACTCTTGGCCCAATTTTCAGAAGTACTGAATACCCCCAGTTTCACTGAAATCAGTGAGGACGCAGCATTTCTCAAAACCACTGATGCTCACACAGCAAAACACTAACTTCTACTAACAAACTCAATATACTGATAAACTAAAAATGTTCTGAAATTGGAGGTGAGAAAGGGCGGATGGACATAAGTCTACACAGTTATTTCTTCAGATTAACACGCACATGTTAGAAACTGTAGATGTGTTTTAAATTTGGTACTGTTAGGCTTTAATTCTGGGATGAATCCTTCTTTGAGAAGGTAAAACCATTTAAAATTATATTGAAATCATACTACATTCTTATGGAAATGAAAAAGATAATGAGTTTGAATTTTGTAAAGCCAAGAAGGGAGCTTCTGAAGTTGAAACTTTAACAATGAACTTCTGTGCCACAAACGGGAGAAGAGGTGGGGACAGAAACAAAGGTATGCTGCATTACAGTAGATATTTGCGTCTTGTATCCTCATCCAAAGTGAGGTCTACTACTTCTGGGGGTGAAGACCAGTTCTGTTGGGGAGTCACTGCTGTCCATGATTGTGTTTGGTGACTGTTAATATATTGTGAGCTTGAGTCATGCTTCCAAGAAGACACACTCTGAATCACACCTCCCCTGGGATGCACATACCTGTAACAAGGCAAAAAACCACAAAGGATTAAAGTTACTATTGAATTCAGGAGCAAGATTCTTAATTGCAGTGTTTTATCTCTTAGGCATCTTGTTAACATGCCCCTCTCTAAAATGTCCTTGTGGATTTTCCATTTGTAGAGTCCATCACATCTTAAATACCCAGTAAACAAAGCTGAGACTAAATTTAAACTTGGTGGTGGTGGTGGTGATGAAATTATTTTTAAAAACTGAATTCTGCCAGTGGGTATAAAGTGATATTCCTTACAAAATATGTGCATGGATCTCAAGGATCTTGAAGAGCTCTGTCCTATTATGTGTAATACCATTCATTATTGAGAAGCATAGTTTCCTGATAGCACTTTTACCTGCTGGACTTAAAAAGAGAAAAATTTTAAGTGAGGTTGGATGAGACAAAGAAAAGCTGTCTTTCTATATGAAATCAAATCCATGTTAAAATAAGGAGGCAATGATACTTTCATTACAGTAATAAAAAAGAAAGCTTGTCAATTTGATTATTACAGCCATTACATTTGAAATTTCTTTTGGTCTTCTTAACTAAAATTACAATAATTCTGAGAAATGCTCACTGATAACAGTACAGCCCAACTTCAGCAAAACAATGAATCTTTCAGTGATTATAGTCAATGAGACTAAATAATGTATTTAAAGATAAACACACACTCAAGCGCCTTGCTGAAGCAAGGTACATATCTACTTATTTGCACAGTATTTTTACCTATTACATTCATAGTAGATATGTTATGATTGAAGTACAAGCTAATAATAATTAGTAAAAAAACCCAATACAATGAAAGACCAATTTTGTTATATGATAAAGTGATTACAAGAATTTACTGGAGTATTTAAGATGATAGTTTCCACCTGTAAATCTTAAACAAACACTAGGAAAACTTGATACCTAGTGCTTCAAAAACTGGTTTGCCTCATAAGCACTGATGGTGGTTGCACACATAAGTAGGAAGTGTTTTGGCTGCTGGGGTAAGCTTTTCCCATTTCTTTGTGAATGTGCATGTACTGTATTTCAGGAACCTAAATTTTATGTGTTGCTCAAATATCCCTGACATTTATGTTTTAGTTATTTTTTTAATTTATTTTGAGGTCATGCAATTTATTTTCTCCAGAACTACTTAGGTTATGCTCATGTCTCTTGGTTCTCGTTAGCGTTTCATGAAATAGAATGAAAAATCTCATTCGCTGAGCTGTAACTTCTCTGAATATAAATGTCTCATTGCCTTCTCAGATACACTATTTATTTTTGGATGTGATGCTTTGATATTTAGAATGACTTTTTCATTACTTCTTCACTCTTAAAAATACATACTTAAAGTATGTATCTATGGATATTCTCAGTTCAGTCAGAGACAAAAGGAGAGATTTCTACCAGGCTGAGCCTGGGAAAGAGTTCGAAAGGAATGTAAATAATTCACTATCTCTCTTGTTGTTCACATTGTTTATAGATATGTTCTGCTATTGTGCGTCATTCACAGGGCACCAATGGTGTGAGACGTTTTTACTTTAAGACCAATGAAATTGGTCTGCATGATGTTCTCTATAAAAAAAGCAATGTATTTGAAATAAATCAGTTCAGTTCTCTTCTTGCCTTCTGACTTGGAGTCTTCTTTATTCCCATCCTGCCTCAACGGCAACACATATCTACAAAGAATTAGCAATAAGAGACTGGAACTCTAACAAATATATCTGATTTCTTTATTTTAGGAAGAAATATTTTTAAGCATAACTGGAAAAAATTAAACAAACTAAAAAAATAGTCTTGGTGTCTTAAGTAGATGCCAAGTAATATTCTAATGATGAAAAACTGCACCAATATGTTAATAATCTGATAAACTACAAATGATGGACAAACTCCAGGGTGTCATGACTCACACCAGTCCAATAATTGTCATTAAATGGAATATGGAGCATGATAAAAACCAGTGTGAGCAAGAGAACAGAATCCAAACACCATGCTAAGCATGTAAAAATACTGATCAAAAACCTAAACTTTTTCCAAAAGACAATCCTGAAAGAAGCCCACCAATATTTCATAACTGCAGGCCTAGACCTGCAAGAGAAATACAATTCTAAATAGGATTTGAGCAACTGAAACACGTGAATATTTAACAGACCCAGTAAAAACTAGTCTGTGGGAGATGATAGATGGTTACATGAACAAAGGAAAGCACAGAAGTGTGCTTTAAGTCTCTTTGTTGAAATTATTTCAGTCCATATCTACTAAAACTGATTTTAAATGGCAGTTCTGCATTTACTTCACATTTCCATTCTTGTACACAGTAAATATTATTGAGGCAAGAGGCATGGAAAGTTTCTGAATAGGGGACCTCAAACAGAAGGGTTGTGCATGCATAGTGCTAGACAGATTTACACAAACTAATATTGGAGGACAAGTCCACGCTGCTTATTATTGGCACAAAGATACTCCAAGCCCTGGGTCTGCTGGATAAACAGTCAGGAGAGCTACTTCCTAAGGAATTAGTATCTTCCAGAAGAGTTAGACACTCAAGGACTTCCATTATTCTAAAAGCAAAGACTAAATCTCTTCCTTCCGGACCTTTAAATTTCCTTTTTTCATATTCAACAGCACTGGACTGTGCCCATACTATCTGTACAGTTTCCTGCCTGGGAAACTGGGTCCTACACATCTTCCTTCTTTCACCAAGAAAGATGTGGCGAAGGGACAACAAAGAACAGCTCTGCTTTGTTCCTCACATGCTTTTTCTGACTCCAAGCATCCACCATATCCACCAGGCAGCAGACTAGTTTTAGAGGGACCTTGTCCATATACTGTTTTAACTTGCTTTTATTCCACCAAATTGGCACTCCATACTATATGCAAATGCCAGTCTTGTTCAACTGCTTCGTAATATCTTAAGCCAAGGAAAGATCATAGACTAAAGATGAAGAGTAACATTCAAAAAATGCCTAGTAAGAATAACACCTGAAGCACAGGTGGACAGCTTTCTATCTGAGCTTGAGACAAACCTCTGGTTTCATTACTCCCCTCTATTTTGGGGATTTGAACTCTTTTGTATCCTGAAATAAAACCAAGATTTGTGAAGATATGATTTTCAATCTAAAGGGGTTATCTTAAGATATAAGCTATTGAAAACTTAATAGCATTTTTACAACTACTGATTAATTAAAGTGGAAGCTGATTAAATGCTTAAAGGTAATATTTGAAAGGAAACAAGAACCTATAAAAATATTTTCATTTCATTATTTGCATATTCACACTATGCCTTTAAAATCTGAATTCCTGATGTCTATACATTTGGTATTTCAATATTTGGTACTTTAATAGTACATATCTTTAGCCTGTTAATGTTTGATATCAAATCACAAGCTTAATAAGAATACTTATCAAGTTGGTAATGTTCTAAAGAAAAATGCATTCTGATATCACCATGACCAGTGGAATAGACAAAACGAGTGCAACATTTGCTACCTTTTGGGCATCAGTCATGGATGGATAACCACAGCAGTGAAAGTCAGGATTTTTTTCTTTATTAATTTTGGCAATACAGATATTCTGATAAAATTAAATAAATATTAGAACAAGAAAAAGGAATTCATACCTGGCATGTTCCTGAACTCCAACAATCTCTACTTCACTATCAGAAGAGGCGATATTAATTTCTTCATTGATCTGGGCATTACTTAAAGATATTTTGTCACCTGCAAGGAAGCCTGGATCCAAATGACCTATAGATGGGGAAAATGCAAATACAGCCAATGTTTAACATCTTACATAACTCAGAAATCAGCTGAAAAAGGAATTTCCCAAGTGAACAACAAAAAAATACTGAAACACTGCAAATGGAAAATCTTTTTAGATTAAGTTATCCAACTTTCTGTTTATCACCCAATACAGGATGACAACTGGATTTATCCAGTCTCAATAGCTCCAGTGATGGTGTTATCACACAAATGTGAACCAAGTCCAATTGTTGCATCAAGAACATTCAATGTAATTAGGATTTCCAGCTGTTACTTTACGACAATGCTGAGTTAGACTGTGCCTAAACCCCTTTGAAATAAAGAAACAAGACCATCTAATGCAAATAAATCAAAGTCAGTGATACTGTGACAAATAAAGCCTATAGGCTGGACATAGATATCATACACTGAGTAAAATTTTCTTTTTTTTTAATAGGGGAAGCCAGTCAATGAAAAAAAAAAATAATAAACCCATCAATTTCTGGCCATGCTTCTTCACACATCTGCTCTAACATTATTGGAAAGACTTTTAACAAAAATCCTCTGTTTTTCTCAAATCCCATATACAGCAGTGTTTTTTTAAATTACAGTTCCTCAATGATATCCAGTTCCTCAGTCTGTCCTCTCTAAATACCAAGAAGGTTCTTAACCCCAATTAATGAAGCTGTGTTGGGACATATTAAATAATATTTTCAAAGAAAACACAAACTAGACCAAATTATTTCTTTTACAGTAAATACATTATTTTAAAAATCAATTTAAAATAAGATTTAAATTGAAAAAGATAACTTCTATTTTTAAAAATGTTGTTTTAGGGAACAAAAAAAGACAATTACTTCTACTGTCTCTTTAGCAGTAACCTGGGTGATGCTGGGCAGCCTTGAAACAGATGACACTACCTACTCCTTGGGAACCACTCACTCATCTGTATTACACACGGGAAGAATCAGTAGTCAAGCAGGAAATTTGAGAGAAGGTGAATATATTATGTATATCTAGCTTGAGTAGGCATCTCTTCAAAGATGAGAGGATATAATGGTTTTACAGTGATGGAAAGTTTAAGACCAAATGAGCCCCTTCCCCCTTCCCTCCCTCATGACAGTGGAGGGAAGAAAAAAACCAAAAAATGAAACTACAAGAGGTTAAAAAAGGTTAGAGCCACAATTTTACTAAATAATGCGGGGATTGCTGGACTCCAGGACGGTTTGGATGGGTGGTGGCGAAGGATCTCTGAGGCCCGGTCTTTAGAGCATATGGTTTATTGTAAAGGATGAAGGGCCCTGCTTAGAGTTGCTAGCCGCAACTCGTGGCAGGCCCAGGGAGAGCGGGGGGAGAGAGAGAGATGGTGCCAGGTGGGTGTCCCAGCAGGAAGGTCCGAGAGAGAGAGCGTCCGGTCCCTCGGCCACACCTTATCAGGGGGCTTCAAGGTGGGCTGGGACAGGACTTGGGCCAATGGGGTTACAGACATCTGATACTTCAGGGGAGGGTTACAGGTATGGGATGAACCACACATTGGGGGGTGAGACAGGACATTCCATTTGACCTTAGGATCTATCAGAAAGGGGGGATTGCATTACTGTTTTCGAGATGCTCAGTGATTAAGGTTTGGTATTTCAAACCTCGTTTTCATCTCGATATCTGTATTCTCTGATTCTTTTGCCAGGCCATCATATTTATAGGGCCTTGCTATTTCATCTTCCCCAACAAATAAAATATCAATAAACACAACAATAAAAAAGAAAATTGTACAAAAGAGGGAGTGGTTTAACCAAAAAAAGCAAGGTGTTGACGATGTTTTGGGGTTTGCCTTTTCTTCTTTTATATGTTTTCTGTATTCTTCGCACATATATTTGTAGCTTTGTAGTCTATTGTATTAGTGGCTAGTTTTCCCAGTACTTTTCCATGGCCTTTCCCTAGGCAGGAAGACAAAACAAATTCCAGAGCTCCAAGCTCCGGGGGGTACAAGGCCGCTATGCTTTCTTGGTTCTTCCTGGGAACCAAGATTGAGAACAAGTCTTCAAGATACATTTTCATGGACAAAGTAAGCTACTGCCAAGGGGGGAATCCAGAGAAGGGGCTTGACCTGGGGGGGAATTGCATCACCACTTGTCCTCCTAATTGTTGCTTTTTATCAATTATGCTAATTTCCTAAAACCTATAAAAATGTACTCACCCCTGGGTGGGTGGGCTTTTGTGGACATCTTTCCATAACTGCCCCTGAAGGCCTTCAAATAAAGATCTGCTCTTATATTACCTCCTGTCCTAGGGTGACGTTATGATGCTTGTATCCCCAATCGGGTGTTCTGTTTATGCTGGATATTCTATTCTCTGCCTTCAAGACTGGCTTGGAGAGTGAAGGAGGGGAGAAGAAGAAGCACGGAGTTTTGTTATCAGCCTGCACTCACTCCTCCACAGTCTGCTGGAACACAAAACTCCACTGTGTTGTCTGGGCAGGGACGGGGCAGAACACAGGGCTCCTTTGCTTTTTAGTTAGTTTAGCTAGCTGAGGCAGTCCAAGTTTTCCCTGGACTGGTTTTCTTTCCCTTTTCTTGGATCCGTTTGAACCTGCTCCAGACTGGGACCCGGGGAAACATCGAGAGCTCTCACTTTGTGTCCTACCGGGGCCTACTCTGGGCAGCAGCCTTTCCCAGCGCTGGAGGGACTGGTAACAGAGCGACCACTCCCAGGAGAGACTTTCTGAATTTGTCATCTCTTCAGAGCAACTAATGAGTTTTGTCACCTGGTATTGTTCATTTTATGTGCTGAGGAATGCTTTGCCTGTTTAAATAAACAGGTTTTTTTTCCACTTTTTTCCGAGGAAATTTTCCCGAACTGGTTGGGGGGAGGGGCCGTGTGGGTTGGCTTTCTGGGGGGGCCCTTTTTGGAGGTTTTCTCCCAAATTTGCCCTAATCCAGGACACCTCCTTACTAAAAATATCTCAAGTTTCATTTTCACGCTGAGAAAAAGGCAACAATATCATATGGCCTCCCTGGAACAAAGAAAAGATGGCAGGGACTTATGGAGCAATTCCAATGGGGGATGGGAGGTGCTGGTGCTACCTGGAGCAGCTCCAGATTTGCAGTGGAGGGTTTCCTGCTCTGTCACTGCAGCAGTGACAGTGGTGGTGGCAGCGAGTATCTCTCCCTGCTGAGTTCAGTTTGACACCAGGTTCCTGCACTGCCACTACCACTGGGGGTGTGTGTGGGGGGTTGGTTATGCCACCTTACTGCCTTTTCCTACCACCTCACTGGGCTCCTTTTCGGCTCAGCTGGACTCCCTCTTGGCTTGGCCAGACTCATTTGAAATCAGTGCCCTTGCTCCAGGTCACTTTGCCACCCTGAAGGGGGGGAAGAACTGGTCCTATGGTGAACTGAAAGCTGCACAGCCCTGGCTCCGTTGGTCTCAGCTGCATCACAGAGCTGTCACTTCAGCACCAACCCCCGGGAGCAGCGCCGATGTCTCTCCTCAGCCCCTTGTTCTGCAAAAACATCCTGGAGGGATGGGAAATGGGGGAAAACAGTGGGGTGTGGAGTGCTGGGGTCTGCAGGTCCTTTAGCTGGAGTAAGCCAAACAAAAATGGCCCCCATTCCATTTCTGGTCATGGCATTTTCCCTGCCAAAAGCACACTGTGTTAGTTTAACACAACCTGGCTTTTAGTGGGGGCAGAGGAAGCCACAGAAGCTGCCTCTGAGAGACAAACTCCTAGAAACTTCTACTATGTCCAGTAGAGCCAATCCCTGAAGGTAGTGATGATGGACATATTGGCTGGCCCAATTAGAGAAGTTGGGAATGCCTCTGTGATAGCATATTTAAGAAAGAAAAAAACATGGGAAGATCTCTTTCTTCCTTGGAGGGATGGGTACGTGCCAGTGCCCTCCTGGCACTGAGAGCAGTCTTGTGGCTGGCACTGGGGGCAGCTGGGGCCAGGAGCAGGCACCCGGCCGTGGCCATCTCAGGGCTGGGAGCGGCGGCACAGCATGGCTCGCAATGAACTTTACTTGCTTAGCTACTTTTAACCACCCGTGCAGTAGACAGAAGAGCAGGGCCGGCAATAATAACTTCTCCTTTTCGATGCCTCGCATGAAGAGAAGCGCTAAATGGTGGCCGGCACCACCTGCTCGGTTCTGGAGGGGACTACATAGCCAGAGGCAAGGGGCATGGCGA
This sequence comes from Vidua macroura, assembly GCF_024509145.1. Classification (NCBI taxonomy): domain Eukaryota; kingdom Metazoa; phylum Chordata; class Aves; order Passeriformes; family Viduidae; genus Vidua; species Vidua macroura. The sequence goes on from NW_026530539.1 coordinate 1,910,793, forward strand.
GCAGCTCCCCAATGCAGAGCCCAGATGGGATCAACCTTTCAGCAGAATTCTATAAAAACTTTTCAATTTATAGAACTTGAGAACAAACTAATCTACAAACACCAATTCTCTCCCGAGTCAAAGAAAAGGTGAAGACACGTGAGGAGAGCAACATGGCAACACTAAGGTCGGTGCAAAGGAGGGAGGGGGAGGTGCTACAGGCATTGGAGATGAAATCCTTCTGCAAGCCGTGGTGAGGACTATAATACAACAAACTGTTTCCCTGTAATTCATGAAGTGCATGGGGGGGGGATGCAGAGTTCACCCGTGGCCCGTGAAAAAGAGTGCTCACACTGGAGCGCATGGATGCTGAAAAGCTGTAATATAGTGAGAAACTTGAACAGGGAGAGAAGACCCTTGCTTTCTGAGATAGAGAAAGAGGACCCTAGCTTCCAGAAAAGAACAGCTCATCCTTAAAAGACTACACCCCATGAACCAATGACCCATGAAAACAGTTGTGGGAAGACTGCCTGTGGCAGGGACTCACGTTGCAGCAGGTCAGGCGGGACTGCTACTTGTGAAAATTAGAACCATGCTGAAAAAGTTCACAGAGAACTGTCTCCCATGGAAAAGACCCCACGGAATAGCAAAAGAGACTCCTGTCCCTAAGCAAACTGAAAAAAATATTTTTTAGAAGTGACAAACTGACAAAAAAACCCATGTTTTGTCTCCTTTCGTTGTTGGCAGAAAGGAAAGAAGGGCGGGGGGGGGGGGAAGGTGTTCTAAAGGTTTATTTTAGTTCTCATTATCCTCTTTTAATTCTGTTAATAAATTTTTCTTTATATCTTTTAAGTTTTGAGCCTGTTTTGCCCTTAGAGTGTTTCTTCCCAATCCTTAACTCATGAGCCCCTTTGGTTGTTCTTTCCCCCTCCTCTGCTCAACTATAGCAGAGGAGAATGAGTGAATGTTTTTTTGTGGGTGCCTGGCTTCTAGCTTCTAGCCAGTGTCAAACCCCAACACATGCCCATGGTTATGACGTAAAATGGTATTGAATAAACAGCACTGAAAGCTCCACCCCCTTGTCTCTGTACCCAAGACACTGTCACCCCTTACTCTATACCATGCAACTCATGCCCAGATTTTATAGCTTTCAAATGTATACACATACACATACAAATAACTATATACAAACACAGTTATAATTTAAGTGCTCAATGACAGTTCCCCCAAGATATTTATTGAGTTAATTTTAGTCTGTGACTAGTGTAACTTGAGTAGTCCAAATTCATTGGCCAGGGTATTTACGATATACAGTGGGAGTGTCATTCAACAACCAGTATTACATACACAATTCAACATTACAGACGGCTCTCACCAAAAAATCAAATCCCCTTGAGGGATTGTGTTTCCCCATCCCTCTGCATTACCCATCAAGTGCAACCAGATCCTTAAGCAAAAACAATCCCACCAATAAGTTTGTCTTTGCTTGAGGCAAGGTTAATCCAAACTGTCTTTCTTATTTCTCATTTGCACCACAGGGACTTTTTCTCTGTGGTTGTCATAGGTTGATAATGAAGTGAGTTTACTTGGGAAGTTATAGTCAAACTAATCAGTGGTCAGATTTGAATATTGACACCTGGTGTGACCACTGAAGACATTGGACACACCTCTGAGAACACAGAGGGTTAAAAGCAGAGAACTCCCAGGGGAACTTTCTCTTTTGTTCCAGTCAGCAAAGAGTGCAGACTCCCCTGCCCAGCCACAGGCTGGGTGGGGGAGGGGAAGCCATGCGGCCTATGGCTGAGGTAGGCTGGAACCCTAGAAAGAGAAGGGGGGTGAAGGGAATGGAACTGGGTCGGCCCCGCGGTCGGCCCCCGCAGGACGCAAGGGTGGAGAAACACTGAAATGTCCCAGGCAGCCCCCCCAGAGGGAGAGAGAGAGAGAGAGAGCCTGTTCTACCTGGAAATTTGATATCATGTGCCGGCAGTACCTGGCAGAGGAGAAAGAGAAGGGAGGGGGGAAGGTGCCCAGCCCCGGGAGAGCTGGGCAGCTTGCTGTGAGATCTCATCTGTCCTGGGAGCCGGAGACTTTTAACCCTTTCCTGGGCAAAGAAAGCTTTGCAGAACACTACTCCTCCTCGATTTGAAAGAGAAGAGAGACAGACTGGGACTTGAGATGTTAGAAGAAGAAATCCTAAGTGGAAGGAGATGATGGAGTGGCCTTGACTGGACTTTTCTTGTATAGCCATAGACAACCAATTTCTCCTGCAACACAGACTGCATTCTAGGGGGATGCAATGACTTGAGCCAAGAGAGTGACAGGAGTGAGAGTGACCTGTTTCAGTGAGTGACGTCATGTGCAGGAGTGAAGTGAACAGAGAAAAGATGAGAAGGGTGTGGTGGTGTCCTCTGTCTTCAGGGAAGAAGATTTCTGTTCTCAAGACCCTTGGCCCCAGGGGAGGAGAAAATGGGGGGACTGTGTAATGAACAGTTTCCACGTGTTCCCCAGAGATGCAGATGCGGGCAGGGCCTTCTTAGTTCCTATGGCAACACTAAAAAAACTACTAACTCTAGCTAAGTACCGATATTGAAATGCTAATTAGCTAATTGCTCTGTTTGTTTTCCCTAAACTACCTGGAGATAACTGGCCTCCCACCCCTCCACGCTGCCATTCTGGGACTAACATGCAAATAAAAAAACCCTTAGGATCATGGGAGTATTTTTAGGAGATAAAAAGGACCATAAATCAAAAACTGAACACAGTAGAGGAGTCTAGACAAATGCCCTAGCTGAGGAAGAGGGAAACACATCCCCTGATTGACTTTTAACCGTCACCATCACCTAAGAAAGAATAGACTATATTAGGCTGTGAGAAGCAGGGAGACAGAGAGACAGAGAGAGAGCCCTGGTGCTGCCACCAGGGAAGGAGCGGGGACAGCTGTTGTTCTGGACTTCAGCAACAGACTCTGCACGCCACGCCTCCTCACTCCTGGCCACCGGTGTGCCACAATGAAAGAAGAAGGGACAGCTGCTGCTCTGGACTTCAGTGACAGACTCTGCATGCGTCCTTCCTTTCGGCCACCTGGGAAAGCTACAACCGCGGGGGTGAGCTCCATGTCGAGGCCCCTGCCCAGCTGATCTTTTTAATAAAGAGCTGAACATTAATAAAGGCATTAGCCCTGTTCATTTCAGACTGTTGTCCCAAAATGAGAAACTGTTGTTCTTTAGTCCTTGGCAAAGCATCCTTAAAAGAACCCTATGAGCAGTCTCAGTCCATGCACAGTGGTGAGAGCACTGTACATAGGAGGATAATGTTACAATTGCAGATTTTCTCCGGGTGGTGCCATGTGTAACATGGAAACACAAGAGGTTGCAATTGTGTTTCCTGGGGCAGTCTATGGTACAAGAGAGACTCCTGTCTCCCTTGATGAACTGAGAATTGATTATCTGAGGGGTAGTACCTTAATTGGGAATCCAGGGTTTTGTCTCACTGTGTTCTGTTAGAAATTGGGTGGGGGGAGGAGGAATGTTTTGGAAGGTTTTCATTCTGAATTCTGTGTGTTCCTTTTATTAGAGTTGTAGGTTAATAAAGTTATTTTCTTTATTTTTAAGCTTGAGCCTGCTCTGCTCTGTTTCTGGTCACATCTCATGGCAGTCATTTGAGAAAAATATATTTTCATGAGTGCACTGGCATTGTGCCAGCGTCAAACCATGACACTGGTACATAAGGGTCCTGACTGAGCAGGGACACCTTGATTGGTAGAACCTCTGATGTTAACTAACCAGGTGGCCTTGGCTAAATGCAGATCCCAGTGTTTGAAGGTCCCACCACCCATTGCTTTCAATGTGGTTTTTAGCAGTCCATTCTGCTGTTTAACTTTCCTAGAGGCTGGTGCATGATAGGGAATATGATACACCTACTCAATACCACGCTCTCTGGCCCAGGTGTCTATGAGGTTGTTTTTGAAATGAGTCTAATCGTTCGACTCACTTCTTTCTGGGGTGCCATGAAGCCGCAGGATTTGCTTTTCAAGGCCCAAGAGGGTGTTCTGGGCAGTGGCGTGAGGCAAAGGGTGTGTCTCCAGCCATCCGGTGATTGCTCCCACCATTGTAAGCACGTAACACTTGCCTTGGCACGTTTGCGGGAGTGTGATGTAATGAATCTGACAGGCCTCCCCATATTTATATTTTGACCATCATCCCCCATGCCACAGAGGCTTTACCCACTTGGCCTGCTTGATTGCAGCACATTTCACAGTTATGAATAACTTGAGAGATGGTGTCCATGGTTAAGTCCACCCCTTAGTCACAAGCCCATCTGTATATTACATCTCTTCCCTGATAACCTGAGGTGTCATGGGCCCACTGAGCTAGAAATAGCTCACCTTTATGTTGCCAGTCCAGATCTACCTCAGATACTTTATTCTTGGCAGCTTGATCAATCTGTCTGTTGTTGTGATGCTCATTTTTAGCCCGACTCTTAGATACGTGTGCATCTACATGATTTACTTTCACAGTCATCTTCTCTACCCAGGCAACGATCTCTTGCCACAATTCAGAAGCTGAGATGGGTTTTCCTTTGTGCTGCCAAGTGGCCTTCATCCATTGGTCCACCCATCCCCACAAGGTGCTTGCTATTATCCAGGAGTCAGTGTAGAGGTAGTTTGTTTGCCATCTCTCTCTTTGAGCCATATATAAAACCAGCTGGATGTCGTTCAACTCTGCAACCTGACTTGATCCACCTTGTCCCTCAATAGCTTCCTGTGACTCATCATGTGGGACTGTGTAGGGCAGCTTTTCATTTTCATTGTATCCCTACAATATGTCAGGAGCCGTTAGTGAAGAGTGTGTCTGTTTTCATCTTCTGGTAGCTGATTATATGCTGGGGCCTCCTTAGCACCTCTTGCCTTGTCCTCCTCCTCTTCTAATGATAGTTCAAAATTTTCACCTTTAGGCCAGTTTGCAATGATCTTCAAGATCCCAGGGCAATTAGGATTTCCTTTCTGAGCTTGCTGTGTGATCAGTGATCCACTTAATCCACGAAGCACCAGAGGCAATGATGTGCGGAAAGGGACTTTCTGTCTGAACATCCAGCCCAGCACTGGCAGTCAGAGTGCCAGGAGGAACTGTGCTTTGGTGCCAATCACATTTGAAGCAGCTTGAAAACCTTCATCAGCTGCTAGGATCTCCTTCTCAGTTGGGGTGTAGCTGGCCTTAGATCCTCTGCACCCCCAAGTCCAGAATCCCAGGGATCATCCTCAAGTCTCTCCAGGTACTTTTTGCCAGAGCCTCCAGGAAGGACCATTCTTCCTAGCTGCAGTGTAGAGCATGTTCCTCACATCCTGTCTTGTCCTGACTGGACCAAGGGCTACTGCACGAACAATCTGCTGTTTAATCTGTTCAAAACCTTGTTGTTGTTCATGGCCCTGTTTAAAATAATTTTTCTTCTGGGTCACAAGATTGAGAGGGCTTAAAATCTGACTTTACTCTGGGATGTGCATCTTCCAAAAACCCACAGCACCTAGGAAAGCCTGTTTCCTTCTTGCTCGTCAGTGGGGACATGTGTTAGTCTGTTATTTTACAGTTTGTTCTTCTGTAGTAGGTTTTAATATTCCTTGTTATAAGTTTGTAGTGGTTTGTTCTCTGTACCCCATTTGGCTTCCCTAATGGTTCAGTCCTGAGTTGTTTACCACAGTTTTCCCCACCAAAATGTATGTCAATCTACATGTCAATCCACCTGCATACCTCCCTTGTTCCCTTGTCTTACCCCTGTCTTTCAAAGATAGCACACTCCTTTGGTTCTGGAGTGTTCCCTGTCTTTCATCCCTTTCTCAAAGCAGAATTGGATTGTGGGGCTTGCTCCCTCCCTGTGTTGGCTTCTATTGGGGAGCCCTTACCCTGCACCCCTCCCCTAATGCCCTCCTATTGGTCAAAGGTTGTGTCCTCCCCGTGTTCCCCCTATCCTTTAAAAGTAGCCCCTTCAGGTTCAGATTTGTCACTTGCTCTGTCCCCCTTCGAGATTAAATCTTTGGAGACTCAGACAAGTGTCCTTCCCTTATTCCTCTGCCTCGATTTCCTCGTGCTCTGTGCCTCTGCTGTGCTACCCACGCCACAACAATCACCGCCATCCGCAACAGTCTCGGCAGAGACTCGGGGGTGGCCACTCGCATGTCTGCCCTCCGGCCACAAGCGGGACAGCTAGTTGGCGAACCTCCATCCCGTGGCCACTGAGAGCCAGATGCAGGGACATAGCTGCTATTTTGTTAATCACATCCACTGGAATCTGACAACGTTCATCTTGCCAATTTTACTCCTAAGAACTGAATTTCCTGGGCAGGTCCCTTGACCTTACTTTGCTTTATGGCAAAACCAGCTGTCAGGAGGATTTGGATTATCTTCTGTCCTTTTTCAAAAAACTTCCTCTGCTCTGTTTCCCCATATAGTGATGTCATCAGTGTACTGCAAGTGTTCTGGAGCCTCACCCTTTTCCATGGCAGATGGTTGGGCTGTGTTTCTACCCCTGGGGCAGTCAGTTCCAGATGTACTGGATGGCCCTCCAGGTGAAAGCAAACTGTGGCCTGCACTCTGCTGCTAAAAGAATGGAGAAAAATGCATTAGCAATGTTGATGGTAGCACCACTTTGCTGCCTTGGACTCTAGTTTGTACTGAAGTTCCAGCATGTCCAGCACAGCAGCACTCGGTGGTATGACATCATTCAGGCCATGATAGTCCACTGTCAGCCTCCACTCTCCACTGGACTTATGCACTGGCCATATAGGACTATTAAAGGGTGAACAAGTCTTGCTGACCACTCCCTGGTTCTCCAGTTTACAGATCATCTTATGGATGGAAATCATGGAGTCTCAGTTGGTGTGGTATTGGCGACGATGCACTGTTGCAGTGGCGATCTATACCTGTTCTTCTTTGACCCTCAGCAGTCCCACAGCAGAAGGATCCTCTGAGAGACCAGGCAAAGTATTCAGCTGTCTTGTTTCTTCTGTCTCCAGAGCAGCTATCCCCAAATCCCAACAGTATCCTTTTGGGTCTTTGAAATACCCTCTCCTGAGGAAATCTATGCCAAGGATGCATGGGGCCTCTGGGCCAGTCACAATGGGGTGTTTTTGCCACTCTTCCCCAGTCAGGCTCACTTTAGCTTCCAGTACAGTCAGCTGTTGGGATCCCCCTGTCACCCCAGAAGTGGAGATAGATTCCATCCCTACATATCTTGATGGAACATCAGGGAACATTGTGTACCAGTGTCAACTAGAGCTTTATATTCTTGTGGGTCTGATGTGCCAGGCCATCAGATCCACACAGTCCAATAGATCTGATTGTCCCTTGCCTCTACTTGGCCAGAGGCAGGGCCCTTCTAGTTCTATTCACAGTGCTTGTTGCTTCCTCCCTGTAAGTATGACCTGGAAATCCCTTCCAGAGGATTGGACAGCATCATCTCTTCTATTCTACCTAGGGGCTTGCCCACGATAGACCAGAGCAGCATTTATCCTTGACAAGTTTCTTGTGGCAGTAATTCTTCCTCTCAACTCCAGTAACTGTGCTACTAGGGCAGAGGTAGGTTTTCCATCCCATCTCTTTGTGTCTTCTCCATGGTCATGCAGGTAAAAACCACAGATGACCTTCTTTCTTCCCATCTGGGGGATGCCTGCTCCTAATAGCAGGGGCTCTGGTCTGTACTAGTGAGACATGGAACATTCCGTCCCTAAGATACTCTCTGAGTTTCTGATGGTCCTTTTCAATTTTCCAATTTCTGGATATGCTTGTCCAGTTCTGTTTCCATGGCCAAGACATGGGCCTTTAATAGGGTGATAGTGTCTTCATCTCCAGAGTTTGGTAGCCAAAATACCCACTGTGTCTTCTCTCTCCTTTCATTGCAGGGGTGCAAAGTAGTAGGAATATATGCTCAACCTGAGCCATATGAATTTCGTCCACATCTGTGATGTACACTGGACACAGTCTGGACTTGTAGGGAATTGCTCATCATCTGAAAAAATTATCTCCATCTCAGCTATTTCTCTCAGGCACTGGATACCCTCCTCCATGGTGCTCCACTGGCCTTGCTGCTCATAGAGGTCTTGGTCTTCCCTGCTGTCATGGGTTGATGCTGGCTGGATGCCAGGCACCCACCAAAGCTGCTCACTCACTCCCCTCCACAGATGGACAGAGGAGAGAAAATTTAAGAAAGGGTTCATGGGTTGAGATAAAGACCTGGAGAGATCCCTCACCAAATACCATCATGGGTAAAACAGGCTCAACTTATAGATAGTAAGTGAATTAATTGCTAACAAAATCAGAACAGGATAATGAAAAGTAAAATAAAACCTTAAAAATGCCTTACCCCCATGTCTTCCTCCTTCCCAGCTCTACCTCCTACCTCAGCACTGCAGGGAGACAGGAAATGGGGGTTATGGTCAGTTCATCACTAGTGGCTTCTCCCATTGCTCAGGGAGAGGAGTCATTCCCCTGCTGCACTATGGGGTCCCTCCCATGGGAGACAGTTCTCCGTGAACTTCTCTGACATGAGTCCATCTCACAAAAAACAGCTCTTTGCAAACTGCTGCAAAGTGAATCCATCCTACAGGCAACAGTACCCCTCAAACTGCTACAGCATGGATCACTCTTCCACAGGGTGCAGTCATTCAAGGACAGGCTGCTCTAGCATGGGAACAGGGCCTCTCTTTCCATAGGTCTCCCATGGAGTAACAGCCAGGCATCCACCTGCTCCAGTGTGGGTCTCCTCCATGGCTGAAGGTGGACAGCCTGTTTCACCATGGTTTGCAGAGAAATCTCAGCTCTGGCACCTGGAGCATCTCCTCCCCCCCCTCCACTGACCTTGGTGTCTGCATAGTTTTTCTTCTCACATATTCTCACTCTTCTCTGGCTGAAATTAAAACTGCATCACCACTTTTTGTTTTGATTTTTTCTTAAATATGTTATCACAGAGGTGTTACCATCATTTCTAATTGGCCCAGCCTTGGTCAGCGGCACATCCATCTTTGGAGCCACCAGGGACTGGCTCTTCTGGACACTGAGGATGCTTCTAGCAGCTCCTCACAGGAGCCACCCCTGTGGTCCCCAGCTACCAAAAACCAGACCATGCAAACCCAATACACCAGCGAAGGTATCTTTCCCTGACACTTGATAGGAGTCACCTCCAAAGGCTGAGATTTTGTTGCTTTTTTCCGATCCCCTTATGAATAAACACATCCCTGGACAGGGATCCTAATTGCCTGGCTTCACTACCATCTAGGTTCATGTTTTCAGTTGTGACATTCCAGAGGTGGAACAGCCAGGTCAGTATGGACTCATCTGTCTGGCAGGTGAACTCTCTGCAGCTCATACAGCTCACCCAGGGAGATGGATTGCATGATTATCTCTGGCTCTGTCTCTTTTGCTGGTTGTGAGGGTCATGCCTCCCCTTCATCACTCACTAAGCAAACTGATTTGGTCTTGGATTTCCTTTTCTGAACAGGGGTGACTGCTACTGGCTTGGGCTGTCTGTCTGGTTGGGTTGCTGTTTGTGTGGCCATGGTGCCTGTTGATTTGTTTTCCTTCCCTTGGAAGGTGCTGTACCATTAGGAACAGTATCCAGTAGACAGTGGCCAGTGCCCAGAACACTGCAGTAAGCCGCCCCTCTCTGGAGCTGCCACATCATTTTCCCTTCAGACATTTAATCTGTTTAACAGGGTCCTGTAGTTGTTCAGGGGTGAACTTCCAAATCACTGGAGGAGAGAAACCTTCCAAATACTTGCTCACATCCTCCCACACCCAGAAAGCCCCCTAATGGGTCACAGATATTTCTTTATTTAATAGAAGTGGCTGGGCACACAGAGAAACATGAAATGGAAGTGCTCAGAGGCTTTGATTCATGTGCTGGTGGCTTCAAAATGACAGAGGGCAGGTTTAGATTAGATATTAGGAAGAAATTCTTTCCTGTGAAGGTGGTGAGGCACTGGTACAGGTTGCCCAAAGAAGCTGTGGCTGCCCCATCCCTGGGATTGTTCAAGGCCAGGTTGGATGGGGCTTTGGGCATCCTGGTCTAGTGGAAGGGGCCCTTGCCCATGGCAGGAGGGTTGGAATGAGATGATCTTTAATGTCCCTTTCAACCTAAACTATTTGATGAGTTTATGATCACCATCTCAGAGATTCTCATCTCCTCTCTTCTGAATGTCACTGCTGCTACAGCATGATTTTTGGAGGAGATATCCCCTTGTGCATCTAACCAAGTAAAGAATACCTGATTTTTAATACTACATTGGTGTTAAGGAGTTTTTTTATTATTTTACCGAATTTTTGGTAACAGTTTTGGCAACTCAGGTGGAATATACTCCTGAATTTCAACAGATCCAAGGGATTGCAGGACTTCCAGCCATCATCAAGGGGTTCTCAGGGAGAACCTTCAAGCCCCAGTCCAAAGAAAATCAGAGCAAGACCCCTGGTAAGATAAAGGCATTCTTTACTTTACTTTAAAGGTGTTAACTGTTAATCTGCCTGTTAGGCCCAGCAAAACCTTTGCAGGGTTGGGTTTAAAGGTACCTAAGGTGGGAGGAAACAGGGAAGGGTTAGAGTCCCTTCTAGGAGCTCCTAAATGGTAATTGGTTGTAATGGGAAACAAAACCTCAAAAGGGGTTTCACAGGTGTCACCACTGCAGTGTATCTTGAAACATTGGAAACAAATTGGAGGTGATCCCCTTACACGAGAAAAACATAAAATTTTGTAATCAGTGGTGGCCACTTTACATACTGGAAGATCAAGAAAAGTGGCCTAAGGGATGGAACCTTACAGTATAATACCATATTGTAATTAATGCTGTTTTGTAGAAGGGAGAATAAGTGGGATGAAGTTCTTTATGTTGACTTGTTTTTTCACCCTAAGAAATCATCCAGAATAGCAAAAGAAATGCAGGACAACCCCACAAGATCCATTCATTTTAGCCCTTGAAAAGGAAAAGAAAGGCAAATAGTTGAAGATATGTTGTTCTGCGTGTAGAATAGGACAGGGGTGCTTAAAGTGCAGGTGAGAATAGGAAAAGGATTTAGAGCTGATGGTTGCTCCTCGGCAAAGAATGGAGGGGGAATGATCAATCAAACAGGAATATGTTTAGATGTATGAGGAGGTTGTGGGAAACTGGACTGGAATGGAGAGAATTTTTTAGGGGATCAGAGGATTTTAGTCTGATTGTGGGATACACCAGAAGGCAGAAAGGAGATATTGGGGGAGATGCTGGGGAAGTTCTGATGGCTCCCTTCCAGCAGGTGGTCAGGAATCATGGTCCAGTAACAGTAAAAAACGCATTTTTAATAGTGGATTTAATGTCATGGAGAAAAGTGGCAGGAGTTTATAGGGAAGATTCAGTTAGAGTTGCTAAAGTATTTGAAACTATAATTAGGACTCAGGACCCCCTCACTCGAAAACAATTGGTTGAATATTTTAATAGTTGGTGGCTGAAGTATACTTTGGTTATTGTAATAATTAGTGGCTGAAGTATATTTGGCAATTTGTATTGTAATGATTGGTGGCTGAAGTATATTTTGGCAATTTGTAAAAAAAGGGGACATTGGAAAAGGGAGTGTCCCCAAGGCAGGGGAATTCAGACATAAAAACTAAATCCGACTCTTCAAGCCATCAAGCTCAAGACCTTAAGTGAAGACGAAGAATTACCCTGAAAGGGAACCAGGGGAATCATCTTTAGCTGAGTGCATGGTTACATTATTACTGGGAAATGAAAAGGTAAATTTTTTAAATTGATACAGGAGCAACTTATTCAGTACTGAATATGTGCGGAGGAAAATTTAGCTTGAAACCTGTAAGCACTGTGGGTGTGACAGGGAGGAAGGAGAACAGGCCTTTTTTACAACTATTACTATTTAAATTAAGAAAACAGTGGGGGGACCACATCAATTTATATATGCCTGAATGCCCAATCCCCTTGTTGGGGAGAGATTTATTGGGAAAACAGGTTATTCAAATAACTTTCCAGGATGGGGAAATACAAATTCAAATACCCAAATAAAAAGCTGTTGAGGCGAAGATTTTATGTCACAGGAATGAAAAGAGTTGGAAGAAATCCCAGAGGAGGTAGAGAATGCTGTAACCATGTTGGTATAGGCAACTGAGGTGCCTGGATGATCAAAGGTGGCCAAACCAGTGAGAATTACTCTCAAACCTGAAGCCAGACTGGTAAAGCAAAAACATTATTAAGTGGGAGGCAAGGAAGGGGTTGGAAAATCTTATAGAAAAATTTTTAGAATATGGGCTACTGAAAGGGTATGAGTCAGACTATAACATCCCGATATTATGAATTAAAAAGCAAAATGAGGAACATAGATTAATACAAGATTTAAGGGCCATTAATAAAAAGTACCTGATATTTATCTAGTAGTAGCGAAATCATACACACTCTTGACAAAACTGAAAAGGGAATACAAATAGTTCACAGTGCTTGATCTTAAGGATGCCTTTTTCTGTAATACCTCTTGACCCAGATAGAAACTGTTTGCTTTTGAGTGGGAAAATCCAAACACTGGGTAGAAGGCGCAGATAACATGGACTGTGCTACCCCAGGGCTTCAAAAGAGTCCCACTATATTTGACAATCAGTTGGAAAAAAAAAAAAAATTTGGAAACCTGGAAAAAAAAAATCTGGACAGAACTTTACTACAATGTATAGATGATATTCTGCCAAGACTGAAAGGAAGTACCTTGATGCTACTGTAAATCTGTTAAATTTCTTGGGACAATCTGGATACAGGGTGTCAAAGAAAATGGCACAAATAGGCAGAAAAGCAGTAATATATCTTGGTTTTGAGATTTTGCAGGAAGAAAAAAGCTTGGGAAGCAGCTGAAAAAAAAGCCTTTTGCCAGATTCCAGAGCCAAGGACTACAAGCCTTCTTAGGTATGGCTGGATGGTGTCAGTTATGGATTGTCAGTTATGGGGTACCGGCAAAACCCTTCTATGGTCCTCCAATGAAAAATTACTTGGTATGGACTCCTGAGAGTCAGAGGGCCTTTCAAGCCCTACAAAAGCCTTAATGCCAACCCTTGCATTGGGATTCCTACACAACCAAATCACTTTAGTTATCTGTGCGTGAAAGGATGCACCTGGCACTAGGGGTACTGGCACAGCATTTGGGATCCTGGAAGAAGTGTATCCAAACAATTGGATAATGTGAGTAAAGCATGACCTAGATGCTCAAGAGAAGTGGTAGCTGCAGAGAAGCACAAAAGCTGATATGTACCCCACATGATAATAGATGGTTTGGAACAAAAAGGAAGACATTGGATATCGCCAGCAGAATGCTGAAATACCAAGTTGCCCTACTGGAGCAGGACAATGTTGAACTTAAGGTAACCACTGCTTTGAACCCAGCCATGTTTCTCCAAGCTTCAGAAGAAGCCCAGATACTTTTGTGCCATGACTTCATGGTAACTATTGAACAAGTATGTTCTGGCAGACTGGATCTCAAGAGCAATTCCATCTGGAAGCCAGAACTGGATATGCACACTGGTAGGAACAGCATGGTACAAAATGGAAAATGGGCAGCTGGGTATGCAGTGGGAACCTTGACCCAGGTAATAGAAGCCCAGGCTTTACCTTTTAACACATCAGCACAAAAAGCAGAATTAATGTCCTTACAGTGAGTGCTAGAAATCACTGAAGGGAAAAGAGTAAACATATGGACTGATTTAAAAAATATTTTTTAAATAATACACTCCCATGAAACCATATGGAAGAAAAGGGGATTGTTATTGGCACAGATGTCTCCTATTAAGTACAAAGAAGTTAGTCAACTACTACAGAGTGTGCAAAAGTCAAAAGAAGTGGCCATGGTGCCCTTGTAAAGCTCATCAGTTTGGAGACTCTCCAGTTAATACAGGGACTCAATTAAGTGACAAAAATGCTAAAGACATTGCTGGAAAAGGTATCCTTGCACTAATACCTAGAAAAAGTTGAATGTCCTGGAACAAAAACCAAATTATAGTAATCAGGAAAGGCAGTTAGCCCCATCATTAGAAGGTGATTCGTAACCTCATGCAGGCAGATAATTGTACCCTCCACAATTAATGTATAAGATAATGAAACTAAAACATCAGGAAACACATTAGGAAATAGACAATATGGTAACTAGTTTACAAATGAATATAGTAAGCACAAAGATGACAGAAATTCATAGATCAGTTGTTGCAAAATATGTGATTTGTTTTGCTTAATAA